>NW_028318091.1:0-338750 GCF_062004578.1 Staurois parvus | reverse complement strand
GGCACTCTGCTCACAAGAGATATTTTGGTTATAGGTGGAGCATGGTGAGCTGGGTAGGTCCCTAGTGCCTTACTGGAAACTCCAACAGTGAGACCTCCATGCCACATCATTCCTGACCCCGATCCTGTCCACTTCTTGTACATTCTCCATAATATAAAGCAAGTAGATAAATCCAGTATGGGGTGTGGTGCCCCTTTATATAAGTCGCAGTATGTGTGCGTAATCCAGGACTGAAACACAGAGACCTCCCCAATACACTTCCTAGGAGATAAACACATTTTATGATGGTTTCACTCTTAGGTCGGCCATACATGGGTCAAAATTCGACCGATTTTTTTGTCCAAAAATCGGACCTAAGAATAATCGTCCGATTTTCGCACTGTTAGTGGATCAATGGTACCAGACGATTTTCGTGGTTCCTCCCCTTTTCGTTGATAGGGCATGTTTGAAAATTCATGAAAAACAACCGATTTTCGACTCAATAATGGTCAAATTGCGAAGAGCAGAGAGTACAGTTTGGGTGATATTTAGAGACAAGATTGGTGATGTAATTTGGGGCAGAGTTATAAATGGCTTTATACGTTATTGTTAATGTTTTGAATTAACAATGGGCAACAGGAAGCCAGTGGAGGGATCAGCAGAGAAGGGTGGAGGACACTGAGTGGAGGCTAGTGGAGGGATTGGCAGAGAGGGGTGGAAGACACTGAGTGGAGGCCAGTGGAGGGATTGGCAGAGAGGGATGGAGGACACTGAGTGGAGGCCAGTGGTGGGATTGGCAGAGAGGGGTGGAAGACACTGAGTGGAGGCCAGTGGAGGGATTGGCAGAGGGAAGGAGGACACTGAGTGGAGGTCAGTGGAGGGATTGGCAGAGAGGGGTGGAGGACACTGAGTGGAGGCCAGTGGAGGGATTGGCAGAGAGGGGTGGAAGACACTGAGTGGAGGCCAGTGGAGGGATTGGCAGAGAGGGGTGGAGGACACTGAGTGGAGGCCAGTGGAGGGATTGGCAGAGGGAAGGAGGACACTGAGTGGAGGCCAGTGGAGGGATTGGCAGAGAGGGATGGAGGAGACTGAGGGGAGGCCAGTGGAGGGATTGGAAGAGAGGGGTGGAGGACACTGAGTGGAGGCCAGTGGAGGGATTGGCAGAGAGGGGTGGAGGACACTGAGTGGAGGCCACTGGAGGGATTGGCAGAGAGGGGTGGAGGACACTGAGTGGAGGCCAGTGGAGGGATTGGAAGAGAGGGGTGGGGGACACTGAGTGCAGGCCAGTGGAGGGATTGGCAGAGAGGGGTGGAGGACACTGAGTGGAGGCCAGTGGAGGGATTGGCAGAGAGGGGTGGAGGACACTGAGTGGAGGCCAGTGGAGGGATTGGAAGAGAGGGGTGGGGGACACTGAGTGCAGGCCAGTGGAGGGATTGGCAGAGAGGGATGGAGGACACTGAGTGGAGGCCAGTGGAGGGATCGGCAGAGAGGGGTGGAGGACACTGAGTGGAGGCCAGTGGAGGGATTGGCAGAGAGGGGTGGAGGACACTGAGTGGAGGCCAGTGGAGGGATTGGCAGAGAGGGGTGGAGGGCACTGAGTGGAGGCCAGTGGAGGGATTGGCAGAGAGGGGTGGAGGACATTGAGTGGAGGCCAGTGGAGGGATTGGCAGAGAGGGGTGGAGGACACTGAGTGGAGGCCAGTGGAGGGATTGGCAGAGAGGGGTGGAGGACATTGAGTGGAGGCCAGTGGAGGGATTGTCAGAGACGGGTGGCAGATACAGAACGGTTAGTAAGGTGAATGAGTCTGACAGCAGCATTCATGTTAGACTGAAGAGGGGATAGCCTGCGATGAGGTTGGCCAATGAGGAGGGAGTTACAATAGTCAAGGCGAGATATAACAAGGGAGTGAATGAGTTGCTTAGTGGTTTCCAAGGTTAGGAACGGCCGTATCTTGGAGATGTTGCGGAGGTGGAGTCTACAAAATATCAGTTTTTGGTGGACTGACCCTTTAACACTAAACTCCGGCCTTCCCTTCAGTCTTGCATGGTTGTACCGGCTCTTTTCCTGGACTAATACTGCTTACTTGATTTCACTGCACACTGTGAGCTTCTTATAATGTGCTTTAGAATCTGCAGCAAGTCAGACAGTGCCTACCTCGTTTCCTGGTTTTGTAATATTGAACATTTATTTATTTGTTGTTTATCTCTGCAGCCTTGCGTTACATCCAGACAGAACTCTTGTCGCAACAGGACAGGTTGGGAAGGATCCGTACATCTGTATATGGGATTCCTACACAGTACAGACCATCTCCATCCTGAAAGATGTGCACACGCATGGAGTGGCCGGCCTGGCATTTGATTCAGATGGACAGGTTTGTCTTTTCTGTATTTGCACCTCCAGGCTCTGGATGCAGACATCCCAGCATGACCATGCATTGCTACTAATGACATACCCTGGCCTTTGTCCTTCCTTCCTTGCATCCTGTACTCTATTTATTTCATATTTAAAGACACCCTGTCATAAGTATGAAATATGCAGGTAAAAGCTCAAAAAAATCAAGTTTTTTAAATACTTATTTGCTGCGTGTTTTCATTTCATAAAGGATTTTTATTTACCAGCAACGTGACTTTGAACTTGTTAGAAAATGTGACTCTCCCAGCAGGAGTCAATTCCTCTGCCACATCATGGCCCTCTCCCTCCTTCTTGGAGTGGCTAAGTGCTGTCTGTGCTGGCCCAGCTCCCCCGCCTCTCCCCTCTTCACATAACCTTTTAACTAGCCGCCAGGTAAGGAGCAAAGGGAAACACTATAGTATCACCCAGGGGAGGACTGACAACTCATGGGGCCCCCGGGCAATAGGAGATCATGGGGCCCCTGTGTCCTTGCCCACACTCAAAGCACACCCAAAAAAGCCTATAAAAGGTACCAGGGGCATTTCATGGGGCCCCCTACTGACCCCGGGCCTTCGGGCAGTGCCCAAGTGCTCGAATGGTCAGTCCGCCCCTGGTATCACCTAAAGTGGAACTACACTGCATCTAAGCACCACAAGGCAAAAACCCTATTTAATTCCTTTTTAAAGTATAACTAAAAGCAAACCTTTTTTGGGGGGTTTTGGATAGAATGGAGATGGATTAGAACACCTGTCAGTTCTTATTGCTGCCTGCATCCCAGTTAGGGAGATCCCCCCTCTCCATCTGTCCTGTCGACCATTATCATTGAAAGTGAAAGTAAAAGAAAATACCAAATTCTGGGTTGTCCCCACAAAAGTAATAGGGGGAAATCTTCCAATGTGAACACTAGTTCTAGTGACCTGGGTGTCCCCAAGGAATTTCCTTTATTTGGAGGGATTTCCCCTCACTTCCTGTTTGGCTATGGGACAGGAAGTGAAGGTAAATCTCGCCAATGGGACACAGATGGCAAAAAAAAAAATCTGGCAGGGGTTATATCCCTCCCTTACGCTATCCAAAATGAAAAAAAAAAGTGTTGCCTATAGTTCTACTTTAATATTCAAAGCATTGCACATGTTTGCTGGGGGCATGCAGAGCTGCCCCATTCACTTGAATGGGTTGCATTAGACGGGCGCTATGCTTGCTGAAAGTGACAAGGGGTATAATTCTAGCTGTGGTGACGAAGCAAAGCATTGCAGGGGTGTGGAAATTTTGTTAACGAACTATTTGTCCAAGGGACTAAATGGGGGTCCCAATCTACTTGTCCTGATAAAAAATAATTTTGACCAAAACCGTATTTAACCACCTCCCGTCCGGCCGTTGTATATAAACTGCCGGACGGTGGCACTGCAGGGTCGGATGGCCGTTTATAAACGGCCTCCCCGCACCCTGCTTGTACGCGCTCCCTCCGGACACAGTGAAACACCGATCGTCGGACGGGACCTCCGTACGAGGTCCTGATCATGTGATCACTGATTGGCCAATCAGTGATCACATGCAAAGTAGTAAGCAAGATGTCACTTGTGACATCATTGCTTACTATGTGTGAAATCTGTGAATGATCACAGAGGTCACATAGTACAAGGCTATTCACAACAGCCTTGTACCATGTGACAAGCTGTGACCAATCTCGGCTCACTCAGTAGTTCTCAATGGCTGCAAGAATGCAGACAGAGAGAAGGAGAAATTATTGCTTTACATCCTATATGGGTGTAAAAGCAATCAGTGTAAAAAAAAAAAAAAATCTTCATCACCCCCCACAAGTAGTACAGTGTCACCATGGTGACACTGTACTGCTAGGGTGACAGTATGTAAAAAAAACCCCATAAATAATAATATAAAAAAATAAAATAAAAATGTAAAAAAAAAAGTTTAAAAATTATAATTTTTGGTTATAAACTAATTTGGCTTATTTTTATTTTACTAAAAAGATAATGTAATACATTTTGGCCAAGATTTATGATGAAATATTTTTTATTTGCAAAATTGTATAAGAAAAACACTTTTTTTCAAAATTTTGGGACTTTTTCATTTACATAGCAAAAAAAATAAAAATCCCAGCAGTGAATAAATACCACCAAAATAAAGCTTTATCTGTCTCAAAAAAATGGTAAAAAATCCATATGGGTGCAGTGTTGCATGACGGCGCAATTGTCATTCAAAGTGTGATAGTGCTGAAAGCTGAAAATTGCCCTGGACAGGAAGGGGGTAAAAGTGTCCGGACTGGAAGTGGTTAAATAAAGTCTTAACATTGTGCTGTTTATCTGTTACTCTGCCTCCAGCATCGCACCCGGGGACTAGCAGGAAGGGGAGATACCTTGCAGTATGGCGAGCACCGACTGGGTGCTCATTAGGAAGGGGGAGTATCGGGCTCTCTTAACGCTCAGCAGCGCATCTGCTGAGCGACTAAATGACTCGCAGGCCCCAATGAGAGAAAAATAAACTGTATTCCTTCAGGTTATCCTAGCACACAGGGTGGGGTGCTCAGTACAAGCGCATGCTGAGCAGCCAAATCAAGCTCCTGTTTCCGCTTCATGAAGCTCCATTCACATCTGTGTATTTTAGGATTGCAGCAGAATCGCTGCAATTCTCCCTGCGATCTCAAAACACTATATAATCGCAGGTTCAGGTGCCATTAGCAGTGCAGTTTTGCTGTGATTGTCGCACGATTTATCCTGCTCCTTTTTGGGTGACAAATTTCACGCGCAATAAATCACGGCAAAACCGCACCATGTTTTGGGTGCCATTGAAAAATAACGGTACCTGAGTATGCATTTTGTGATTGTAGTGTGATTCTGCCATGATCTCAAAATGCCCAGGTGTGAATGCAGCCTTAGTCTTGGTTCAGACTGATGGAGCCTTAGTTCTGGTTCACTATGATACAAATCTGATGCGGATCGGATGAGATTCGAAAAGTATAGATTCGCATTGGCATCTGAAAATACATTGTTTTCTATGAAGGATGCAGAGGCATATTTACCACAAGGCAAACAAGGCACTTGCCTAGGGCGGCTTTTTCAGGGGGGCAGCACATCCCCCAGAAGAAGGGATGAAAGAAGGGACATGTGCACCATGGGAACCAGGTGGGATCTAAGAGCTGCAAGCTGCTTGATGGTGTATGTAGAGCCTGGCCCTCATTCCCGGGGATGACCGGAGATGAAGATTATTATTATTATACAGTATTTAGAAAGCGCTGATAGTTCGCTCAGCGCTGTACATTACAAGATGAGTGTCTTTTTCTCTATTGCTAGGGGATGGGAGGGGGGGGGGGGTAGTGGAAGGCTCTCTCAGGTGGAGGGCAGGGGTGTGAATGGAGCCTTAGTTCCGGTTCACTATGATGCAAATCTGATGTGGATTGGATGAGACTCGAAAAGTATAGATTTGCATTGGCATCTGAAAATACGTTGTTTTCCATGAAGGATGCAGGGGCATATTTACCACAAGGCAAACAAGGCACTTGCCTAGGGCGGCATTTTTCAGGGCGGCAGCACCTCCCCCAGAAGAAGGGATGAAAGAAGGGACATGTGCACCATGGGAACCAGGTGGGATCCAAGAGCTGCGAGCTGCTTGATGGTGTATGTAGAGCCTGGCACTCATTCCCAGGGATGACCGGAGATGAAGATGAGTGTCTTTCTCTCTATCGCTGGGGTGGGGGGGGGGGGGTAGTGGAAGGCTCTCCCAGGTAGGGGGCAGGGGTGTTGTTGGTCAATGTCAGGCTCTCTCCACGGGAGGGGGAGAGGTTGGTGTTGATTGGTGTCCATGGGGGCAGACGATATTTGTGTTGCCTAGGGCAATACACCACTGGTAGGATGTTCACATGTATGCGGTGCGATTTTGATCCAATTAAAAGAAGAGTCTTGTACGTTTGGAGCGATGCGCACAGCATATAGTGGCATTCTGAGATAACTGTTCACATAGGATGTGATTTATAGCTGGTTTTGCATAGAAGAGGCTGGAAGGCAGATTTGCATAGAAGTGGCTAGAGGACAGATTTGAATCGCACCTGAACCGCTGAACGACTACCTTTGACAATCACACTGAAAACTGACATGAAAATCACACTGAATAAAGTAAACCCTGCTGCTTGCCCACAGCAGAGCTACGTGAATGTAAGAAAAAAAGACCCACCCAGTGCTTGGAACTGCATGTCCCTGGCGTCGGACGATATGATTTGCGCATCCATGGTACACCTTGGCTGCTGCCTCTGCAGCTAAAAGTGGTAGTGGGATGAAAAAACACAGCTCAACCACAGGGTTTTACTCCCCCTTACCTCTACCGAGAACAAGCTCTGAGGCTCGATTCACACTGCTGTGATCTCACTTTGATACGATTTTCAGTGAGATTATGTAGTGCAACTTGGATACAACTTTGATGAGGTCTGCATATCCTAAGGGGGCCAAAATCGCACTGAAATCGCACCAAAGTCATACAGTCGCATTGATGTGAATGGGCACCATTGAAAACAATGTAATATCCATTGTCATGTGATTTTGCGTGACTCAAGTCGCAATGGTTTCTTCAAGTTCATTCGTAACTATATAATCGATTTATGGATACAGTGAAGGAAATAAGTATTTGATCCCCTGCTGATGTTGAATGTTTGCCCACTCACAAATAAATGATCGGTCTAAAAATCGAATGGTAGGTGTATTGTAACACTGAGAGACAGAATATCAACAAAACAATTCAAAAGAAATGCATGTCTAACAAATGATGACTGATCTGCATGTTCATGAGGGAAATGAGTATTTGATCCCCTTCATGACTTAGTACTTGGTGGCAAATCCCTTGTTGGCAATCACAGAGGTCAGACGTTTCCTGTAGTTGGCCACCAGGTTCGCACACATCTCAGGAGGGATTTTGGCCCACTCCTCTTGGCAGATCCTCTCCAAGTCATTAGGTTTGGTGGCTGAAATTTGGCAACTCGAACTTTCAGCTCCCTCCACAGATTTTCAGTCGGATTAAGGTCTGGAGACTGGCTAGGCCACTCCAGGACCTTAATGTGCTTCTTCTTGAGCCACTCCTTTGTTGCCTTGGCCGTGTGTTTTGGGTCATTGTCATGCTGCAACACCCATCCACAACCCATTTTAAATGCCCTGGCTAAGTGTATGACCGGTATAGGCACCCACTAAAATTATTCTAAATATTATTGTGTTCCCAAACTAACTAGACTTTCTCTTTCTTTCGGTTTGTATAGCGCCTCGCCTCTGTTGGACTGGATGCCAAAAACACCATCTGCATTTGGGATTGGCAGAAAGGCAAAATTCTGGCTACAGCGACTGGCCATTCAGACAGGGTACTATGAAGTGCTTACACCCCGTGTTCTATTCCTGGTCTTGTATTTGGTGTTTGATGTCATGTCTGTGTGTTGCTGTGATAACCTGTACTGAGGATGTGTGTTCAATTAAGAGGCAGAGAGATAAAACCAGCCAGAGGGCCGACAATTACCCCACATTTCAAAATGGTAATTCATGTACTTCCTTTCACTTTTGTAAAGAGATTTTCATTTGAAGAGGTAGTTGATGCCATAAATGATGATGAGTGCCACTTCCAGCACAGCTGGTCCCACCAGCCTATTGAGTACACATGTTATGTACGGCTGGTCCCGGCTCAGCAATCATTATAATTATTTCTCTATATTACATGTAGACCTTCAATGCTTGATTATCAGCCTATAAGGCCTCTTTCACATGACCACTTAGCTGCATACACCAGAATCAATGGATCGCTGCAGCTGGCGCAGGCGAAAAATATCAGTCAGCCTGTAACAAATATAGGGATGGATATTGGAACTTGAACCCATTTGACTACTTCCAGGCTCGAATATCCGTCCATAACTGCCGGTAACGAACTTGGTGTGCAGCTGCATGCCAACAGCAATAGCCGCTGGCAGCCCTACCTTATACAGCAGTTGTTCTCAACCTTCCTAATGCCGCGACCCTTTAACCATTAGCCGCCCGGCCAATGGCCGTTTGGCGGCTTCAGATGTGTCTCTCCATTCCGGGTGCACGCCATTTGGCGTGCTCCCGCACATGCGCCGTTTGCGCTAATGCAGAGCGGCGCAGCAGTGCGATCTGTCACCGGCCGTGCACCTCGGACACGGCCGATGACAGATCCGAGTACCGGCTCCCGTTGCTGGTACCATGTGACCTGCTGTGACCAATCACAGCAGGTCACATGACAGTTGTATACAATGGATGGCTTCATTCATGCCATCCATTGTATACTAGTGCCTAGCTGTGAATGGTCACAACAGGTCACATGCACATGTCATGTGATTAGCTGTGACCAAATCACAGCTAAGCACAAAAAAAAAAAAAAAAAAAAAAAAAGCTGAATGAATCGATTTCATTCAGGTAAATGCTTGCTTATAGCAAAGTAATTCTTTGCTATAAGCAAATTGTGTAAAAAAAAAAAAAATACCGATCACTTCCCCAAAGTAGTACAATGTTACTATGGTAACATTGTACTACTTTGGTCATAGTAAAATATGAAAAAAAAATCTTAAAAAAAATAAAAAAAAATGTAATAAAAAATTAAATATAATAAAAAAATTAAAAAAAAAAAAAAATATATATATATATTTTTTTCATACTGTCACCAGTCAGTGTCCCTGTTCACCGCCATGCCAGATATATGATGACGCTGTACTGCACTGGTGACAGTATGTAAAAAAAAAAATAGTGAAACTAATTTTTTTCATTTTCCGAAAAATTATGACAAAAAAAATACAACTTCAAAAAACTCGCCATTCCTCTTATGAAGTACGTCGGACTGTCTACTCTGCAAAAAGGGGTCATTTGGGGGATATCTGTACTATTCTGACATTCTTGGACCTCAAGAAATTAGATTGGCTGTCAGTACTTCAGGATTGATCAATTTTCAGATCTATACCATAGTTTGTGAACTCTATAACTTTCCTACAAACTAAAAAATACATCCTAATTTGGGTTATTTTCACCAAAGACATGTAGCAGAATACATCTCGGCCTAAATTTATGAAGAACAATTATTTATTTGTAAACTTTTATAACAGAAACAAAGAAAAATGTGTTTTTTTTTCAAAATTTTTGGTCTTTTTTTGTTAATTTAGCAAAAAATAAAAACCCCAGCGGTGATTAAATACCACCAAAAGAAAGCTCTAGCTGTGTGAAGAAGATGATAAAATTTTAGTTTGGGTACAATGTTGTATGACCGCGCAATTGTCATTCAAAGTGTGAGAGCGCTGAAACCTGAAAAATGGCCTGGGCAGGAAGGGGTAAAATTGCACGGTATTGAAACGGTCAATACAGTTCCTCATGTTGTGGTGACCCCCAACCATAAAATTATTTACCCATTAATTATAATTCATGAAGTGTCGTTTTACCTCCAATACTGCTGCTTTCAACACAGTAGCTGCTTTCTACACAGTAGCTGCTCTTTACACATCGGAAATATGTGTTTTCCGATGGTCTTAGGCGACCCCTGTGCAAGGGTTGTTCGACCCCCAAAGGGGTCGCGACCCACAGGTTGAGAACCACTGTTATACAGGCTGAGCGGTCCCTGCTTTTTGCTGTCGTTCCAGCTGCAAGACTTCGCTCCTTCTTGTCCATGGAATTGCAGTTTTTGTGGCTAAACAACCATGTGAAGGAGGCCTAATACCCCTTCATTACAAGACCATTTTTCAGTTTCATTGTTGTCATAGTTTGACTGACAAATACTCAGTCATGCAACACTATGCAAAAAAAAAAATATATATTTTTTCTTACCTTTTTTTGTTTTGTTTTTTTTAGTATGTAGAGCTTTGCCTTGGTGATATCTAATAACCACTGGATTTTTTATTTTAATTTTTACTATACATAAGCAAACAGACAAATAAAATTGTTATTTTCTGTTATTAAAGTATGAAAATCTCCCAAAAGACCCCTGTTTGGAAATAGGACACACCAACGTGATCCCTTTTTTGCCATAATTGTTTGTCAAATGAAGAACATGCTGGTACTGAGGAGGGTAGAACCATGGAGGTTGGTGCTGGTGCACTAGATACAGTGTGTAAAGATCATACATAGGGAGACAAGGAGATGAAGGGGTTAATGTACACGTCAGATACAATGGGAGGATGGAGGTGAAGGGGTGAATGCGCAGGACAAGGGAGGTGAAGGATTGATATAAAGGACATATAGAGAAACACTATGTATAGCAGGGGGATGAAAGAATTGTTAAAAATTTTGCAGCTACTGCTGCCGAGATTTGGATAGTAATTCAGGAACTAAATGAGTCTTTCATTGACTGGTTCCTATTTCCTCCCCTTCCTCTGTTGTAAGAGGAAGGGATGGGCTCACAGATGTAAACATACACTGTCTATATAATGTGATCACTGCAATTGGTGTCTTTATACTAAGGTACAGAGCCACTCAGATTGGCTCTGTACACAGTGTCATGGTACTTTATGAGTGAGTTGGTACTTTATCCAGTGCACTTTATAAATGGCACAGAGAAAATAAGCATCCCCCAATCTGTTGTTTATAAATAGAAAAGCAGTGAAAGTGTGTGAACACCCTCTTGTTCATGTGTGAATGGAGGCTAAATCCTAGAAGGGCTTTTTTAAACATTTTAATTAAAACTCAGGCCTCAGATGTATACTAATGCAAATATACACTTATCAGCCATAACATTATGACCATTGACAGGTAAAGTGAAGAACCTTAATTATCGCATTACAATGACACCTGAAAGTGGGGGGATATATTAGGCAGCAAGTGAACATGCTGCCCCTGAAGTTAATGTGTTGAAAACAGAAAAAATGGGCAAGCAGAAGGAATTGAGCGACTTTGACAGGGGCCAAATTGTAATTGTCAGAGTCAGAGCAACTCCAAAAGTGCAGCTCTTGTGGAATGTTCCGGGTCTGCAGTGGTCAGGACCAACCAAAAGTGGTCTAGGGAAGGAAAACCAGCGACAAGGTCATAGGCGACCAAGGCTGATGGATGCACATAGGGAGCAAAGGCTTGCCTGTGTAGTCCAATCCAATAGAAGATACACTGTAGCTCAAATTGCTGAAAAAGTCAGCACTGGTTCTGATAGAAAGTTGTCAGGAAGCACGGGGCATCGCAGTTTGTTGTGTATGGGGCTGCATAGCTGCAGACAGGTCAGGGTACCCATGCTGACCCATGTCCACAGCGAAAAGTGCTTACAATGGGTATGTGAGCATACGAACAGAACCACGGAGCAATGGAAGAAGGTGGCCTGGTCTGATGAATCACGTTTTCTATTACATCATGTGGATGGCAAGGTGCGAATGCATCGCTTACCAGGGGAAGAGATGGCATCAGGATGCACTTTGGAAAGAAGACAAGCTGGCAAAGGCAGTGTCCACACATCGATGGGTCAGGGCTGTTCTGGGGGGGGGGACCTATCCAATATTAGGTGGGTGGTCATAATATTATGGCTGATGGGTGTGTGTGTGTGTGTGTATATATATATATATATATATATATATATATATATATTATCTAACTCAGTTCTTTCTTTTATTATTTTATTTATTGATAGATATTTGATATCTCCTGGGATCCATATCAACCCAACAGATTGGTCAGCTGTGGAGTAAAACACATAAAGGTAAGTTTTGGAAGGTTATTTTGTAGTGTTGCCTGAGATTATTTTTAATTAATATTTAGTTTTTTAAAGTATTTTGAGGGCCTGTTCGCACCAGGTGTGGTAGGGCTGTGTCGGGTGGCTATTCTAATGCAGGCCCACTGCAAAATGCCTCGTCTCCTACCTGGCCAGTTCACACCACCTCATGGGAATCCAGCTGCTGCAGCTACCCGGCTGTTTGAAAGAGTTACGGACAAATTTTGATCCCTGTATTGGCAGCTTGGTTGTACAACAGTTGATCTACCAATTGACTGCTGTACATCCAGCCTGTTTGGGTTTTCCTGATCGATCAGGGCTACCAGCAATGGCTGGCAGCATTGATTATTGTGTTCTGATGGCGGGGAAGGGCCCCCTTCCCCGCCGTCAGAACTCACTAACACAGTGAGAGTGATTCCCCCCTCTACCACGAATGTGTGAATGGGGAAATCGGATCATTTTCACCCGCTGGTTGAAGAAAAAAAAATTATCAATGTATGGGCATTCAGATTAAGCTGTTCCACATTTGTAAGGATGTTTTGTGACATGGATTTATCAGTATTTTCATATATTAGGCAAGGAAATTAAGAATATATATGTATAATGCTTTCAGAAATAGAAGTGTTAATTGTTTATTGCTATTATTTTGATTACAGGTACTTATATGAAGTGTTAATAGTTTATTTTATCAATTAACAAAATGGAAAGTAAATGGACACAAGAGAAATTTAAGTCAAATCAATATTTGGTGTTACCACCCTTTGCCTTCAAAACTGCATAAATTCTTCAATTCTTCTAGGTAGACTTGCACACAGGTTTTGAAGGAACTAGAGATAGGGAGATAGGTTGTTCCAAACATCCTGGCGAACTAACCACAGATCTGCGGCTGTAGGCTACCTGAAATCCTTGTGTCTCTTCATATAATCCCAGACAGACTCCGTGATTTTGAGCTCAGGGCTCTGTGGGGGCCAACCCATCACTTCCAGGACCTTGTTCTTCTTTACGCTGAAGATAGTTCTCAATGACATGGTTATATGATTGGGGTCATTGTCCTGCTGCACAATACATTTTGGGCCAATCACATGCTGGTATCATCACTGATGGTACGTCATGATGGATAAGTATCTGCCTATATCTTTCAGCATTGTGGATCCCATTAATCCTGACTAAATCTCCAACTCCACTTGCAGAAATGCAGCCCCAAAATTGTATGTAACCTTCACCATACATCATCGTTGCCTGCAAATACCCATTATCGTACCGCCCTCCAGCCCTTCGGTGAACAAATTGCCTCCTGCTACAGCCAAATATTTCACATTTTGACTCATCAGTCCAGAGCACCTTCTGCCATTTTTCTGCACCCCAGTTCTTATGTTTCCGTGCATAGTTGAGCCACTTAGCCTTGTTTCCCTATGCATGAAAACATAGGAACTGGGGTGCAGAAGAATGGGAGCAGGTGCTCTGGAGTCAAAATTTGAAACATTTGGCAGTACCAAAAGTCAGTTCATACGTGAAGGGCTGGAGAGTGGTTACATTTTGAGTGTCTGCAGGCAACAGTGAAGCATGGTGGACGTTCCTTGCATTTTGGAGTTACATTTCTGCAAGTACAGTTGGGGTTCAGCATTAAGAAGAACAAGGAGTCCTGGAAGTGATGGCTTGGCCCCCACAGAGCCCTGATCTCAACATCATGGAATCTGTTTGGGATTACATGACGAGGTAGGAGGATTTGAGGCAGCCTACATCCACATAAGATCTGTGCTTAGTTCTCCAAGATGTTTGGAACAACCTACCTGTCGAGTTCATTCAAAAACTGTGTAAGTATACCTAGAAGAATTGATGCTGTTTTGAAGGCAAAGGGCGGTCACATCAACTAGTGATATAGATTGCTCTTCTGTTTATTTACTTTCCATTTTGTTAATTAATAAATAATAAACTATTAACACTTCTATTTCTGAAAGCATTCCTAATTTATAGCTTTTGTTACACCTGCCTAAGATTTTTGTCCAGTACTGTATGTGTGTGTATATATATATATATATATATATATATATACACAGTGCCTTGAAAAACTCATACCCCTTGAAATTTTCCACATTTTATCATGTTACAACCAAAAAAGTAAATGGATTTTATTGAGATTTTATGTGATAGACCGACACAAAATGGCACATAATTGTGAAGTGGAAGGAAAATAATAAAAATGAATTTTAAAGCAGGGTTAGGTTATAAAAAAAAAATATCCCAAGCTTTGAACATCTCACGGAGCACTGTTCAATCCATCATCCGAAAATGGAAAGAGTATGGCACAACTGCAAACCTACCAAGACATGGCCGTCCACCTAAACTGACAGGCCGGGCAAGGAGAGCATTAATCAGAGAAGCAGCTAAGAGGTCCATGGGAACTCTGGAGGAGCTGCAGAGATCCACAGCTCAGGTGGGAGAATCTGTCCACAGGACAACTATTAGTCGTGCACTTCACAAATATGGACTTTATGGAAGAGTGGCTAGAAGAAAGCCATGGTTGAAAGAAAGCCATAAGAAGTCCCATTTGCAGTTTGTGAGAGGCCATGTTGGGGACACAGCAAACATGTGGAAGAAGGTGAGATGAGACCAAAATTGAACTTTTGGGCCTAAAACCAAAACGCTATGTGTGGCGGAAAACTAACACTGTACATCACCGTGAACACACCATCCCCACTGTGAAACATGGGGGTGGCAGCATCGTGTTGTGGGGATGCTTTTCTTCAGCAGGGACAGGGAAGCTGGTCAGAGTTGATGGGAAGATGGATGGAGTCAAATACAGTGATACCTCGGTTCACGAACTAAATTCATTCCACGGTTCTGGTCACGAATCGAATTGGTCGTGAACCGAGGCAAATTTTCCCACAGGGTTCAATGTAAATCAGATTAATCCATTCTGACCCCTACGAACGTGGTCACAAACTGAATTTGGTCGCCAAACAAATCAAATTTTCCCATAAGGTTCATTGTAAACAAGGTTAATCCGTTCTGAACTTTTTTTTTTCGAACCACAAAAATATGAATCAAAGTACAGTATAGTATGAAGAGAGAGAACACTAACATTGCTTGAGATGACTTCTGGCATGGAGGACAGGAAGGCAGGTGGGAGGCGGTTATTGTTCAGAGGGAGAGTTTCCCTCCATAAGGACATTGGGGAGATCTCCTTCAGGGGTTTCCTCTCTTCTTTGTCTCTTAGCTGCAGGCTCAGTTTTGGTGAAAAATCTGTCCAATGTCGCTTGTCTTTTCCTGCACTGCATAACCCTCCGGAAATGAGAGACCACGTTATCGTTCATCAGATTCAACACTCTGTTTGTTACAGTTATGTTAGGTTGGTGCTTCTCAAAAAAATCAAGGCACTCATTCCATTTTTCCATAGATTTTATGGCATCACTGCTAATCTGCTCCCTGTCTTCTTCTTCCTCAGTGGAATGCTCAAAAATAAGCGCCTTCTGCTGCTCACTGTGGACTTCAGAAAGTAACTGCCGTGGCTAGCTCCTCCTTATGTTCCTCAACAAGCTCCTCTATGTCTGCACTATTGACGTCCAGACCCATACTCTTGTCCATGGACACAATCCCTTCCACTATCTCTGCATCAGACCCTTCAGAGTCACGTTTAGTGACACATTCTGGCTACAGTTTCTTCCAGGCCGAGTTTAAGGTCCGGTACTTGACATCTTCCCAGACTTTGTAAATGAAGTTGATGCAGTGGAGAACATTGAAATGTTTCTTCCAGAATTCTTAAGACTCAAGGACGTCTCTTCAGTGACATTAAAACACATAGTGAAGAGAACCTTTGTGTACAGCTTCTTGAAGTTGAAGGTCACTTGCTGGTCCATGGGCTGCAGAAGAGGTGTCGTGTTGGGGGGAGGAACTTGACCTTTATGAAGTCATACTTAGCTTCCATATCATCCACCAAGGCTGGGCATTGTCTATCAGAAGAAGGCAACTTTCAGGCAGTTGGTTGTCAGAAAGATATTTTCTTATGGTGGGTGTGAACACCTTGTGCAGCCATTCCCTGAACAATTGCCTTGTGACCCAAGCTTTTGCATTGGCCCTCCACATGACAGGCAGTCTGGCCTTGTTCACTTAATGCACAAAGGGTCTGGGAATGGTACACCAGTAGTAGCTTAATCTTCAGATCGCCACTTGTGTTCACACACAGCAAAAGAGTCAATCTGTCCTTCATGGGCTTGTGCCCTGGCAGTGCCTTTTCCTCCTGCGTGATATAGGTTCTGTTCAGCATCTTTTTCCAGAAGAGCCCTGTTTGATCACAGTTGAACACTTGTTGAGAGACATATCCTTCTGCCTTCATGAATTCCTCAAATTCTTTCTTGTAGGCTTCTGCAGCGGCCTTGTCAGAACTGGAAGCCTCACCATGTCTTGTCACACTGTGGATGCCACTTCTCTTGTGGACTTTTTCAAACCACCCTCTACTGGCTTTAAATTCTTCTCTTGCTGCACTTGTAGAGGGTTTTTTTTGCAATAATTCACTGTGCAATTTCCTGGCTTTTTCACAGATCATAGCTTCACTAACGCTATCACCTATCAGCTGTTTCTCATTCAACCACACTAACAAAATGTTTTTCCACCTCTTCCAGCACTTGTATCCTCTGCTTGGTTAACATCATTACTCCTTTTGCCACATCAGCTCCTTTGATGGCAGCGTTCTTCTTCAAAATAGTGGAGATTGTCGACTTCTCCATCTTGTACTCTGAGGCCAGATCTGTCACACGAATACCACGGTCATGCTTTTCTACAACTTCCTTTTTCAAGTCGATGGTTATTTTCTTCACAAGCTTGTTCTTACCATTTTTGCTCTGCACTTTCTTTTTGCCACCATGCTTGCTCTGCACATTCTTGCCACCTTCATTACTGCTCTGCACTTTCTTTTTACCACCATGCTTACTCTGCACATTCTTGTGCCCTCATTAACGCTCTACTCTTTCTTTTTACCACCATGCTTGCTCTGCACATTCTTGTCACCTTCATTACCGCTCTGCACATTCTTGTCACCTTCATTACTGCTCCGCACTTTCTTTTTACCACCATCCTTGCTCTGTACTTTCTTTTTACCACCATGCTTGCTCTGCACATTCTTGTCACCTTCATTACCGCTCTGCACATTCTGGTCACCATCATTACCACTCTGTACTTTCTTTTCAACAACATGCTTGCTCTGCACATTCTTGTCACCTTCATTACCTCTCCGCACTTTCTTCTTACTACCATACTTGCTCTGAATTTTTTGTTGAGCCATACTGGATGTCCAGTACAGTATGTGCTAAAAAGCACACAAAAAAGCTTTACAGCAAGTGTGCACAGCAATGTACATTACCGCTCTGCATGTTCTTATAACCTTCATTACCGCTCTGCACGTTCTTGTAACCTTCATTACCGCTCTGCACGTTCTTTTTACCACCATGCTTGCTCTGCAAATTCTTGTCACCTTCATTACCGCTCTGCACGTTCTTGTAACCTTCATTACCGCTCTGCACATTCTTTTTACCACCATGCTTGCTCTGCAGATTCTTGTAACCTTCATTACCGCTCTGCACGTTCTTGTAACCTTCATTACCGCTCTGCACGTTCTTTTTACCACCATGCTTGCTCTGCAGATTCTGGTAACCTTCATTACCGCTCTGCATGTTCTTTTTATAACCATGCTTGCTCTGCACAGTCTTGCCACCTTCATTACTGCTCTGCACTTTCTTTTTACCACCATGCTTACTCTGCACATTCTTGTGCCCTCATTAACGCTCTACACTTTCTTTTTACCACCATGCTTGCTCTGCACATTCTTGTCACCTTCATTACCTCTCCGCACCATGCTTGCTCTGAATTTTTGTTGGAGCCATACTGGATGTCTGGTACAGTATGTGCTAAAAAGCACACAAAAAAGTTTTACAGCAAGTGTGCAGAGCGATGTACAGTACAGTTGTGTACAGTATGTGCTAAAAGCACACCAAAAATATTCACAGTACTGTAAGTGCCTTCACAGTACACTTTTACTGTCTGTCTGTGACCGCGATCTTGCCTACAGGAAGTCACGACCACGTGTCAGAGCAGGGAAGATGGACGAACCGAAGCAAATTTTTGCAAACTCTTCTGTTCGCAAACCGAGTTGTTCATGAATAGAAGCGTTTGTGAACCAAGGTATCACTGTACAGAGAAGTCTTTGAAGAAAACCTGTTAGTCTGCAAAATACTTGAGACCGGGGTGGAGGTTTACCTTTCAGCAGGGCAACGATCCTAAACATACAGCCAGACCTACAATGGAATGGTTTAGATCAAAGCATATTCATGTGCTAGAATGGCCCAGTCACAGTCCAGACCTAAATCCAATGGAGAATCTGTGGTAAGACTTGAAGATTGCTGTTCAGAGACGCTCTCCATCCAATAACAGAGCTTGAGCTATTTTGAAGAATGGGCAGAAATGTCCCTCTCTAGATGTGCAAAGCTGGTAGAGACATCCCCAAAAAGACTTGCAGCTGTAATTGCAGCAAAAGGTGATTCTACAAAGTATTGACTCCGGGGGGCTGAATTCAAATGCCGCCACACTTTTCACATATTTATTTGTAAAACAATTTGAAAAACATTTATTATTTTCTTTCCACTTCACAATTATGTGCCACTTTGTGTTGGTCTATCACAAAATCCCAATAAAATACATTTACATTTTGGTTGTAACGTGACAAAATGTGGAAAATTTCAAGGGGTATGAATACTTTTTCAAGGCACTGTGTACACTATATGTATCACCTACAGGCTCATATATCTCTGAAGGTCGTTTAATTTTGCGTTTATTTAAATAAGACCTTTGCAATCTCTCTTGCAGTTCTGGACGCTATGTGGAAATGCACTAACAGCCAAAAGGGGGATTTTTGGGAAAACTGGGGACTTACAGACGATCTTGTGCTTAGCATGTGCAAGAGATGATATCACTTACTCAGGTGCTTTAAACGGAGACATATATGTATGGAAGGGCCTCAACTTAGTCCGCACCATTCAAGGAGCTCACAGTGTAAGTATCCATACAAGTATCTAGTAAGACTCTTTTTTTTTTTGCTTTGTAATATTTTCATTTTATTTTATGGAAAACGCAATATGATGTGTTAAAGCCTGTTACAGTAACAGAACCTGTGACAGTTCCCGAAATACTTTACTGATTCAGAGCTTATGAATAGTGATGTAAAAAGAAGCTCTATCGGTCAGGGAGTCTAATATTGTCCACCCTTGGCCTTCAGAAAGCTGTCAGTCACCCATACGGATAATCACTTTATGCCCCTTTGACCAAATGTACATCCAGAACCTCTGCTGCATAGTGCGAATATAACCTAATATTATAGAGCCATTTTGGAATTAAAGGATAAGTTCACTTTTTGGTCAAAAATAATAAATGCACATTTTTTTGCGGGTAAAAAAAAAATTTGCATTTATTATTTTTGTCCAAAGGAGCCTGGAAAGCATTGCACCAGCAATCAGTAGATTGCAGATGCCATGCAGGTCTCCTGCAGACCTGTCAGAATATCTTCTTGCTGTACGGGATGTACGGCCAAGCAAATATACTGACAGGAAGCTTCAATGAACCACCACGGCGCTGTGCCATTCATTGAAAACTACAAACCCACAGTCGCTACTTGTAGGTACTCTTTCATGGAACACAGTGCAGAAAATTAACCCCTTGGGTTCCACAGGGAGTATAACAAGCATGCTTTACTGCATATACAGACTGATTTTACTGTTGTAGGTTGAGTAACACATGTAATGTGCCCTTTCTGATACATACAGACATGAAGCATTGGGGTTGATTAGGCTCCATTCACACTAGGCTTTTTCAAATGGTGGATGGAATTGCTGCGATTCTGCCTGAGATTTGAAAACCTGCTGTCAAAGTGTGAAAATGCACGGTCTTGTTTTCAGATACCATTCATTTGAATCCAGAACCTTTTTTGAGCGTTGCGTGTCCCACGATTTTGTGTGTGCAATCGTGGCGCGTTTTGCCACGTGGAAAAACTGGTCGCGATTGCGTCAAAAACACCCTGCATTTTCAGGTGCCATGTAAATGTTTTTCACACGTTTTCACACTTTGGCCACGCGTTTTCAAATTGCGAGCAGAATTCCACCTGCGATTTGTAAAAACCTAGTGTGAATGGAGCCTTACTAAAACTGGGGAGTACAAAATCTGGTGCAGCTCTGCATGGTAGCCAATCAACTTCTTACTTCAGCTTGTTCAGTTAAGTTTTAGCAAAAAAACCCGGAAGCTGATTGGTTTCAATGCAGAGCTGCGGCAGGTTTCACACTCTTCAGCTTTAGTAGATCAACCCCATTGCGTTCATTGAGTTGGCAGACTCAGACTTTAGGACAGAGCAGTGAAACATTGCTGGCAGGGGTGGACTGACAACTCATGGGGCCCCTGGGCAATAGGGGATCATGGGGCCCCTGTGTCCTTGGCCAAACTCAAAAAAGCCTATGAAAAAGGTATCGGGCATCTCTTGGGGCCCCCTACTGACCCCGGGCCCTCAATAGAGGATCATGGGGCCCCTGTGTCCTTGCCCAAACTCAAAAAAATCTATGAAAAAGGTACCAGGGGCATCTCATGGGGCCCCCTACTGACCCCGGGCCCTTGGGCAGTGCCCTAGTTTCCAAATGGTTAGTCCGCCCCTGATTGCTGGATAACACTGCAATGCAGAAATCGTAGTCTCAGGATCTAATCAGAAAATGTGGCTTCCCACACATACATCTATAATTACTATCTATACATAGAAACTGCTTTTTTAACCCCTTTACGACTGCCTAACACATATGTGCGTCAGCAAAAGAATGGAATTTAAATCCCACATTGCACACATATGTGTCATTGGGCATCTGATGTTTCTATGCTGAGAGAGTGCTCACTGTGCACTCTCAGCACCAAGACCGAGCTGTCAAAGACAGCTCTCAGTCCAGACTAAAGATCGGTAGCTGGGAGGACGGACTTCCAATAACAGTGGGCATAAAGGGAGAAGGATGGGGAGTGCTAAAATACAGTCCCAGGTATATATTCTAACACTGTATATATAAACAGGTGAATAGTAAAGTCCGTACATATGTGGTAAAACAGGCGGACATAAATAATCTGGCAATGTCCTATTAGGTATAAGTCCAGGACTGGAAGGTATCTCCTTCATGGAAATGGGGTAGAAGGCAGCCTGCTGTCAGAACAGGAAGCAACTCTAGTGCACAAACGGGAAAAGGGAAGACACAGCGACGCCACTCTAAGTGTAGATGTTAGATAAAATTCACAATTTATTAAGTAAAGAACTCACATGTGTAGGTAAGTAATGGGCATGTCATAGTGCAGTGAGTCCAGGCAGTGCTGCGACTGGGTCCTGTGTGGGCCTCTTTGTCATCCCGGCTGCTCTGGTGGTGTCCAGCGCTCAGAGAGGTGCAGGGCGGCTAGCAGCTGATGACGTCACCTGGAAACCGGATGACTGTGCGGCGCGTTTGGAACATGCATGGCTCCTTCCTCAGGCCCAATATGACGTGCCCTTTACTTACCTACACTTGTGAGTTCTTTACTTATTAAATTGTTGATTTTATCTAACATCTACACTTAGAGTGGCACCGCTGTGTCTTCTCTTTTTCCAATAACAATGGTCACATGATCGCCAATCCTTAACGCCCCCCGGATGTTCAGAACTGTTTAACCCCTTCGCACCGACAGTACGCATATATGCGGCCTCACCGAAGTGGGTCTTTATCCGTGAGGCCCCAAATACAGTCATGGCCGAAATTGTTGGCACCCTTGATATTTCTCCAGGAAATCATGTATTTCTCACGAAACGTATTGCATTAACACATGTTTTGCTATACACATGTTTATTCCCTTTGTGTGTATTGGGACAAAACAAAAAAAGGGAGGAAAGAAAGCAAATTCGACATAATGTCACACAAACCTCCAAAAATGGGCTGGACAAAAGTATTGGCACCCTTTCACAACTGCGGATAAATAAGAATGTTACAAGCATGTGATGCTCCTGTAAACTCACCTGGGGCAAGTAACAGGTGTGGGCAATATAGAAATCACACCTGAAAGCAGATAAAAAGGAGAGACGTTCACTTAACCTTTGCATTGTGTGTCTGTCTGTGCCACACTAAGCATGGACAACAGAAAGAGGAGACGAGAACTGTCTGAGGACCTGAGAACCAAAATTGTGGCAAAATATCAACAATCTCAAGGTTACAAGTCCATCTCCAGAGAACTAGATTTGCCTTTGTCCACAGTGCGCAACATTATCAAGAAGTTTGCAACCCATGGCACTGTAGCTAATCTCCCTGGTCGTGGACGGATGAGGAAAATTGATGAAAGATTGCAACGCAGAATAGTCCGGATGGTGGATAAGCAGCCCCAAACATGTTCCAAAGACATTCAAGCTGTCCTGCAGGCTCAGGGAGCATCAGTGTCAGCGCGAACTATCCGTCGACATTTAAATGAAATGAAACGCTATGGCAGGAGACCCAGGAGGACCCCACTGCTGACACAGAGACATAAAAAAGCAAGACTACAGTTTGCCAAAATGTACTTGAGTAAGCCAAAAGCCTTCTGGGAAAACGTCTTGTGGACAGATGAGACCAAGATAGAGCTTTTCGGTAAAGCACATCATTCTACTGTTTACCGAAAACGGAATGAGGCCTACAAAGAACAAAACACAGTACCTACGGTAAAATATGGTGGAGGTTCAATGATGTTTTGGGGTTGTTTTGCTGCCTCTGGCACTGGGTGCCTTGACTGTGTGCAAGGCATCATGAAATCTGAGGATTACCAAAGGATTTTGGGTCGCACTGTAGGGCCCAGTGTCAGAAAGCTGGGTTTGCGTCCAAGATCCTGGGTCTTCCAGCAGGACAATGACCCCAAACATACGTCAAAAAGCACTCAGAAATGGATGGCAAAGAAGCGCTGGAGAGTTCTGAAGTGGCCAGCAATGAGCCCAGATCTAAATCCCATTGAACACCTGTGGAGAGATCTTAAAATTGCTGTTGGGAAAAGGTGTCCTTCCAATAAGAGAGACCTGGAGCTGTTTGCAAAGGAAGAGTGGTCCAAAATTCCGGGTGAGAGGTGTCAGAAGCTTATTGATGGTTATAGGAAGCGACTGATTTCAGTTATGTTTTCCAAAGGGTGTGCAACCAAATATTAAGTTAAGGGTGCCAATACTTTTGTCCAGCCCATTTTTGGGGTTTTGTGTGACATTATGTCATATTTGCTTTTCTGCCTCTGTTTTATATTTGTTCCAATACATACAAAGGGAATAAACATGTGTATAGCAAAACATGTGTTAATGCAATACCTTTTTTGTGTGAAATACTTGATTTTCAGGAAAAATATCAAGGGTGCCAACAATTTCGGCCATGACTGTATGTGTGCCTGTCTTTGTGATGGCAGCACATTCCCAGCACAGCGACTGGGCCCTCACCGAGAGTTCCGGGTCTTGTACTAACAATAGGGATGTTTCACCTCCCCTCACTAAGAACATAAAGCATTATCACACACTGATAGCAGCGGGGTTGATTTACTAAAGGCAAATAGATTGTGCACTTTGCAAGTGCAGTTGCAGTCGTTTTCCTCAGAGCGTGGTGAATGTGGTAACACTCTGCTGATTTCTAGGTAAAATGTTGGTTTTTTTTATTTCCCTTGCACCTGATTGGGTATTCTTTACATAGTGAAGCTCTACCGCATTTAGATTCACTAAGAAAAACAAATGCAACTGCACCTGCAAAGTGCAAAGTCCAGTTACCTTTAGTAGATCAACCCCATTATGAGCTTTAAGCTAACCTCTTTTACATATACAGTATGTATATTTAAAAAAAAATCACTGAACAGTGACCTGTAAAGACTTAGGCTGGACATCCACTATATAATTTTCTTACCATTTTTTGTCCATTTCTGCCAAATTTCCTTTAGATTTACCTTCAACTATGTAGTGAAGGGGCCTGTGTGAAAGCAATTGGGTAACAGCTAAAGGTTAAAAAAAACTACCTGCCCGGTCCCAGAAGTACATGTCCCGGGCATTGGGCGATATAAATTCAACATCCCTGCTGTCTGTCTTAGCAAAAGGTTAAAGGTAGAGGTCAGGCTTCTTGTGTTGTAGGTTAATGAGGACAGACTTGGGACAGGCTCACTTTAATATTGTTCAAAGAACCTTGCAGTCAGCCATGATACCTCCTCCTGTCAAACATCTAAAAGGTAAAAAATTTTAGGTAACAGTATTGACCCCTCACCCCCCTTATATATACACCTGTTTCCTCACTCGATCTAGCGCTGTGCCTATCTGTAATGGTTCTCTCCACTCTCACAGGCTTTGCTGAGCCAGTGGGAGCCATTGGCTCCCGCTGCTGTCAGTCAAATCCTGTGACTAGTGGGTGGAGCTGAGTTGTGATGTTTTTGTCTATAGATGCAGGCAGCACAGCTTGGGAGAAAGAATTCAGCTGGTACCTCAAAGGAAACAGGTACCATCGAGAAGAAGAGGAGGAGCCAGGAGCACCGGCAGGGGACCCAAGAAGAGGAAGTCAGTGTCTGCTTTGTATCAAACCATTTAAAATGGTTCTAAAAACTAAACATTTTTTACCTTAATGCATTCCTTGCATTAAGGTAAAAAAGTTAAGGCATCGGTATTTACTTATCACCCCCTCCCTTATACTTACCTGAGTGCTCATTCGATCCAGTACTGTAGCTGTCTGCAGCTCTTTTCTGCCCTCATTTCCAGGTCTCACAGGCTTTTCTGAGGCAGCGGGAGTCATTGTCTCCCACTGCTGCCAATCTAAGCCAGTGACAAGGGATCAGGGGGCTGAATCTGCTCAGGAGCAAGCCCGCAGGAGCGCCCACATGGGAATCGGCTTCCTATTGGGGGCTCTAGCCAGAGAGAAGGTGCCAGGAGCACCAGTGGGGGACCCAAGAAGAAGGGGTTCGAGGCCGCAATGTACAATCCTATTGCACAAAGCAGGTAACTATAGACATTTTTTTAAACAAGCACTTGAACAGAGCAGGTAAATATGTCGTGTTTGTTGTTTAAATTTAAAAAAAATTGATTTATTATAAAAACAAAATTGACTTTATGTTCACTTTCAATTTTAAAAAATTCACTGGAACTCTGTAGTATGTTTCGCGCTCATAACAATACACATTGGAAATTTCTTATCACGTATTTAGATCATATGATTTCAGTATCACTGTGTTTACTTTTCCTTCCATGTAATTGCCATTAATTGCTCTTCACTCCATTTGGATCTGTCTCTTTTCTCTAAGGCTGGTATATTTAGTATGTACGCCTGTGAAGAAGGATTTTCTACTGGAGGAAGAGATGGATGTATCCGTCTGTGGGATAATGACTTCAAGCCAATTACAAAAATTGATCTCCGTGACAGTGAGCAGGGTTATAAAGGTAGACTTTTTTCTGTTATGTAAGAGACTAATTCACAACAATAAAATGCAGCTATAATATTTCTAAGACCTCATTCACACTAGGTGTTTGCCCCAGCTCTTCTAAACACCTTTCTCCTGGCAAGAGAAAAACAGCACCAAAATTGTGCCTAATGCCGTGTTTTTTTCAAACGTGTTTAGGCGCGCTGAAGCGCTTCAAGCACTTGAAATTTATTGAAATAAATACATTTATTTATTGAAAATTAATTTATTCTGACCATTGAAATGCGCATGATGCAGCTACTGCTTAAGGCGCACCCTGAAAACCCATCTTTTCAGAGAAGCCTACCCCGCCCTCACCTAATTGTTGATCTCCTCCGCTCTTCCCACCACTCCATCCCCCATAGCTATTTCCTCCTGTACCACTCTCCCCTCCCTCCTAGATTGTAAGCTCCAAGGAGCAGGGCCCTCAAACCCCTCGTGTATTGTATTGTTACTGTACTGTCTTGTGTACTGTCTCCCATTATAATGTACAGCGCTGAGCAAACTATTGGTGCTATATAAATACTGTATAATAATAATAAGTATGTTTACCTGCATTTAGGCGCATCAGCCATCTCTTCTGCCAAAACGCTGCTGCACCTGAATGCACTGGCTGTGGGGTTATATTTCTGCCTCTAAATGTCCATTGGCTCCTGCTGCTGTGCGGGACTGAGCTGCAGCTCTATATGTCCAATGGAAGCATAGAGCAGCTGCGCAGGAATGAACACACAGTGGTGCCACCAGGGCAAGCAGCTTTCTCTGGGGGTAGTGCTCAAGGAGGAGGAGCCAGGAGCACTGGCAGGGGGCTCGAAAAGAAGTGTATCAGGGCAGCTGGGTGCAAAACTACACTGCACAGGGCAGGAAAGGATAACATGTTTGTTATTTTATATAAAAAAAACCCCAAAAACTAAAATAAAAATAAATAATAATTTAAAAAAGTAAATGAAAAAAAAACAAGCATTTTAAATGTAGGAACTTCTGCTTGGATTGCCTAGGTGACCTGAGCTGAAGAGGGAGCGGGTACCTGTCAAAGCCAAGTACCCACTTCCCAAAAAGAATACATTTATTAACAATTGGTGGACGGTGGGTGGCAGACAAGCAGAACCTCCCCTTTTAGGTGAAGTTCTACTTTAAAACTCCTCCCACCACTTCTAACACTTTTACTAACTACCCTGTAGAAGGTAGGTGCTTATACTTACCTATTCTCAGGGCGCTCTAGTCCAGTCACATGATCTCCTGAGCAGAGAAGTGGAGAAAGCACCAGCAACAGATGGAATGCCTGGGCAGTGAAGTCACCCATGGGCTTACTATGGGGCATCCATTGTTGACTGTCCCTCCTCTCCCCTGAAGCTGGCTGCCGGAAGCCAATCACAACACCAGACTGGAGCGCCCTGAGAATAGGTAAGTATAATCATTCTTCTTCCACAGGATAGTTAGTATAGGTATTAGAATGGGGGTGGGAACAGTTAATTAGTTATTTCTAGCATTCGATTCCACTTTAAGAATTCCCATGTGAACGAGGTCTTACAGAAATACTTAATCCATCTTGTCTGGAACCAACAATTGTGCCATAGTCAAATCGCTGAGCTCACATTTTTTCCCTATTCTGATGTTTGATGTGACCATTAACTGAAGCTTTTGTCCTGCATCTCCATAATGCAATGCACTGGGTTGCTGTCAGATGATTGGCAGAAAAGATAATTGCTTGAATAGGCAGGTGCACCGGAACTGAGGGGGAAGTTAGAAGTTAAAGTCAGGAGAGAGCCTTAATAGAGAATCTGAGAGAGAGAGAGCTGTCATATATAGATAATTATGAGAGAAGAAACAGATCAAGATGGAGGATGTGGATGGGGAAAATGGATCGGGGGGAAGGGTGGGTGGGGGTGGGGTTAATTTTGGGGTAAACAGAATATGTATATGTGAAACATTTTTGTAATTGAGTTGTCCCTTTTGTATTGTAAAAGTTTAAATAAAAAAAAAATGTAAATACTGCGCAGTAGATGTTGCTATGAGTTCAGTTGTGGCTTTGAAAGGGTTAACGCCAAAAAACATTCTTTATAATGAAGAACAAATCTCTCCTACTGTTTGTAATTTGCAAGCCCAGTCTTGCAATTATCTTGCATGTTACCATCTGTTAAGTGGTAGAGCAGGTGGCTGGTAAAAAATAACCGACCAAATTGTGTATCTGACGGTTAAGCATCTATTTAAACGCCTTCTATCGTTAAAACATTAAAGCGTACTTGTGTGGTCATGCTTGAGGCAAAGAAACGCAGCTTTGTTACAGGTTCTATTTTTCATGTTTTTCTTACAGATGTCATCTTTTGACAGAATATCTTTTGCTTAAAAAATACTGCAAAATACACGCTTTCTATTATTCATAATGTATATTCACTGCCGCACCTGTAAAGCAACGAGTCAGTGAGGAAAATTCAATATTCTTTTGTCGAAATGAAATTTCCAGAGCAAGAGTCACATGAACTCCCCACTAGCTGTGTGACTATAATAGAAATAAATTGGATTCCAGTATAAAAATCCAGTTTAGGATTGAAGCACAATTGTACAGAATTTTTATACTGTGATATATTCTGAACACACTTACAAAATGTTCAATATATCTTAAGAGGAAGAATTGCCTTTGATTGAGAAAAAGTATAAAAGAAAAGTAAAGGTACAGCTCAGGCTTAGTAGAAAAGAAAGGTTACAGCTTGGGATTCCAGTATAAAAATCCAGCTTAAGTTTGAAGCACAATTGTAAAGAAATATAGTGTGATATATTCTGAACCCACAAAATGGTCAATATACACTCACTGGCCACTTTATTAGATGCACCTTGCTAGTATCGGGTTGGACCCCCTTTTGCCTTCAGAACTACCTTAATTCTTTGTGGCATAGAATCAACAAGGTGTTGGAAGCATTCCTTTAGAGATTCTGGTCCATATTGCCATGACAACATCACGCAGTTGCTGCAGATTTGTTGGCTGCACACCCATAATGCGAAATCTCCCGTTCAACCACATCCCAAAGGTGCTCTATTGGATTGAGATCTGGAGACTGTGGAGACCATTGGAGTACAGTGAACTCATTGTCATGTTCAAGAAACCAGTTTGAGATGAGCTTTGTGACATGGGGAATTATCCAGCTGGAAGTAGCCATCAGAAGATGCGTACACTAAAGTCATAAAGGGATGGACATGGTCAGCAACAATACTCAAGTAGGCCGTGGTGATTAAACGATGCTTAATTGGTACTAAGGGGCCCAAAGTGTGCCAAGAAAATATCCCCACACCATGACACCACCAGCCTGAACCATTGATACAAGGCAGGATAGATCCATACTTTCATGTTGTTTATGCCAAATTCTGATCCTACCATCTGAGTGTCGTAGCTGAAATCGAGACTCATCAGACCAGGCAATGTTTTTCCAATATTCTGTTGTCCAATTTTGGTGAGCCTGTGCGAATTGTAGCTTCTGTTTCCTCTTCTTAGCTGACAGGAGTGTCACCCGGTGTGGTCTTCTGCTTCTGTAGCCCATCTGCTTCAAGGTTCGATATGTTGTGCATTCAGCGATGCTATTCTGCATACCTTGGTTGTAACGAGTGGTTATATGAGTTACTGTTGTCCTGCTATCATCTCGAATCAGTGTGCCCATTCTCCTCTGACCTCTGACATCAACAAGGCATTTTCATTCACACAACTGCCACTCGCTGAATATTTTTTCATTTTTCACCATTCTCTGTAAACCCTAGAGATGGCTGTGCTTGAAAATCCCAGTAGATTAGCTGTTTTTTAAATACTCAAACCAGCCTGTCTGGCACCAACAACCATGCCACATTGAAAGGCACTTAAATTGCCTTTCTTCCCCATTCTGATACTCGGTTTGAACTTCAGCAAGTCGTCTTCACCACGTCTAGATGCCTAAATGCATTGAGTTTCTGCCATGTCACTGGCTGATTAGCAATTTGTGTTACCAAGCAATTGAACAGGTGTATCTAATAAAGTGGCCGGTGAGTGTATTTTAGAGGGAAGAATTGCCTGTGGTTGAAGTAAAGTAGAAAATGAAAGTAAAGCTACAGCACAGGTTAGGTAGAAAAGAACAGTGAAGCTACAGTACAGGCTGAGTGGAAATAAAGGAAATCTACTGCACAGGCCAAGTAGAAAAGAAAGGTAAAGCTACAGCACAGGGTAAGTGGAAGAGAAAAATAAAACTACAGCTCAATATAAGTAGAAACAAAGCTACAGCACAGGCTAAGTAGAAAAAGAAAAATAGAGCTACAGTGCAGGCTAAGTAGAGAAGAACAGTAAAGGGAGGGATAGAGGGGCCAGTCCTGGTACCTTCAGCCATGGTTCCCATAATTTGGAAACATTTTTTGGAGTGCCCCTGTATTGATATACACTATATTGCCAAAGGTTTTGGGACACCCCTCCAAATCATTGGATTCAGGTGTTCCAATCACCTCCATGGTCACAGGTGTATCAAATCAAGCACCTAGGCATGGAGACTGCTTCTACAAACATTTGTGAAAGAATGGGTCGCTCTCAGGAGCTCAGTGACTCCAAGCGTGGTCCCGTGATAGGTTGTCACCTGTGCAATAAGTCCATCCGTGACATTTCCTGGCTACTAAATATTCCACGCTCAACTGTTAGTGGGATTATAACAAAGTGGAAGCAACTGGGAACAACAGCAATTCAGCCACAAAGTGGTAGGACACGTAAAATGACAGAGCGGGGTCAGCACATGCTGAAGCGCACAGTGCACAAAAGTTGCTAACTGTCTGCAGAGTCAATAGCTAAAGACCTCCAAACTTCATGTGGCCTTCAGATTGGCACAACAACAGTGTGTAGAGAGCTTCATGGAATGGGTTTCCATGGCCGAGTAGCTGCATCCAAGCCTTATATCAGCTACATCCAAGCCTTATATCAGCAAGTGCAATACAAAGCGTCAGATGCAGGTGGTGTAAAGGACTCTAGAGCAGTGGGGACGTGTTCTCTGGAGTGACGAATCACGCTTCTTTGTCTGGAAATCTGATGGAGGTAACTGGGTTTGGCGGTTGCCAGGAGAACAGTACTTGCCTGACTGCATTGTGCCAAGTGTACAGTATGGTGGAGGGGGGATTAGGGTGTGGGATTGTTTTTCAGAAGTTGAATTTATCCCCTTAGTTCCAGTGAAGGGAACTCTTAAGGCGTCAGCATACCAAGACATTCTGAACAATTATCTTGCTCCCAACTTTGTGGGAACAGCTTGGGGATGGCCCCTTCCAGTTCAAACATGACTGCGCACCAGTACACAAAACAAGGTCCATAAAGATATGGAAGAGTGAGTTTGGGGTGGAGGAACTTGACTGGCCTGCACAGATCCTGACCTCAACCCGATAGAACACCTTTGGGATGAATTAGAGCAGAGACCGAGAGCCAGGCCTTCTCGTCTGACATCAGTTCCTGACCTCACAAATGTGCTTCTGAAAGAATGGTCAAACCTTCCCATAGACACCCTCCTAACCCTTGTGGACGGCCTTCCCAGAAGAGTTGAAGCTGTTATAGCTGCAAAGGGCGGGCCAACCCAACACTGAACCCTACGGACTAAGACTGGGATGCCATTAAAGTTCTTGTGCTTGTAAAGGCAGGCACCCCAATACTTTTGGCAATATAGTTTATCTGTTTTTCAGTTAGTAGGGTTTTATTCACTTGAATTCACCAGTTCTTAAATGTTGGAGGACCGGGGAATAGCCACTTCATAGCTATCGTTTTGCGGGCAATAAACCACAAGCATATGATAGGTATACTAGTCTCAGAAGGAAAGCGCTCCTCATCAATATCCCCAAGTAATCATAGCATTGGGAGCAATTCAAGGTGAATTTGAAAAGCTCTATTGATCGTATCTACAATCATACTGCAATAGCGAACCCGCTTGGGGCATCGCCACAGCATATGGAGGAGATCCTCTGGGGATCGCTGAGATCCATTTTTTGTTCCATCAGTCATCGGATAGTTCCCATTCTCCCACCCCCTTTGTCCTGGGAGAACTTTATGGGCCAATAAATTACTCAAAAGTGCCTTGTATAGAGAAGAAATCAAAGGTGCCTGCACCTTAGTTTTGTTGCTGCTTTCATAACACTTTAGGCAAGGTAAGGTTCAATTTTTCAATGCCCTGGAAGCTATCCTGCAATCCATTTCTACCTATCTTGATTTTGGGGAGACCTGAGATGGACCTCATTCTTCCCATGTAGCCCTGACCCTTTTCCAGTATGTTGTGGAATGGTCAAAATGCAGTCCTACTGATGAGGGCAAATGGAAGTTCCTACAGATAGGCGAGGGAACATCAGATATGACTATTCTAAATAGTTCTTGAAAATAATAAATTAAGTCATTAAACTTCTGTGACCGTAAAGGTTTTTTTGTAGTATTATTGATTACATCATTAATATTAGCACAAATTACCCTTTATCGTGGCTGTTTTGCAGCTGCCTGCATGACTAGCCTACTTGTACTTGTCCTTGTCCATGTCAGTGAAGAATTGGTACTTAGCAGTATGCCATTTGTTAACTGGTCTTCCTGTCCTATTTTTTGCTCTTCCCCAGGCTTGTCCATCAGGAGCGTGTGCTGGAAAGGGGATAGAATTCTAGCTGGTACTCAGGATAGTGAAATCTTTGAAGTGATGGTGAGAGAACGGGACAAGCCCATGCTGATCATGCAGGGTCACTGTGAGGGGGAGCTTTGGGCCCTTGCCGTACACCCCAAGAAACCCTTAGCCGTTACTGGTAGCGATGATCGCTCTGTAAGGTATGTGGAAAAGTCTTTAAATATTAATTGAGTCAAAGGACACATGTTGATGGAGAGCAACCCTGCATCAGCATCCTTCCGTGGCATTTTTTTTTTTTTACTTTTAGAGTGCCAACTTGCTTCCTCAATACAATACTGCAGCCAATGAGGATCCTGTGCAGAAACCAGATTTATGAAAGTGGAGATTTGTACTTGGCTTTGCAATAGTGGCAGCAATTGGGCCTGGCTGTAGGTTGCCCATGTACAGAGCTTAACATTACAGGATGTCACGAGGCAGGGGTGAGGCTCGGAGACCAGTAACTATAGCAGTAGAGAGGCCAACCGGAAGAGTACACTGGCCGGTCACCCTGGTGGGTGATGTGGGCTCACCTGAGGCACAGAGTCTAAGCGCTAACCCGTATTCACCAGAGCTCCTGATGGTGGAGATGGGTTTTGCTTAATGTTAGTAGCTGGTTGCAGTTCTCAGGATTGCCCCACCATGAGGTGAGTAAGCTGGGGTCCAGTAGCAGATATAGCAGGTAGGGATCACACAGAAGCGTTGTCAGTAAACAAGCCAAAGGTTGGTAACGAGCGGTTGCAGGTTGGGATCAAGCATAAGCGTAGTCTAGGAACAAGCCTAAGGTCAGTAACGAGTGGTAGCGAAGATACTGACAGAGGCAGGAGAGAAAAGAGCAAGATATCGGCAATAATCTGGCAAACAGGAAGCGCAAAGGCATGGCTTTAATTGGAAGTTCATGGGAGGAGCATGGGGTTCAAGGTTCAAGACAAACAAATCATAGGGTAAGTTTGTTTTAGAACAGCAATGGGCAAACTACGGCCCGGCGGACCTTTTAATCTGGCCCGCGGAGCTAGGCTCCCGCTAGGCTCCTCTCACAGTCTGCCCTGAAGACCGGTGTAGCATGAAAATCTGTCTCCTATGAGGATCTGTCCCCCTCGACGTATCTGCGCATGTGCCGGAGATCGCCGATCGGCTGCTAATGCCTGAAACTGGCACATGCACAGATACGTCGAGGGGGGCAGATCCTCATAGGAGACAGATTTTCATGCTACACCGGAACGGCACGGGAAGACGGCGAGAGGAACGCGCGGAGCAAAGGTAAGTGAATTGACACAGGGGGGACTTGGGGACTTAATATGGGGGATGAATTAATAGGGAGGATGAATTACTATATGGGGGATGAATTACTATGGGGGATGAATTACTATATGGGGGATGAACTACTATGGGGGATGAATTACTATATGGGGGATGAATTACTATGGGGGATGAATTACTATATGGGGGATGAATTACTATATGGGGGATGAATTACTATGGGGGATGAATTACTATATGGGGGATGAATTACTATGGGGGATGAATTACTATATGGGGAATGAATTACTATAGGGGGGATGAATTACTATGGGGGATGAATTACTATATGGGGGATGAATTACTATATGGGGGATGAATTACTATGGGGGATGAATTACTATATGGGGGATGAATTACTATGGGGGATGAATTACTATATGGGGGATGAATTACTATGGGGGATGAGTTACTATGGGGGATGCATTACTATATGGGGGATGAATTACTATGGGGGATGAATTACTATGGGGGATGAATTACTATATGGGGGATGAATTACTATGGGGGATGAATTACTATATGGGGGATGAATTACTATGGGGGATGAATTACTATATGGGGGATGAATTACTATGGGGGATGAATTACTATATGGGGGATGAATTACTATGGGGGATGAATTACTATATGGGGGATGAATTACTATGGGGGATGAATTACTATATGGGGGATGAATTACTATGGGGGATGAATTACTATGGGGGATGCATTACTATATGGGGGATGAATTACTATGGGGGATGAATTACTATGGGGGATGAATTACTATATGGGGGATGAATTACTATGGGGGATGAATTACTATATGGGGGATGAATTACTATGGGGGATGAATTACTATATGGGGGATGAATTACTATGGGGGATGAATTACTATGGGGGATGAATTACTATATGGGGGATGAATTACTATGGGGGATGAATTACTATATGGGGGATGAATTACTATATGGGGGATTAATTACTATGGGGGATGAATTACTATGCTTACTATGGGGGAATATTACTATACTTACTATGGATGACACATACACATCATTCATCTACTCTTGGTCCGGCCCCCGGGTCCAATATATGAACCCATTGCGGCCCTCAAGTCAAAAAGTTTGCCCACCCCTGTTTTAGAAGATCAGGTAGGGAGCTTTCCAGCATCTCAGGTGGCTGCGCAAGAAGAGACATTACCAGACACAGCAGAGGTCATAGGTTCAGACCTGGGTCCTGACACAGGATGGGGAAGGGACTGAAGTACTAGGGAACCGGGCAGACACAGTAAAATGATACGTAGCACCTAAAGGGATCCTGTTGAACAAATGCAGAGCTAATACAGATGATTGCCATTTATCAGCTTTTGACAGGCATGTATTAGGGCCAGTTCACACTACATGGATTTCAATTGTATTTTTTCTGCATCCAAAATGCACAGCAAGTAGGTTATATGGTTATCTATGTCATAGTTCACATCTGTTCTTGGAGTTCCAGTACGATTCGGTTGCAGAAAAAAAAGTAGAACATGCTGCGTTTTTTCTGCACAAAACTGTGCTAGAACGTGGTAAACCGCATCAAAAATACACTGGAATGCACATGTCCCTATTTAAATTAAAGAAAAAGAGAGGGGAAAAACTTAACTGGAATGCATAAAAAATGCACCAGAACGCTTCAAAAACATGCATGCGGAAACGCATCTGGAATGCATCTGGACTTCGTTTCTATAGTGTGAACCGGCCCTTAAAGGACACAACTAGCTTTTCAGGTGCAAGGTCTCCTTTGATTGAATATATTTTTCTAACCAGCCAGCAAACAAAATTCATTTCAAATCATTAGTATGTTTACTTTTTAGCTGTGATGGAAGAAGCCTGTTGATTCTATCAGACAAAAGTAGCTGCAAAGCAAAGTGAGCCTTGGCGCTGTCTGTTAAGCTAAACTATAGTGCTCTGGGAACTCTTTGTCATATATTGCTTTTTTTTTTTTAGCAACACAAAGATTGCATACAGTAAGTGAAAAACACATAATAGAACAGTTTAAAAGAATGTATAAAATAAATAAATAAATTAAATTGACCCAAAACCATGATGGTCCTTATGTAATTTTTGCCATTTTTGGGCACTTAATTTTAGCCCATCGTCTACTGTATTATGTTGTTTCTATTCATGTAGTTTCTAGTGATGTTTTTCTGTTATAATTTTACAAAGATCAAAATTTCAAGCATATGAAGATTTAAAAAAAAATCATTTAACTTGTTTATGAAATATAAAGTGAATGTAAACCCTCACATATACCCAGTGAAGTGACTGGCCTCAGGTGATACACAGAGGTGAACAAATCCCCCTACATACATTGTACCTGTCTATCTGCAGTCTTCTTTACATCTGTTCAAAGTGCTGAATTCTAAAGCATGTCTGGAAGTTTAGAAAAAAGGGGGGTGGAGAGCTTAAGTTACACTTTGCAGAGCTCAGTGAGGAGAGTTCTGAGAGCTGATTGGAGGAAAGAGACACACACCCCCTCCACGCAGCTCAAAGCACAACCTTTTTTACAGCAAACATGAACAGATACCCATAGCAACAACATATCACTCTTTAATTTCCAGTTCAAAAGTAACATCGACGAGTGGGACAGGTGTGTTGAAGGGAGCATATCATGTTTTTATATACTGTCTTTATTTATCCATTATGTTTAGTACAAAAAAATAAAAATGTAAAACTAATTTTGCGAACCTTTAAAAAGTTAAATAGGAAATATTACTGTATATATTATTATTTCATATTTACCACTTTTAGCCAGCAGATGGCCAGCTCCAGACAAAAGCAGACACTTTTCAAAGCTCTATCTACAGCTGTATTGTGAACAGACCTGACAAGCAAGGATTTCAGATTACACAGTTGCAGTGCAACTTAGTGAAGGCACAAACCCCTCCTTGTTTACCAGTAAATATGATCTTAGTAATACAGGATGCTCCTTGTTGGAAAGCCCAGCATGCTTTGCAAACTGAATATCATGGATACACCGGGTATTTAATGTTTATTTAAAAAAAAATAATGAAAGTGGTTGTAAACCCTTACATATAACTAGTGAATTGACTGGCCTCAGGTGATACACATAGATGAAGCCAATCCTTCTACATATGTTGCATCTGTCTATTTGCAGCCCTCTATTCTCTACATGCGTTCAAAGTGCTGAATTTATAAACCTTGTCTGAGAGTTCAGAAAAAAGGGGGTGGAGAGCTGAAATTACATTCTGTAGAGCTAAGTGAGGAGAACTCTGAGAGCTGATTGGAGGAAAAAGACACACACCCACCCCTCCACACAGCACGCAGTTACAGAGCTGAGGCTGGCAATCTGCTAGAGGTCCCTCCACTGTCACTATTTTTCTCTTGGTGTCAGGAAAACGTGTCTCATGCTGATAACAGAGGAAGGAGGCAGCAGACAGAAATGACACTCAGTGCTCTAAATTCAGACAAGCACACACTATAGAGGGATATGCTTTGTTCATATTTTACGTCTGGGGTTTACAGTCACTAAATATTCCATACAAACCTTCTAAATGATTACAAAAACCATTGTGTTTTCCCTTGGACTATAACACAAGCAGCTAATTTTTAACAAATTTTATAATTAAAGTGATAGAAATCTCATGTTTATTGTCATGGAAGGGGTGTTGCGCAGTTTCATTTTTCCATCAAGCAAAACTATCTCATGACCCTTTGTTCTTGCCTTAGACTCTGGAGTCTCGCAGACCATGCACTGATCGCCCGCTGTAACATGGAGGAAGCAGTACGAAGTGTAGCCTTTAGTCCAGATGGATCCCAGCTAGCGCTGGGAATGAAAGATGGCTCATTCACTGTTCTCAGGGTCAGGTAGGACTAACTAAGTACTGAGTTCTGTAAAATAAATATGCTAAACTGTTATATATTTTTATTGATAGAGAGATGCAGATTTCCTGACACATCAGTTGTTAAAAAATATAGTGCAGTACATTCAGTTTTTGTATTTTTATATTTACCTGCTTTTGCCTTGGACACAGGCTTTATACAATCAGATGCTGGTTATGGAAGTACTGCAATCTAATGTATAGTGTTTATTTAAAATATATTATTTCAAAATATCTGAACTTTTATTCCACTCCTTTCCCTATCGGGAGGGGTACCTGGCAGGGATTCCACTTATCCCTGATCTTGTTTATCCTGGCCATTGAACCTTTAGCCCACATTTATAGACTCAATCCCAATGTCCATGGGGTATCTTTTGGTTATTGCACTTACAGGGCCAGCTTGCTTGTAGATGACTTCCTACTAACTTTACCCCAGCCTGTTATTTCTCTACTGAATCTGCTATCTAGGTTGCAGTCCTTCACCCGCACCTCTAACCTCAGTTTTAATTAGTGCAAATCAATAGCGCTGAATGTCACTTTACCTCCTGCTACCCTTGGCTCTCTCAGATCCTCTTTCAAATTTCCCTGGGCTGATAAAAGCCTAGAATATCTGGGCATATGCCTGACCCCTCAATACACAGATTTATATTCTACCAATTATATTCCAAGTATACGCAGTCTTAAAACCTTACTCTCCTCTTGGTCCAGTCATCTATTTTCTTGGATGGGGTGTCATCAAAATGACCATTCTCCCAAAAATATTATACCTATTCCACACCCTCCTGACTCCAGCATTCTCTTTCTCTATCAAGTCCTTTCAAAATCATATATTGTCCTTTGTTTAGCACAACCATAAACCCAGAATCCCCAGACAGACCATGTGCGTCCAGAGGCGACAAAGGAGGCTCGACGTCCCCACCCTCCTGAATTATTACCAAGCTGCCCAAATTACGTCATTAGTAACTTTATATGTAGGTCACAAAGCCCCTTTGTGGATAGACTTGGAATCTGCTTTTATTGCTCCCCATCAAAATCAAATTGCTCCCCTGGACCCCTCCTGCCTCCCGCCCACTCAACCTTAGCCCCTTATTAAAACACGTCCTGAAAATATGGGATTCTGTGAAATACCTTGGTCAGTTGCTTTCTCCACAGCTCCCCTTACTCCCCCATTGTGTCCTGCTTGACTTGAATCCAGACTTCCTATGATTGGTGGACCTCACATAAACTTGATATGGAGCATTTTCTGGTGGAGAAGGGGTCTGTCTTACCCTAGGGGACCCTCCAAAGCCTCTTCAAGGCGCCCTCTTCAGAATTCTTTTGGTGCCGCCAGCTTCAGCACTGGATAGTACCACTTCTCAAGGATGACGACTCCCTGAACTCACTAACAGCCTAGAACACACTTGTTGCTACACTCCCCTAGCACCTCAGGTCATTTCCTTGGTCTACTCCCAGCTCAACAAACTGCCCTCTCTGTCCACACATACTTATGTGGCCAGTTGGAAAAAGGATTTGAGGGCACAAAAATAGGAAAAAGTTTTGCAAGATGCGTTGTCCACTATCACATACTGCTCTATTCACGTTACTACATTGGAGTCAGCATTCAAGCTACTTACCAGATGGTATCTGGTACCTTCCAGATTGGCTCATATGTTCCCCAGCCATTTGGGCCTATGTTTCAGAGGATGCCAGACTACTGGCAACGTCCTTCCTATATGGTGGACCTGCCCAGTGCTAAACCGCTTCTGGTCTAAAGTTTTTTCTAGAAATCCCTTGCTAGCACTATTGCATTTCAAACCTTCTGGTATTACTAAGAGAAAGTTCAAATTAATTTCATCCTATTAGCTTCTAAAATGATCATAGCCAGGGTATGGAAAAAACAATTCATCCACATCTCTGAAGTCGAATTCCGAATAGATAGTTTTTTCGCGAACGGACAGTTATCTAGCATCCTTGCTAATACCTATACCAAATTCTTCAAAATCTGGAACCCCTGGATGGCATATCGCCATCCAAAACTAGCTGTCTAATCTGGCCTCCTTTTGATCCAGCTGTTGATAATATACGACACTCCCCCGTGTTGCTTCCTTCCTACCCCTCTCTACATCTCCTTTCTTGTTCATTTCTCCCCTCTCCTCCCTATCACCATTTTTCTACTATTTTCTGTCCAATCTTGCTTTTTTTTTCTTCCTTTCTTCTCTTCTTGAACATCTCCCTAAGACTTTACTGGCTTCATCTGCTAGTCACATATATGCCTTCATTTTGTATGCTCCTCCTTTATAGAAGACATGATACTGTTAATAGCAGATATTGTATCAGTTGCTGTACTCAGGCACTATGTACTGACACATCTTTCTAATGTACTGTTGATCAACCATGAAAAATAAAATAAACACATTGCAATAAAAACATATTATTTCCTTATTTATATTCTAGACCAGGAGTGTCAGTCTCAATTTCATCGTGGGCCACATCAGCATTATGGTTGCCCTCAAAGGCTGGTTGTATTTGTATGACTAGATGTTCAGAGCACCCCACCCCCCTTATATCAGAGTAAGAGAGTCCCCCATCCTCCCTTACATAACAGTGAACCCCCCTTACCTTGTGCTGCTGCCAGGAAGAAGCTGGGGCCAGAGCTGGGAAGCAGAAAGTGCAGAGTCTGGAGGAGGAGCAGAGGGAGGCTGGAGTCAGCTGCTGGAGTCTGCTGAATGCTGAGACCAATGGAGGCGGAGATGAGGGAGTGCTCTGGCTGCACAGAGAGGCACAGGATCTGTAGGAGATGTTCAGTTCATCTCTCTGCTTTTGACTGCTGGGACAGGGCATGGGGCCAGAGATGAGCCTCTTTGTGGCCGCAAGTAGAAGTGCAGAATCTAGTGGAGGAGTTCTGTCCTCCTCTCTGCTGCCAAGTGCTGGGACAAGGTGGGGGTGAAGATGAGTAGACACTGATGCAACACCTCCTGCGCTCAGGGACCCAGATCAGTAGAGGGCCGATGGACCAATAATACTAGAGTAAATGGAAGTTCGTCCAAGACCGATCAAAGGTTGTGCCGCTCCAACACAACGCTGGGGAATCTCGATACAAACTGTAGTAGAGAACAAAAACGGAGCGCACCAACCTTGCGCAAAAACCAATCATACGATCAGAAGACACGTGCGAATCCCATCGGAAGGGAAGACTCTCAGGTTGACGCTGACGTGTTTCGAAGGGGGGGTCCCTTTTTCATCAGAGCTCAAGATGAGGGTGAAGATGATTAGGTTGACGCAGCTGCAGGAGAGGTTCCAGGGCCACATGAAATGACCGGATCCAGCCTGCGGGTCTTTTTTAATTTAAAATAAAAATGTTTTTTGAAAGGATAATATAATAGTTTTCTTGGTGACTGATTTACCATTTTTCCTCTATTTTTCCAGAGACAATATCATTTGGATTGGCCAGTCTGCAGAGGCAGACAAGACCAGGCAGTGTTGGCCTTTCCTAATACAGCCCAACATGCTTTGTAAACTGCTTCGGAGACACTGTGTAATAAATATATGTAAAATAAAGGTTACGGCAGAAATAATGAAAAAATTATAAATAATTAATTTAAAAATTAAAATTAATTTTTAAAAATAATCAAAATTAAAAAACCAATAATACTGTACCCTCATGGTAACATGTTTAATATGTTTTTGTTTCAGAGACATGACGGAAGTGGTTCACATTAAGGACAGGAAAGAAGTCATTCATGAAATGAAGTTTTCTCCTGATGGTTCCTATCTTGCTGTGGGATCCAATGATGGTCTTGTGGATGTGTATGCTGTCGCGCAGCGATACAAGAAAATCGGAGAGTGTAACAAGTCTTCCAGTTTCATAACTCATCTCGACTGGTCTGTGGACAGCAAATATCTACAAACCAATGATGGAGCCGGAGAAAGATTGTTCTACAAAATGCCATGTTAGTGCTAAAACTGTATTTTAACCATTTGCCCTCCAGAGGATTTACCCCCCTTCATGACCAGACCATTTTTTGCACTATGGCACTGTGTTACTTTGACAATTGCGTGGTCATGCAACGCTGCACCCAGATTAAATTGACATCCTTTTTTTCCTATGAATTGAGCTTTCTTTCGGTGGTATTTGATCGCCTGTGCATTTTAAATTTTTTGCGCTATAAGCAAAAAAAGACCAACAATCTTGAGAAAAAAACAATATTTTGAACATTTTGCTATTAAACATGTGCAGTAAAAAAATGTTAAAAATCAAATTTCGTCCTAAATTATTGGCCAAAATGTATTTTGCAACGTTGTACGCCGATCGGCGTTCCACTGTGTCCGGGGGACACAGCGGGCACCAGATCGCGGTGCTGCGCGCTCCCAGGAAGCGCACACAAGCAGGGGGCGGGGAGGCCGTTTATAAACGGCCACCCGCCCCTGCACTGCCACCGTCCGGCTGTTTATATACAACGGCCGGACGGGAGGTGGTTAATTTCAGTCTATGTCTCCCGTCTTCTAATTTCCTGTCTTAGTGACCACAAGGACAGTGAATAAATGTAGAGATTGGTTTTAATTACAGTTGCATATTAAATATTCTCTGGGATTATAGAAATCATTATATACATTATTAAGATATGTATTTCTGTATTGCAGCTGGTAAGCATCTGACAAACAAGGATGAGATCAAAGGGATTCACTGGTTCTCATGGACTTGTGTAGTTGGACCAGAAGTCAGTGGAATATGGCCAAAGTACACAGACCTTACCGACATCAACTCAGTGGATGCCAATTTCAACAGCTCAGCTTTGGTGACAGGAGATGACTTTGGACTGGTGAAATTATTCAGATTTCCAAGTTTAAAAAAAGGTTTGTGACCTTTCTTATATTTGATAAATGAAAAGAACCACTCTTTGGTGTTGAGTTGCTAAAGGCAAATAGACTGTGCACTTTGCAAGTGCAGTTGCTTCAGAGCTTAGTAAATGAGCAGAAGCAATGCTGACTTTCATCATCCAATCATGTGTAAGCAAACATGCTGTTTTTTTATTTTCCTTGTACGTGATTGGGTATTCTTTACAAAGTGAACCTTCATCACATTTAATAAGCTCTGGAGCAACTGCACTTGCAAAGTGCACAGTCTAGTTGCCTTTAGTAAATCAACCCCATTGTGTACTTCACTATAATATTTGCTAAATTCTAAACTGGCGCCAACAATAATATGGATTATGCAGATGCTGCTGATGTGTTGAAGTCATTGTAACTTCTAAGATTAGTAATGTGTGGGGGTGCCGGGGAATACTGTGCATCATTACTGTGTACAGGGAGATTTTGGTGACAATGGCACACCTCAATCTACCTTGTAAGGATGCCATAGATATCAGAAGATGAAGAATAACAGGCTGCAGGATGGATGGTATCAGAACCAGGAACTTTAGCAGGGAGGTGTAACTCAGCCCAGTATACTGTAGTGTAATTCTCACCTTTGGGTGAACCGACCCTTTAATTTAAGGTGGATCTTCACTCAGAAAGTGACGTACCCATGATTCGCTCCCTCCCCTGAGCCTGTAACTGAGTTACAGGTTTTTTTTTCAATGGGTTGAGGGGGTGAAAACAAATTTTGATCGGAACCCACTCCCACTTCCTCAATCCCTACCTAGGCGGGGATGGCCTTTCTTGCCTTGCCCCCTCCCCTCCCGCAGCCTCCTTGGACATATCCCAGGAGGCTGCAGGACCTTTCCCAAAGCGCTACGTGTGCTCATACATGTGCAGTGGGGAGATGGCTATGGTTTCACAGGAATCCACAATTGGCTCCCATATTCACGTTGGTGTTACCGGGGACCCGCAACAGTAAGAAGAACCAGCTGCAGAAAGACAGCGCTAGACCCCAGGCACAGGTAAGTACCTCTTTAATGTGAAAGATTAACTTACTGTTACTTATGAAACAAAAATAGATAATATAGGTTAATAAGAGAGTCAAAGAGTCATACTGTGCAGGTTACTAGTGATCTTACAAAACCAATTCATTGGGGTTTACTCCTTATAGTTGTGGTCAGAATTCCATCGTTATAATTGCTCTGATGACTAGATGTTATTGTCTAGTCATTATAATTTGGCCCTTGTCAAAGTCACTCAAATCCTTACCTTACCCATTTTTTTCCTGCTTGAAAACATCAACTTGAGGGACAACATGTTCACTTGCTGCCTAATATATCCCACCCACTTTTAGACGCCATTGCAATGAGATAATCAATGTTAATAATTTTACCTGTTGGTGGTCATAATGTTATGGCCAATCGGTGTTTGTGTTATATTATTATTTTTTTGTGAAAATTGAGTTTTCCTTTAAGAGGCATTTTTTAAACCGAAAAATCAACCCAGGAATAAGTTTTCCAAGCCTGCACTGAGGAATTTTAGCTCTTGGTGAAAACATAGATTTTGGTTTTAGAAGGACTTGATGGGGGGGATTTACTAAGACTGGATTTTATTTATCAGCGCTGAGCAAACCTTTTAGCGCTATATAAATACTGTATAATAATAATATAATAATAATTGTCAAAGCTTAATTGAGCAAGTTGAGGTTAGAAGCTGACTGGCTCCCATGCACAGCTGCACCAGATTATGGGCACTCCAGTTTTAGGCCTGGTTCACACCTGTGCATGTTGTGCTTAATGCGTTTTTCCGATGCGTTTTGTGGTACGTTTTTGGGCCGTTTTTTATGCATTTTGTGTTTTTTTTCCCCAATACGAAAGTATTGAGTCTGACATTAATGCGACTTTGATGTGACTATACACTCACTGGCACTCAAAGTTGCATCAAAGTAGTACAGGAACCTTTTCAAAGTCGCTTCGATTTTGTGGTTTTGTGGTACGTTTTTGAACACGTTTTTGGTCCTTTTTTTATGCATTGAGTGTGACATTAATGCGAGTTTGATGTGACTATACACTCACTGGCACTTAAAGTTGCATCAAAGTAGTACAGGAACCTTTTCAAAGTCGCTTCAATTTTGTGGTTTTGTGGTACGTTTTTGAACACGTTTTTGGTCCTTTTTTTATGCATTTTGTGTTTTTTTTCCCCAATACGAAAGTATTGAGTGTGACGTTAATGCGACTTTGATGTGACTATACACTCACTGGCACTCAAAGTTGCATCAAAGTAGTACAGGAACCTTTTCAAAGTCGCTTCGATTTTGTGGTTTTGTGGTACGTTTTTGAACACGTTTTTGGTCCTTTTTTTATGCATTTTGTGTTTTTTTCCCCCAATACGAAAGTATTGAGTGTGACGTTAATGCGACTTTGTTGTGACTATACACTCACTGGCACTCAAAGTTGCATCAAAGTAGTACAGGAACCTTTTCAAAGTCGCTTCGATTTTGTGGTTTTGTGGTACGTTTTTGAACACGTTTTTGGTCCTTTTTTTATGCATTTTGTGTTTTTTTTCCCCAATACGAAAGTATTGAGTGTGACGTTAATGCGACTTTGATGTGACTATACACTCACTGGCACTCAAAGTTGCATCAAAGTAGTACAGGAACCTTTTCAAAGTCGCTTCGATTTTGTGGTTTTGTGGTACGTTTGTGAACACGTTTTTGGGCCGTTTTTTATGCATTTTGTATTTTTTTTCCCCAATACGAAAGTATTGAGTGTGACATTAATACGACTTTGATGTGACAATACACTCACTGGCACTCAAAGTTGCATCAAAGTAGTACAGGAACCTTTTCAAAGTCGCTTCAGCTTTGATGCGACTTGAGTGCCAACGAGTTTATGGTGACAGCAAAGTCACATCTCAATACATTCTTATTGGCAAAAAAACCCCCATAAAACGCATCAAAAGCACAACACTTGGGTTTTTGGTGTGTTTTCATTGCACCAAAAATGCAATCTGTGAAAAAAAAAAGTCCCTGACCCTTTCCATAAATATAGCGGCTTTAAAAGCATAGATGTGATTGTGTCCCATAGCAAACCATGTTAAATGGACTGTAGTTTCTGCAAAACGTACTACAAAATGCGTAAGTGTGAACCAAGCCTTAGTAAATCTCCCGTTATATCTTACTGTAGTATATCTTAGATGAAAAATAGTACACAAGCAGGACAGTGTCCATTATCTGTTACAAAAGAAGTACAGTAATTATTTTACATCAAGGGACAACCTGAGCGATGTGGATTCAATTGATTTTGCTAGAGTGGGCTGTACATTGTGTCCTCCAGTAAATGGCTGATGTATAATAGATGGTGTTCATGCAGAGCATACTATTTTATTTATTAATCAGTGCACTTGGTGTATACCTACACTGAGGTCTCACACTCCACAGACATAAGTAAGACTTTCCAGCAAGTCTTCAGACATGATAATCCAACTCACATGGGTAACGTTTTTTAGATCCTATCTTAGAATACGTGCTTTAAATATTTATAATATGACCGAAAAAAGAAAACGTGCCTTTCCAGGATAGAGTGAATTGATTATTTTTGAAAGGCTGAGCTATGAATAAAATAATAGCCGTGGTGTTCGGGGTCGGTAAGTAATAGACGAGTGCTGCATGCTACAACCTATCAAAGCGAACCTGTCAGCCTTTGTAAACATTACTTTGTAAGTCCAAGTTTAAATTTGTGCTTTTGCATTTGTTTTTTTGTGCACTTTTCATACTTTTGTCATATGTTTCCATGTCTGTTAATGTATTTTTAATGCATATGCTACCATTGAAGTCTATAGAGCCCAAAAGGAGAACCTACATCTTTTTTTCAAATTGCATGGAAGTGCATTGAATAGGTGTAAATGAATCCCATGAAAAGTGGTTAGCACTTCCACCTGGCAGCACTAGGGTCGTTGGTTCAAAACCCAGCCACGGCACTACCTGCCTGGAGTTTGCATGTTCTCCCTGCGCCTGCGTGGGTTTCTTCCGGGTACTCCGGTTTCCTCCCATACTCCAAACATATGTTGGTAGGTAATTAGCTCCTGTCTAAACTGGCCCTAATATGTGTGAACGTGAGTTAGGGACCTTATATTGTAAGCTCCTTGACAGCAGGGACTGATGTGAATATACCCTATATGTAAATAAGTAATGCTATTACAGTCTAATCCAGCTAAAGTCTTTCCAGCACCAGGTCCAATCGCTGACAAATTCATGCAGACTCCACCTCCGCAACATCTCCAAAATACGAACGTTCCTAACTCCAGAAACTACAAAGCAACTCATTCACTCCCTTATTATATCACAACTTGACTACTGTAACTCCCTCCTCGCCGGCCTACCCCAACACAGGCTATCCCCTCTTCAGTCTATCCTAAAATCTGCGGCCAGACTCATCCACCTTACTAACCGCTCCGTATCAACCCCCCCTCTGCCAATCCCTCCACTGGCTTCCAATTGCCCAACGCATAAAATTCAAATTATTAACACTGACGTACAAAGCTGTTCATAACACTGCCCCAAACTACATCACCGACCTGATATCCATCTACCACCCAAAACGTACTCTCCGCTCCTCACAAGACCTCCTACTCTCTAGTTCCCTGGTCTCCTCCTCCCATGCCCATCTCCAGGACTTCACCAGGGCTTCCCCCATCCTCTGGAACTCACTACCCCAATCCATCAGACTGTCACCTACCCTCCTCACCTTTAGGCGCACCCTGAAAACCCATCTCTTCAAGGAAGCCTACCCTGCCCTCACCTAATTGCCGATCTCCTCTGCTTTCCCACCACTCCATCCCCCACAGCTATTTTCTCCTGTACCACTCTCCCCTCCCTCCTAGATTGTAAGCTCCAAGGAGCAGGGCCCTCGAACCCCTTGTGTATTGTATTGTTACTGTGCTGTCCCGTGTACTGTCTCCCATTATAATGTACAGCGCTGAGCAAACTGTTGGCGCTATATAAATACTGTATTATAATAATAATAATAATAAAGTGCTGTGTAAATTGACAGTACTTAAGTACCTATAGTAAACAATTGAAATGGGTGGGTGATCCTGAGTCAGAGGCTGCTACGTCCCTGAACTATGTAAGTACCTATAGGAAACAATGGAAATGGGTGGGTGATCCTGAGTCAGAGGCTGCTACGTCCCTGAACTATGTAAGTACCTATAGGAAACAATTGAAATGGGTGGGTGATCCTGAGTCAGAGGCTGCTACGTCCCTGAACTATGTAAGTACCTATAGGAAACAATGGAAATGGGTGGGTGATCCTGAGTCAGAGGCTGCTACGTCCCTGAACTATGTAAGTACCTATAGGAAACAATGGAAATGGGTGGGTGATCCTGAGTCAGAGGCTGCTACATCCCTGAACTATGTAAGTACCTATAGGAAACAATGGAAATGGGTGGGTGATCCTGAGTCAGAGGCTGCTACGTCCATGAACTATGTAAGTACCTATAGGAAACAATGGAAATGGGTGGGTGATCCTGAGTCAGAGGCTGCTACATCCCTGAACTATGTAAGTACCTATAGGAAACAATTGAAATGGGTGGGTGATCCTGAGTCAGAGGCTGCTACGTCCCTGAACTATGTAAGTACCTATAGTAAACAATTGAAATGGGTGGGTGATCCTGAGTCAGAGGCTGCTACATCCCTGAACTATGTAAGTACCTATAGTAAACAATTGAAATGAGTGGGTGATCCTGAGTCAGAGGCTGCTACATCCCTGAACTATATCAAAAAGAAAATCGTCTCCCATGTGACTTTGCAGCCATGACAGCATAAATATGTGAAAAAATATTTTTTATTAGTACAAAATTAATTATTAAAACAGACATAATAAAACCAATTTTATATCTCTGGCATAAATGATTACAATCTGTACCTTTAGACGTATAATATACAATCAAATATTAATAACAATGGACAACACAGGCACTAGTCATTTTTATATTGAGGTATAAGTGACGCGTTTCGAATAAATAAAATATAATCTTCATCAGGGAAAATATGAAGGGTATATATATAATGCCAGAGTGTATAAAAGGTCATTCAAAGTTGACCCACAAAGACCACCCGATTTGGCGTTCAAACCCCCAAGGAGCCAAGATGACCGTCCAAAGCCAAGTAGGGGGGAGCCGCAGCCCACAGCCAATACCTTTAAGATGTTCAATTCTTATGTAGGTGGGTGCAGGAGATGGTAAGAAAGGCATTCAACTCTGATGACTGCAAATCATAGGCAGCTAGATGTTTAGTGTATTGGACAGAAGGATGGAAACATTAATTATCAGAGTGGCCCCAAGGCTCCTGCATCCCAGATCAAGCACAATAATAAATAAATAATACATCAAATAAATGAACAGTAATAGAATTCCTCTTGTTTTTCATTGTCACTTAATGGCCGAAGTGCAACAAACTGCAAAGTGGAGAATGGGGACTTCAGCATTGTATACAATTGGTGCACAAGTCATATTGTAATTGAATGTTATTAAAAACGACCTTTCCTTTTCAATCTGCAGCACTGTAATTCTCCATAAAATGCAATGCAATCTCTGGCAGCCTGGAGGTGTTCTGTACACAGATGGTGTACAGAGTGGCCCCTAGAAATGTAATTTCCTGTTTGCGTGATTGGCTCATTGATTTTCCCAGAAGTCTGCACTAAAATACAAGTCAGTATCATTTTTGGTGAGATACACCCAAAGGGAAAGAATATCTAAAGGGATGCAGACCCTGCCACGTTCTTTATTAGAGCCCTGCAATTGCATTAGCTGAATAATAATTATAAAATAACTGCCATTCACATTCACTTTCCACGTGAACCCAGGCAAACAAACAGCTATTTCTTCAGAATAACAAAAGGTAGGAATATGCAGCAAAGTTTAATAAAATCCTTGCAATGTACATAGATTACCCAGAGGGGAATAATTTTTCTTAACAAAAGTGGAAATGCTCTTTAAGCTGCTTAACTATCTTGTCCACGTGGACTTTCAAATGACTGGATTACAAATGTAGCCATGACTACGCAAAATGCTCATCATTATCCTTTGCTGGAAGCTTCCACTTTCTGAGCCTCTGGCTGTACAACCCAGCCTCATGTTAGAAAAGCAACTTCACTTTTCTTTATCATTTACTCATTTCTTGCAGGAGCTAAATTCCGCAAATATGTCGGCCATTCTGCCCACGTCACCAACGTTCGCTGGTCACAGGACTTCCAGTGGGTTCTCAGCACAGGCGGAGCTGACCATTCTGTTTTCCAATGGAGATTTATTCCTGAAGGGATAACCAATGGTATCATCGAAACCGCACCACAAGGTAAGGAAGATATTAACCCCTTCACGCCTAAGGGTAAAACAAATCTAAATGCCTAAGCACAATTTTGCAACGTTGACATGTGTTAGTAAAACAGTACATATCATCGGAACTACTTTGTACATCCAGGTGAATTATATCTTGTTTTTTTCAGGACAAATTAGGCTTTCATTTGGTGGTAAATAGTAATGGATATCTCCTAATTTTTGTTTTTATTATCAAAGGAAATCTGACTCAAAATAATTTAAAAAAATATTATTTTTTATTTAGCTGTGTGTTTCTTGTTACGACCATAACCTACCACCAAAAAACAACCCAAAATAAATTCTCCAGTTCTTGACGATCGCAGCGATACCATATATGTGTATGTTATTTGTTGTTTGTACCCGTAGTACAGCCCAGAAACAATAGTGCGCATTTTGTTTTGTCTTTTTTTTTTTACCTAAAACACACTGACACCAATTTATTTTTTAAATCCTGACCTTTGACCTTGACCATGACCCAAACACTTAACCTGGCACTGAACTAGATCAAACCTTGATCTAGGTATTTTTTCTTTATTTGTTTTCTTTTATATTTTAATATTTATATATTTATTTATTTATCTTTTTTACAAACATTTTTTTCCCTCTTTCCCAGGAGTTAGAGAGATACAATACATTAATAGAGAGAAAAAAAAACAAGGGGGCCGGGCTGTACAGTGACTGATCACTGTGATAGCCAATCAGAGGCTATCACAGCGATCATGTGACCCAGAATATGGAGACCCAGGTCCTGATCGTTAGAACAGGACCCGGTGCTCTCAGTGACACCACGGTCTTGGTGCTGGGAGCGCGGTGCGTGGCACGCTCCCAGCAGAAAGATAGGTACACAGATATGCTGCCCTACGAAAAAAAGCCCAGTTCTGTGAGGCCGCGTATTTGTGTTACGGCAGTGTCAAGGGGTTAAGCTGTTGGTTTTTAGAGAGCAAAGAGACAATGGAGGATTGTATTTATTTAAATAGCTGAAGCGTCCTTGGGTGGAAGAAGATGGGACTCTGCACTTAGTGTAGAGAAAATGAAGCAGCTTCAGTCTGACTCCTCCAAGCCACTGACGCGTTTCGCCCCGCCCACAGGGCTTAGTCATTAGGGCTGACTAAGCCCTGTGGGTGGGGTTGAATCAGGGGTGGACTGACCATTTGGAAACTCGGGCACTGCCCGAGGGCCCGGGGTCAGTAAGGGGCCCCATGAGATGCCCCTGGTACCTTTTTCATAGGCTTTTTTGAGTTTGGGCAAGGACACAGGGGCCCCATGATCCCCTATTGCCCGGGGGCCCCATGAGTTGTCAGTCTGCCCCTGGGTTGAATGCATTAGGGGGGCATGGCCTAGGAGGAGTCAGGTTGAAGTTGCTGTAATCTTCTCTACACTTAGGCTGTTTCCTTGGAGTGTGGCGTCCCATTTTCTTTCTTTCATTTTGTGTGCATTGAGCTGAGACGGGTTCCCTTGGCGTGAGTCACTGGAGCATTGTGGGATGAGTGCTTGGGGTGCTGAAAGTCTATGAGGTTCATTGATGGGTCCTTGCTGAGAAAATGTCGTATACCAGAAATATTTGTAACACTTATTCCACATTTTTCCTAATTATGGAACTGATTTCTAAAAATTGGTGGAAAAGAATCTTAGAATTGTTGACCAAAAACATAGCTAGGTGCTGTCTGTCCTTGTCATTCCTACAAAGCAATGACTGTTGAATTGTGGTTGGTTGCTGCGAGCAGCTCCTCCACTTTTATCTCTTTCCTTCCTTAGACTTGTATGTGTGTGTTTGTAGCGGTGATATTGCTGTACCGGTGATACATTGTGTGGGTGGAAGACATGCAATCAAAAATTGAAAAGTGACAAATTCTTCCTCTAAAAGCTTTTATCCGAGGTGGCGAGTCTGAAAGTGCCAATCACCAAGTGCCAGATCTGAAATAATATATCTGGATCTTTTTTTTTGTAGCGAGATGCAGTGTTGATGCTGTCAAATCCGCGTTACTAATAGGAATTTTTAGAAAAGCAGATAACTTCAGTTTTGGCCTTTATGACACTGTGACCATGTTAGTATCCTCGCCACCAGAATTGCCAAGATAGTATTTTTATTTAATATTAATTACATTAATATTACATTTATATTTATCCTGAGGTTGTAGATTAGGGTTAGATTTGGGGATTTGGAATATAGGTTGAATTTATGGGTAAGGCCCCCATTGACACCTGAGTGTTTTGTAGCTTGAAGCTCCAAAATGGTCAATATTTTAAATCCAGTGGTTTTAAATTGTGCCTTTTCCCTGCTCCCTTGAAAAAAACGCATAAATGCATATGCGTTTCTGGTGTGCTTTCTAGTTGGCATGTACCCATGGACAAAAACCGACTCAAAAACGCACCAAAAATGCAACTGTGGTGCATTTTTTATGTGTTTTTGACTTGTTTTCCATTCCCTTCCTTGGTGATCTGTATTTTTTATGTGGATTTGAAAAGTGCACCAAAGATGCAGCATGCAGGACTTTTCAAAATGCATTGTAACCGCAGTGCAGTGGTGTGAAGAGTCCCATAGGATTTAAAGGGAAATATTTTTATTGCTTTTTTGGAAGGTAAAAATGTATCAATGTGAAAAGACCCTTAACCACCTCAGTTCCAGAAGATTTTACCCCCTTCTTGACAGGACATTTGTTTTGCTATTCAGCACTGTGCTACTTTAATGGGCAATTGTGCAGTCATGCAACACTGTACATAAATTAAATTTATATAATTGTTTTCACACAGAGCTGTCTTTTGGTGGTATTTGATCTTCACTGTTTCTTTAATTTTTTTGCAATATAAATGAAAAAACCCTGAAAATTGTGAAAATAAATATATTTTCTACTTTCTTTTATAAAACATATCCAATAAAAAATGTCTTTGGTAAAAAAAAAATCCCAATAGGTGTATATTAACTGGTTTGTGCAAAGGTTATAGCATCTACAAACTATGGTATATATACTGGAATTTATGAAGCTATTACACTATACTGGTAATAGCAGTGATCAGCAATGTATACTGGGATTGTGATAGTGTGGAGGGCAATCTGGCGCTAGCTGCCGCTGGGTGGGAGGTACACTAAATGACTGGTGCTAATACTGTACACTGTCACTGTACTAATGATACTGGCTGGGAAGGGGTTAACATTCAGAGACAATGGGGTTAATTGCATGCTTAACAATGTGTAATGTGTGTAATATGTGCTGCTATTACTTTACTGTATGGCTGTTTATTCCCCCTGCTGTGCAGGGGGAATAAACAACCAGCTCTCTGTTCCCTATACACAGAGTCCTGTGTTTTATAAACTCAGAACACTGTGTGATTGGACACAGCAGATCAGCTGACTTCAACCAAACTCATTGGCTGAAACCAGCTGCCAAACTCGTGCTGTGTCCAATCACAGAACGGGTCGGCAGGGGGGCGTGCATGCACCCTGAAGAAAGACCGCGATGTACAAATACGTTGCCCGTCCTGCAGCTGCTGCCTACTAGCAGTACAGCTATTGTGGGCAGGCAGTAAGTGGTTAGGCTTGTAGGTCAAAAAGTACATGAGCTCCGTATGAGCTACAAGCTTCAAGCATTTTTCGGCCCAAATAGACCTAAATGAGGGTCTAAAAAAAAGTGTAAAAAGTGAGCAAAAATACACATATTTCACTTTTTTTTCCCCTAGTAACTAGCTTTTCATTGGCTGGGGGTAATTGAAAAAGAAATGTTCAAGTAAAAATGCTTGAACAAAATAAAAGCCTGCCGGCCAACGCTCGGCTCACATGCTAATGCAGCTTTCTGTTATAAAACATATCCAATAAAAAATGTCTTTGGTAAAAAAAAATCCCAATAAGTGTATATTAATTGGTTTGTGCAAAGGTTATAGCATCTACAAACTATGGTATATATGCTGAAATGTATGCAGCTATGACACTATACTGGTAATAACAGGGACTGTGACAGTGTGGTGGGCAATCTTGCGCTAGCTGATGCTGCTTTGCAGGGGGAATAAACAACCAGCTTTAAGTGAATGCAGCTTCCAGGGTAATTTTAGGGGTTATGTGGAGGTTAAATCCAAACCAAAACTTTTTTCTTTTATCATTTAGTGTCCCAAAGGTGGACGGTCTCTTCATAGGAATGAGATTAGATTTTTCTACACATGCAAATTACTTGGGGGGAAGAGAAGGGGGTCATTTAAAGGATCACTGTACCTAAAGCAGATCTTCATGTAGATCTTCCAAAATAAAATAAAGGAGTTATTCTAAATGTTTTAAAATGGCAATTAATTGTTTTCTGATTACAATACATACAGGCTTGTGTTTCCATTATTACCTTTCTTTCCTTGGTGCTTTTATCCTGCCATCTATTTTTAATAAGGGCTACAGATTTCCTATCCCTTTACTTCCCGAACAGTATTCCGCCCCCTACAATGATGCACAGGAAGATCCTGGGCCTGCACACTCTGTCATCTGAGTCATTATTCTGAATCAGCCAGCCGATTAGAAAAAAACTTTCCCCCCAAGATTTCACAAAATCTTACAAGATCGAATAATGTACAGACGAGATCTCCCTGAAAGGCACTGGTGATGTAGCCTTCTCTGTGGGCCTGGCTACTTTGTTACTGTTCTTAATATACACTGATCAAAAAAATGAAAGGAACACTTTAAAGCACATCAGATCAGAATGGGGAAAAAAATCTCCTGCTGGATATCTATACTGATATGGACGGGGTAGTATGTTAGGAACATAAAGATGCCCCATCATTTGATGGAAATGAAAAATATCAACCTAGAGAGGACTGAATTCAAAGACACCCTGAAAATCAAAGTCAAAAAATGATGCAGCAGACTAGTCCATTTTGCTGAAATTTAATTGCAGCAACTCAAAATGGTCCTCAGTAGTAGTATGGCCCCCATGTGCTTGTATACATCCTATTCTCCTAATGAGACGACGGATGGTGTCCTGGGGTATTTCCTCCCAGATCTGGACCAGGGCATCACTGAGCTCCTGGACAGTCTGAGGTGCAACCTGGCAGCGTTGGATGGACTGAAACATGATATACCAGAGGTGTCCTATTGGATTTAGGTCAGGCAAGTGTGGGGGCCATTCAGTGGTATCAATTTCTTCATCCTCCAGGAACTGCCTGCATACTCTCGCCACATGAGGCCGGGCATTGTCGTGCACCAGGAGGAACCCAGGACCCACTGCACCAGCGTAGGGTCTGACAATGGGTCCAAGGATTTCATCCGGATACCTAATGGCAGTCAGGGTGCCATTGTCTAGCCTGTAGAGGTCTGTGAGTCCCTCCATGGATATGCCTCCCCAGACCATCACTGACCCACCACCAAAACGGTCATGCTGAACAATGTTACAGGCAGCATAACGTTCTCCACGGCTTCTCCAGACCCTTTCACATCTGTCACATGTGTTCAGGGTGAACCTGCCCTCGTCTGTGAGAAGCACAGGGTGCCAGTGGTGGACCTGCCAATTCTGATGTTCAGTGAAAAATGCCAATTGAGCTCTATGGTGCTGGGCAGTGAGCACAGGGCCCACTAGAGGACGTCAGGCCCTCAGGCCACCCTCATGAAGTCTGTTTCTGATTATTTGGTCAGAGACATTCACACCAGTGGCCTGCTGGAGGTCATTTTGTAGGGCTCTGGCAGCACTCATCCTGTTCCTCCTTGCACAAAGGAGCAGATACCGGTCCTGCTGATGGGTTAAGGGCCTTTTATGGCCCTGGCCAGCTCTCCTAGAGTAACTGCCTGTCTCTTGGAATCTCCTCCATGCTCTTGAGACTGTTCTAGGAGATATAGCAAACCTTCTGGCAATGGCACATATTGACATGCCATCTTGGAGGAGTTGGACTGCCTGTGCAACCTCTGTAGGGTCCAGGTATCGCCTCATGCTACCAGTAGTGACACTGACCCTAGCCAAATGCAAAACTAGTGAAAAAACAGTCAGAAAAGATGAGTAGGGAACAAAATGCCAGTGGCCTCCACCTGTAAAACCATTCCTGTGTTGGGGGTCGTCTCATTGTTGCCCATCTAGTGCACCTGTTGGTATTTTCATTAACACCAAAGCAGCTGAAACTGATTAACAACCCCCTCTGCTACTTAACTCACCAGATCAATATCCCAGGAGTTTCATTGAATTGATGCTAGACTCGGATTAAAAAGTTCTCCTTTATTTTTTTTGAGCAGTGTACAAAGAAGTGGGACTCTAACCTATGAAAGTAGCAGAATAAAGATTTAACTTAAAAACTTACTTGCAAATATTTTGTAATCAGCATGTAGAGGTGCGTGCACCAGAGGGGTTTAGATTAGAGGAAAGGTCCACTTTAAAGTACAGTTATTATTTAATGTGTCAGTTTGTGAGCGTTTTTTCAGATGTAACAAATTTGATTTTGGTGTGATGAGTATAAAACATAGCAGGAGCAGGTGCTGAAATCCTTGTTCTAGCACCATAGCAACTGTTCCAAAAACAAGAAAACTTAAAAGGACTTATTTCTTGGGGTGACCATCTAAAATAAAATTACATATTATGCCATTCCTGATGGAAATTCTCACTACTAATCACTTCATTTGTATTCATTTATTTCAGTTGATATTTGTGTATTCAGTATGCTCATTTGTAGTTTGGTTTCCATTTTTTATTGCCAACTACCCCATTTACAACGGTCAAGAGTCAGGCTGGGAGACCAGTAGCTATAGCAATAGAGAGGCTCCCACAGACCAGCTGGAAAAATACACAAGCAAATCACCTTGGTAGATGAGGCGGGCTCACCTAATGTGCGGGGTCTAAGCACTAACTGATATTCACCAGAACTCCTGATGGTGGGGATGGGTTTTGCTGCCTGTACCAGGTCACGGTCCTCAGGATCTCCCCACCAGGATGTGGGTGGAGTCGGGATCCAGTAGCAGGTATAGCAGGTTGGGATCAAGCAGAAGTGTAGTCAGTAAACAAGCCAGAGGTCAGTAATAAGTGGTAAGAGGTTGGGATCAAGCGGAAGCTTAGTCCAGGAACAAGGCAAGATTGGTATTGAGTGGCAGCGAACATATGGATGGCATCAGGACAGGCAAAAGCGAGATATCGGGTGGAGAAAACACAATAATCTGGCAAACAAGAAGTGCAAAAGCATGGCTTAAATAGGAAGTTCATTGGAGGAGCAAGGAGTTCAAGGTTCACCAGAAACAAGGACAAGGTCTGTCTAAAGGATCAGACAAGGTACTATTCAGCATCTCAGGTGACTCAGCAAGAAGAGCTACTGCTGGGCAAAGCAGAGGTCATGGGTTCCTATCCTGGTCCTGACACCTTTGTTACCACTGTTATCTCAGGTCAAACTTCACACTGTTGTTGAAGGCAGTGGTGTGAGAATTCTATATAGATAAAGAGCACTTCTCAACTCTTCCCCAGTTGGTTGAATCAGGCAATATGAAATATTTCACATAAACACTATTGTGACGGACCGCCTGGCGGTCCCCTCCAAAAGTCCCTATCCCGGTTGGGTCTGTCACAATAATGTAGTCTTTATTTCCAAGTTTGCATGCTGAGTTTCAAGCTCCTTCTAATTTTGCTGTCTTCTTACTACACAATGAATATAACCAGTTTACAGAAATCAGTAGCTTACTGTATGTTGAATTGATCATCGACCATTGGTACTGTGCATGTACCATGTGCATAGGGGGGTTGGCTCATATAGCATAATAAACGTGTGTTTTGGGTTCAAGTGAGGCACAGTTGCAGCTCACAGCCCACTGAGCTCCCCCTGCGCCCATAAACCAATGTTTTTACTCTGTACGAGCCAAACTGCTCATGAACATGAGCCCTTATTAGTCCGTAGTTTCAGTCAGACAAAGTCAGCCAGAAAGCAGGCTACTACTACTGTGCTTTTGATAGATTTAGCCCTCGTTTACATGGGTGTACACCTGTGTGAAAGGACCATGTTTGCCTGTTTGGTATGCGCAGGTGTTCTGTGCATCTGTATGCAGGCAGTCCCATTCATTGCATTGTATTGGTATTGTTCTGTCACATGTTCTGTCCCCCTTTGTAATGTACAGCGCTGAGTGAACTATTGGCGCTTTATAAATACTGTATAATAATAATAATAATGTCAATTGGGACGCAGAATCTGCATGGGTACAGCTGCAGCTCCCAATCTGGCATCCATGTAGGTGCGGGCGCATGTCTCTGAACTCACATTGTCTACGTTCGGGGACACGCACCCGCATGCACTTACACCCAGATGGATGTCAAATTGAGAGCAGGATCTGCATCTGTGCAGCAGCTATAATCCAGTTGATATCAATGGGACTGCCTGCACGCAGATGCACAGAACACATGTGCGACCTGTGAAGGAAAACATGGCCCTTCGCATGGATGTACACTTAAACACTTTCTTCAGTACCCTAAAAAAACTAAACGTCCGCAGCTACAAATACTGTAGCTGTTGACGTTAAAAAGAGTCCAGTCCACCTGTCCAGGGATCCAGCGCTGTTCCCACCCGGGCTGATTCTGCACCAGTCTTCATATCCCTGGCACTGCAAGGATACTGTGGAAAGCCGGGTCTGCCTCCTTGAGGCTTCACATCTGGCTCCCAAAGGCACATGCGCGAGCTGCACTACGCCCTGTGAATGGTGCCGCAGCCTCCTGGGACCTGCGATTTATCAAAAGAGGCTGTAAGCAGTTGGGGCGAACTTCTGCTTGGATCGCCTAGGCAAAAGTGGGAGTGGGTACTTGTCAAAATCTGGTGCCCCCCCCCCCCAAAAAAAAGAGTGCCCAAAAGTGGAAGAAGGGAGGAGGCAGAAAAGTTGATCTTCCATTTAAGGGTGAAATTCCAGTTTAAATATGCCCATGTAAATGAGGCTTTAAAATCCAGGTGGCTCTCTTAAGGCCTTACGCACACTGGATGGTATAAAAACACCAGTAGTGTTAGCTGTAGAATGCCGCTTTAAAAACTTTTTGTCGTGTTTTATAGTGTGTTAGCATTTGCGTTTTTTAAAGTTTTTCAGCGTTTGCGTTTTTTATTAAAACTTGAGGCTCAAAAGCGCTCATAAATGCTGGATAGCTGCATTTTCCAGAGTTTTGCAGCGTTAGATCTTTTTTACAGTTTAAAAACTCCTCTTCAAACGCAGTAGTTCTGGGTTATTTTGCCAGCCTAAAAACGCCCCTGCCAAAAAACGCTGATAAATATGTGTGCATGGACACATAGGACAGCATGCTGGGAAGTTTACTGGCTGTAGAAACGCCTGACGCCCTAAACAGCCGCTGTAAAAACGCCCAGTGTGCATGAAGCGTTATCCGTTCTCTTTTATTTATTAAGCAAAGATTTAAAAGGGAAAAGAGCAAAAACAGGTATAAAATAAAAGTTTAAAAATGTATAAACTTTAAGAAAAAGATAAATAAATTCGACCCTCAATCAGTATGGTTTCTCTTTAATCCCCATTAATAATAATTCCACCTTGAGTTCTTGTATTACAGTGTTTTCACAACCTTTTTAATCAAAATGAAATGCAGTGTTGGGTTACATTAAATAAATTAAATTATTATTTTTCCTGAGTTGACAAGGTCTAAAGATAGCGAAGGAGCCAGTAAATGAAACAGAGTTAATGAAAGGCATGACATATGGACGGGCGCTCATAAATGATATATTTAGAATATGACTGGAAGGGCCTTGCTGTTGTCCTTCGAGGGTCAGCTGCTGTTCTTCATTGAGCTGCATCCAATTAAATGAACAAGTAATAATGTTTATATGTGATTCCTCTGTTAAGTATTAGGGTTCATGTACACTGCAGCAGCCCTTGAACTCTCCCTAATGTTTTCCTATGTGTCCATGTACACTATGTACAGGCGGAAGTGCTAACCATTTAGCCACTGTGCTGCCCATATATATATCTATCTCTATATATATATATCTATATATATATATATATATATAGATATATATATACAGTGGGGATCGAAAGTTTGGGCACCCCAGCTAAAAATTTGTATTAATGTGCATAAAAAAGCCAAGGAAAGATGGAAAAATCTCCAAAAGGCATCGAATTACAGATTAGACATTCTTATAATATGTCAACAAAAGTTAGATTTTATCTCCATCATTTACACTTTCAAAATAACAGAAAACAAAAAATGGCGTCTGCAAAAGTTTGGGCACCTTGCAGATTTTATAGCATGCACTGCCCCCTTTGCCAAGCTGAGACATGCCAGTGTCATGGATTGTTCTCAATCATCGTCTGGGAAGACCAGGGGATGTCAATCTCAAAGGTTTTAAATGCCCAGACTCATCTGACCTTGCCCCAACAATCAGCACCATGGGTTCTTCTAAGCAGTTGTCTAGAAAACTGAAACTGAAAATAGTTGACGCTCACAAAGCTGGAGAAGGCTATAAGAAGATAGCAAAGCGTTTTCAGATGTCAATATCCTCTGTTCGGATTGTAATTAAGAAATGGCAGTCATCAGGAACAGTGGAAGTTAAAGCAAGATCTGGAAGACCAAGAAAAATATCAGACAGAACAGCTCGCAGGATTGTGAGAAAAACAATTCAAAACCCACGTTTGACTGCACGATCCCTCCAGAAAGATCTGGCAGACACTGGAGTTGTGGTACACTATTCCGCTATAAAGAGATACTTGTACAAATATGGTCTTCATGGAAGAGTCATCAGAAGAAAACCTCTTCTACGTCCTCACCACAAAAATCATCGTTTGAACTTTGCAAATGAACATATAGACAAGCCTGATGCATTTTGGAAACATGTTCTGTGGACCGATGAGGTTAAAATTGAACTTTTTGGCCAGAATGAGCAAAGGTTTGTTTGGAGAAGAAGGGGCACAGAATTTAATGAAAAGAACCTCTGTCCAACTGTTAAGCATGGGGTTGGATCAATCATGCTTTGGGGTTGTGTTGCAGCCAGTGGCACAGGGAACATCTCACGAGTAGAAGGAAAAATGGATTCAATAAAATTTCAGCAAATTTTGGATGGTAACTTGGTGCCATCTGTGAAAAAGCTGAAGTTAAAGAGAGGATGGCTTCTACAAATGGATAATGATCCTAAACACACCTCGAAATCCACGGGGGATTACATCAAGAGGAGTAAACTGAAGGTTTTTTCATGGCCTTCACAATCTCCTGACCTCAACATAATTGAAAATCTATGGATAGACCTTAAAAGAGCAGTGCGTGACAGACAGCCCAGAAATCTCAAAGAACTGGAAGACTTTTGTAAGGAAGAATGGGCAAAGATACCTCAAACAAGAATTGAAAGACTCTTGGCTGGCTACAAAAAGCGTTTACAAGCTGTGATACTTGCCAAAGGGGGCAGTACAAGATATTAACTCTGCAGGGTGCCCAAACTTTTGCAGACGCCATTTTTTTTGTTTTCTGTTATTTTGAAAGTGTAAATGATGGAAATAAAATCTAACTTTTGTTGACATATTATAAGAATGTCTAATCTGTAATTTGATGCCTTTTGGAGATTTTTCCATCTTTCCTTGGCTTCTTTATGCACATTAATACAAATTTTTAGCTGGGGTGCCCAAACTTTCGATCCCCACTGTGTATATATATATATATATATATATACACACACACACTGTATGTTGAGATGCGTTTTTATTACAAAATGTATGAAAAATATTTTTATTAATAGGTTTTCAAATATACTGTATGTCTTTAAAAATACATTTAATCTACATTTTTGGAATACATTTACTAACATATGTTAAAATTCCTTTTTTTATATGTTAAAAAAAATCTGAAGAATATATAAAATATATATTTTTAAAAATATTTTTCATATATTTTATAATATATAAAAAACGCATTTCAACATGTAATATATATATTTAAATATATTGAATATCGCCAGAATTGTAGTATTTCAGATATATGTCAATATATTTGGGAAGAATATTTTTAAAATATATTTCAAATATGTTTTTCTTCCATGTGGGCATTCTCACAGAACAAAGGTATCAGCAGTTTCGCTGGATGAATAGTTATACATATTTTTGTTTTAAATACACCACTTTATGTCTTGGGTCTTGAACATCTTCTCAGACTACATTCACACCTAAGTGTCAGGTTTTCAAGCGTTTTTGAGCGTTTTTTGGAGCAGAATTGCACGTTTTTGCAGCTTTTGGCTGGCATTTTTTCCAGCCATTTTTCAACTAAAGGTGTGTAATGCTGTTGAAAAAGGGGAAGAGAGCTGCTGTTTGAGAAGAAAACGCGCAACAAAACGCTTGAAAAAAGCTCATGTCGCTCTTTTCAGGCATTTCCATTGAAGTCTATGGGGACAAAAGTATCCAATTCTGCCTGAAAAGTAGTTCATGTACTTTTTTGAGCAACAGGCATTTTGCTACAAGTGACGGAATGCCCAGATTTGAACAAGGACTATTGAACACATTTTTGCTTGTTGAGCATTTTTGAGCTTCGAGCTACCAGGTACAAAACGCTCAAGTGTGAAGGGCCACAGGAGCCAATAGAGCATGAGATAACTCTACGTCATGAAATGTGTCCCAACATTGGTGAAAACTATTTAGGCTAAGAAGCCACAAAGCCCCACCCACCCCTTTTCTCAATCATTTACTGGCATTTGCAGAAAACCGCCCCACCTTGACATATGTATATGAAGGATAACAAGCAAGTGTTGGAAAATGCCAGTCCCTACATGATACTGTTCATTAGTATGTGTCCAGATCAAGGGGTAATCACTTCATTATTTGACTGTGCCCATTCTGCCTAAGATAGAGCAAAATTACAGCTAGCACTTCTATTTTTAAAACTTGAACATACATTTGACAGATGGAGTTACCTCCCATTAGTAAGCATATAGCTTCCAGTACCTGCATATTGTCTAGCTCGGCATCCTGGAAACATATACAATTGGGGTACATCCAGAATGTCGTTAGTATAATTCTTGTACTTCAGTGCTGCTGTACATTCTTGGATTCTAGTTTCTAAATGTAACGTAGAATTCTTATAGGATGTAACCATAAGTCAGGTACAACACTGGAGGTTTAAAGTGGCACTCCAGCCAATTTGAGCCTTGGCCACATTTTTGGTTAAATCTTTTTTTTTTATTGGTATTTAAAAGAGGGATATTGCTTGTATCATGAAAGGAGGGAAGAGACAAAGAGGGAGAGGTGGAAGATGTGACGAAGATCACCGTTTATGTATGAACTATAAATAAAATGTTGACACCAAGTGGTTTGGTTATTAAGATGTGAAGAGGTTGAGGAATACCTTGGAGGATCTGAACATGGCTTAGCCTGACCATGTTACATAGTTAGTCTGGCTGAAAAAAGACAAAAGTCCATCCAGTTCAACCATTACGGAAAAAAAAAAGTTATAATCCTACACCCACAGTTGATCCAGAGCAAGGCAAAAAGACCCACTAAAGCATGAAGGTGAATGGTCATCTGTACCACTGAGATAAAAAAAAATTTCCTGGATTTTGGTTGACAGGACAAGAGCGTGCTTCAGAATATATGCTGTAGCCCTTCCCTTGTCCTCTAATGGCTGTCTTTCCAAGCCCATTCAAGGGGTGGTCTTTCTCCGATACTACTTGCGGTATTGCTGTTGAAGAGGGGCATAAGCATTCAAACTTTGTCAGGAAGCGATTTAGTGTCCCCCCTTTTGATGGACCTGATGTAGTTGGATAGTTACCTTGTTTTGCTTTATGGTGGATTGAGGTTGAGGGTTCATGTTGGGGCCTCAGTTGGCTAGAGTCAGGAATGGAAGAGATGGTGTATTTGCATTTTTGTAATATTGTTCAGATTTAAGAAGGAGGTTGGGAACATGCCAGGTGGAAACTGGGGGTTGTAGGGAATTGGGGTCAGGTCTAGAAGACTGTCTTAAAGATCCACGAATAGAGCAGAGAGGTGATTAAAAGAGGAAGAGCATCAGACGTGGGAAGGTGTGCTGGGTCTACCAAGAGAAGTGCCATGAGTGGGAGAGAGGAGAGACCTCTACAATCCTAGCTAGAAGTGACACCTTATGGTATAGTGCGAAATCTGGTAGCCCAATGCCACCTATGATTTTGGGTTTGGTGAGAGTTCCTTAGCCCTATTTTGAATACTAGGTTTATGTGGTGACTGTGGCAGAAAGTAAGGCCAAATGTTCACTTTTGGATTTAATACCACTTTAAAAAACCAAATCTCTAAAACAAGAAAAAAAATTGGCTGAACGTAGGCTTTAAATTTTGAGGAATACTTTGAGATGGTTTTTGAAGAAATGGGAACAATCATGCGATGGTTGTTGGAATCTTTCAGTGTGTTATAAAATGTCCCCAATCTATAGTGAACGCTACGAATGCTTGCATTGTGCCTCCAGACTATACTAGTATTGCATATAAATGATAGCACACAGCTGACATTGTCCTTTTGTTATTCTCAGAGGGGATTATTGATTCCTGCAGTGAAGAATCGGATTCAGATCTATCTGATGTGCCCGAACTAGACTCAGACATTGAACAGGAGACTCAAATCAGTTATGATCGCCAGGTAAGTAGTAAACTCCAACTGATGAATTTTTGATACCTTTTTTATAGAAAAATATGATTCTCTTTTCCTTTCTAAGTATTAGACATATTTAAAGTTTGTGTGTTTTTTTTTTATTAGAACAGGGAAGGGTTAAAGCCCTTGTTAGTTTATAGAGCAAAAAATAAAAAACTCAAATACCACCAAAAGAATGCTGTATTTGTGGGGGAAAAAAAGGACATAAATTTCATTTGGGTGCAGCGTTGCATGACCGCGCAATTGTCAGTTATGGTAACGCAGCGCCATATCGCAAAAATGGCCTGCTCAGGAAGGTGGGGGGGTAAATCCTCTGGAGGGCAAGTGGTTAAACACCTTTTTTTGTATAGTCAGGCTGCCGTTCAGCTTCACAGTCCACAGAAAAAGCAGGCACCCCAGTAAGTCAGCATGTACGGTGATCCTGTATTACAAACGAGTGGAATACAGCTGAATAAATATCCACCGGTTATTGGGAACCTTCCAGACCGAGTACCCGGTAGGAGGTTGCAGCACTGTCCCACCTGTTGGCGTGCAGCTAGCCTGTAACCCATTGCAGCCACATGATCATATGAGCAATGTTAGGTCCAGAATGTTTAGTCATTTACAGGTTAAAGTAGTTGGGTTTGCACAGCGCTGGGGGTGGGGGTTACTAAAACACAGGATGGTTCTGGTCTGTGGATTGAGCATAATGGATCGGAGTCCGATCCATTATGCTCCTCAGTCCGCAGATCCGATCCATCCTGCGGGGATCATCGGCATGCAATCTTTACGGGGTGACACTGAACCCGCTCCACGAAAAGGTAACTTGTAAAGAAAGCTCATGAAAACTCCAAATCCACAATCTCAGAAAATGAGAATATTGTGAAAAAGTGCAATATTCTCGGCTCAAAGTGTCCCACTCTAATCAGCTAATTAAGCCATAACACCTGCAAAGGGTTCCTGAGCCTTTAAATAGTCTCTCAGTCTGGTTCAGTAGGAATCACAATCATGGGAAAGACTGCTGACCTGACAGTTGTGCAGAAAACCATCATTGACACCCTCCATAAGGAGAGAAAGCCTCAAAAGGTAATTGCAAAAGAAGTTGGATGTTCCCAAAGTGCTGTATCAAAGCACATTAATAGAAAGTTATGTGGAAGGGAAAAGTGTGGAAGAAAAAGGTGCACAAGCAGCAGGGATGACTGCAGCCTAGAGAGGATTGTCAGGAAAAGGTCATTCAAAAGTGTTGGGGACTTTCACAAGGAGTGGACTGAGGCTAGAGTCAGTGCATCAAGAGCCAACACACACAGATGGATCCTGGACATGGGCTTCAAATGTCGTATTCCTCTTGTCAAGCCGCTCCTGAACAACAAACAACATCAGAAGCGTCTTACCTGGGCTAAAGAAAAACAGACCTGGTCTGTTGCTCAGTGGTCCAAAGTCCTCTTTTCTGATGAGAGCAACTTTTGCATCTCATTTGGAAACAAAGGACCCAGAGTATGGAGGAAGAATGGAGAGACCCAAGGACCCCGAGTATGGAGGAAGAATGGAGAGGCACAAGGACCCTGAGTATGGAGGAAGAATGGAGAGGCACACACTGCAAGATGCTTGAAGTCCAGTGTGAAGTTTCCACAGTCTGTGTTGATTTGGGGGGCCATGTCATCTGCTGGTGTTGGTCCACTGTGCTTCATTATGTCCAGGGTCAACCCAGCCATCTACCAGGAGATTTTGGAGCACTTCATGCTTCCTTCCGCAGACAAGCTTTATGGGGATGCTGACTTCATTTTCCAGCAGGACTTGGCACCTGCCCACACTGCCAAAAGCACCAAAACCCGGTTCAATGACCATGGGATTACTGTGCTTGATTGGCCAGCAAACTCACCTGACCTGAACCCTATAGAGAATCTATGGGGCATTGCCAAGAGAAAGATGAGAGACACGAGACCGAACAAGGAGAGACATGAGACCGAACAATGCAGAAGAGCTGAAGGCAGCTATTGAAACATCCTGGTCTTCCATAACACCTCAGCAGTGCCACAGGCTGATAGCTTCCATGCCACGCCGCATTGAGGCAGTAATTGCTGCAAAAGGGGCCCAAACCAAGTACTGAGTACATATGCATGCTTCTACTTTTCAGAGGTCCGATATTGTTCTATGTACAATCCTTGTTTTATTGATTGCATGGAATATTCTCATTTTCTGAGATTGTGGATTTGGGGTTTTCATGAGCTGTAAGCCATAATCATCACAGTTATAACAAATCACGGCTTGAACTATCTTGCTTTGCATGTAATGAGTCTATCTCATATATTAGTTTCACCTTTTAAGTTGCATTACTGAAATAAATGAACTTTTGCACGATATTCTAATTTTTCAGGTTTCACCTGTATATTATTTGCATTATGATAACACTTGTATTGGGTAAAGAATCTCGAGTAATTTATTAAATGGCTACATTGCTGCAAATAACTACTATTAGTACATCCACAATTAATTTTCTTAATAAGCATTTATAGAAATGTCATAAATGTTTAATGCAAACACAGTCGTCTGAAGGACAAAAGGCTTACTGCTCCCGGAATAACAATGAGCGGCAATAATATTTCCTTCCTCTTGCCTGCTCAGCTTTCTTTGTATATTCTAAACTTGTATCTGTATTTTTGGCGTTATCTGATGGAAACATTCAGCATTTTAATTAGAGTAAAAGCTTAGTTATTCATTTTCTCTTCGGAGAGCAGCCATTCATAACTGCACTGGCAGCTCATTTATTGTATGCTTCTCTCAATTGACAGGAAGATTGTACAGAGCGTACTAATGGCTTCCACTGAGTGCACACAAGCACCAATTTATCTTAACTAGAAGTGACGCCTTTCATTCGTGGTTGCATCATTTCACATCACTGCAGTCTACTAATAAACAGGGTTCCCGGCTTACAGCTAACACCCCTGGCAAGTGTTACAATGTAGTTCAGGTGTAAGTTCAGGGGTACAGTGGAGATCAGTGGTAGGTAAGTGTGTTAAATCTGAACTCCAGGTATGCTCTGCATTGGGTAGTGATATTGGTCCAGCTTGGCACAACGTAAATACAGTTGTGCGCAAACCCACATGGAAGAAAAATATATTTGAAATACTACAATTTTGGCCATATTCAATATATTAACCCCTTTGGCGGCATTCCCAAGTGTAGCTCGGGGGTTAACTTTCAGTACCACAAGCGGTAACCCCGAGCTACACTTGGGATTACCCTGCAGCGTTGCTCCGGGATCTCTTCTTCACTTACCTTGTCCTGCGCTCCCGCGATGTCCCTCCTGCAGCGTCCCCGGCCATGTCCTCTGGCCGATGCCGGCATCTGTCTTCCAGGTTCCATTCCCTGCGAGCGTCGGGACGTACGGGGGACGGAACGGCAGGAAATTCAACAATGTTAAAATGTGACATTCACTAAATACACTATTTTACTTGAGGTGATTGTAGCCGTATTAGTGCACTAATACGGCTACAATCACCTCAAGCAAAATGGAAGATACTGCATATAGCCGCATAAAGAAGCAGTTAACCAACCTAATCACAAAGGAAACACAGATCAACAGTGACAAATGCACTAAATACACTAAAATTACATAGAATTACATTACTGAACCAAACCCTTTCACATACATGTTGTCCCGAGTGCTTAGTCCTGCGCCCTGCCTGCATTTTTACTGTTCTTTCTGCCTGGAAACTGAGAAATGTCCATGGCGTCCAAAAAGCGTCCCTTTAGGTCAAAAACTGTTTTAGACCGGCTAGAGAACAGTGATAGTAAATTATAACTACTTGCAGAATTTAGTGATAACGATTCGTTGGGAAATTCGTCATCAGACACTGAAAACGATTCTGCGACTTTGCTCAGTGCTGTGCAAACTTGGCGCTATATTTCAAATTTCAGTATTTTTGGTTTGATTATATTATTGAATTAAATTTATTATTATTATATTATTATTTTTTTATGATTATTTATTATATTATAATTTATGATTTCATGTTTCAAATTTTATCATCTCCAGGATGTTTACTAGACTCTTGTTCGGACAGATTTCAGTAACTTAATCCTAAGAATTACAGGCCTACAATAAAAAAAACAAACAAACATATTTTCATGCAAAAAATGTACCGCCTTGAGCACAGAAATATTGACATAATCAGACCGCTAGAGAGGTTAAAAAAATAAATAAAAAAATAAATTATATATATATATACCGTATATATATATATATATACTGCATGCTGAAATACGTTTTTTATATATTACAAAATAAATGAAAAATATTTTTAAAAATATATATTTTTTAAATATTTGCTTCAGATTTTTTTTTACATATAAAAAAGTCATTTTTACATATATTTGTAAATGCATTCCACAAATGTAGAGTAAATGTATTTCTAAAGACATACAGTATATTTGAAAGTGTATTTTTAAAAATACTTTTCATATATTTTGTAATAGAAACACATTTCAACATACAGCGTGTGTATATATATAAAGGCAGTTTTTGGCATGATCAGTCATATTTTCATATATACATACATACATGTGTATATATATATATATATATATATATATATACATATATGTATGTATGTATATATGAAAATATGACTGATCATGCCAAAAACTGCCTTTTTTTAAGGATAGTGATCACAATAAGCCATTTATTATCAAATAGTTGTTTGGCTGCTTTTTAAATCATAATTATAACAAAAATCACCCAAATGGCCCTAATCAAAAGTTTCCATTCCCTGGAATGTTTGGCCTTGGTACAGACACAAGGTGACACACACAGGGTAAAATGGCAATTAAAGGTTAATTTCCCACGTCTTTTTAAATAGTATTTAGCGTCTGTGTATAAATAGTCAATAAGTTTGTTAGCTCTCACGTGGATGCAGGGTAGATACTGAGCCATGGGGAGCTAAAAAGAACTGTCAAAAGACATGTGTGACAAGGTAATGGAACTTTATAAAAATGGAAAAGGATATAAAATGATATCCAAAGCTTTGAATATGCCAGTCAGTACTGTGCAATCACTTACTGAGAAGTGGAAAATTTGGAGATCTCTTGATACCAAGCCAAGGTCAGGTAGACCAAGAAAGATTGTAGCCACAACTGCCAGAAGATTTGTTTCGGATACAAAGAAAACCCAGAGGTGACCTCAGTAGAAATACAAGCTGTTATGGAAAAAGACGGTGCGCTTGTTTCACAATAAAACACAATACAACAATACTTGATCAAAAATGAGCTGCATGGTTGAGTTGCCAGAATGAATCCTTTACTGCACCAATGCCACAAAAAAGTCCTGTGAGGCGTGCCAAGGTGTTGTCAGGCATATTGTAACTGGGCTTGATGCAGTAAAGGTTTCTTTCTGGCAAATATATATATGGCATTCCCTGATTGGATCGGGTCAAGAGAAGAGTCAGTGATGTCACAATCTCCACCTCCTCCAATCAGAGAATGCCTTGTATTCATTGAAAAAAAATCAAGGTGTTGTGTGAATGGCAGCAGTGCCAAGGAAGCAACTCTCTGTTTTGCTTTGCGTCTTTTAAGGTTCTTTGCTGTAAAGCATACCCGGGATGTTTACTAGACTCTTGTTCAGACAGATTTCAGTGAGTTGTTCCTAAGAATTACAGGCCTACAATAAAAAAATACATATTTCCAGGCAAAAAAAGGTACTGCTTTGAGCACAGAAATACTGACATTATCAGACCGCTAGGGAGGCTACTGTGCTTTACTGAACAAATTGCTGTACTCAAACAAACTATTTACAATTATAGGATTACAATACAAGACTGACAGATACAGATAAAACACAAGCTACCTAAACTCCTGAATGACAAAAACAATGGTCTGAATACAGTAAGAATACGCTGAAGTTACTAAGCTCAGGTTTTAGTGGCTTCACATTATCCATAGGCAACCAGGACCACAGGTTCTGCTCTACAACGATTGCAGGATAACGCCATCCTCAGGTGAAGTTTCTTCTCGCACAGCCCTTCTCTGTTAGTATGTCATTATGGAGTCCTCCTTCTGCTTATGCTGCTGGCCTTTTTTTTTTTCTTGGAAAGTTTAGACAGACAATCCCACATGGACATATCCTGTCCCATTACTTCCTTTACATAAGTTTTCTGTGGGTGAAACTTTTCCCAATTCAACTTCTAGATGGCTCTATTGTATCAAAAAATGCCATAGGTCATATATTTAATACATTAAACAATGGAAGCATCTAACTGCCAGTGACATTTGCCCAATATCCAATAGTATCTATGTCCCCATTGTATTAGAGAACAGCTTATGCAAACGTTTCCAATGGCAGTTGTTTGAGAAGTGTTCACTAAAAAAAACCTGAACAAGCAACAAACAGAAAGATTTATATGGAAGTGTGTGTGCATATACACTGCTCAAAAATATTAAAGGAACACTTTGAAAACACATCAGATCTCAATGGGGAAAAATATCATGCTGGATATCTATACGGATATTGACTGGATAGTGTGTTAGGAATGTAAATATGCCCCATCGTTTGATGAAAATGAAAATTATCAACCTACAGAGGACTGAATTCAAAGACACCCCGAAAAGCAAAGTGAAAAAATGATGCAGCAGACTAGTCCATTTTGCTGAAATTTCATTTCAGCAACTCAAAATGTTACTCAGTAGTTTGTATGGCCCCCTCGTGCTTGTGTGCATGCTTGAGAACGTCAGGGCATGCTCCTAATGAGACGAAGGATGGTGTTCTGGGGTATTTCCTCCCAGATCTGGACCAGGACTTCACTGAGCTCCTGGACAGTCTGAGGTGAGCGTGGAGGCCATTCAAGTGGTATCAAGTCCTTCATCCTCCAGGAACAATCTGCATACTCTCGCCACATGAGGCCGGGCATTGTCGTGCAACAGGAGGAACCCAGGACCCACTGCACCAGTGTAGGGTCTGACAATGGGTCCAAGGATTTCATCCCGATACCTAATTGCAGTCAGGGTGCCATTGTCTAGCCTGTGGAGGTCTTTGCGTCCCTCTATGGATATGCCTCCCCAGACCATCACTGACCCACCACCAAAATGGTCATGCTGAATGATGTTACAGGCAGCATAATGTTCTCCACGTCTTCTCCAGACACTTTAACGTCTGTCACATGTGCTCAGGGTGAACCTGCTCTTATCTGTGAAAAGCACAGGGTGCCAGTGGTGGACCTGCCAATTCTGGTGTTCAGTGGCAAATGCCAATCGAGCTCTATGGTGCCGGGCAATAAGCATAGGGCCCACTAGAGGACATCGGGCCTTCAGGCTACCCTCATTAAGTCTGTTTCTGATTGTTTGGTCAGAGACATTCACACCAGTGGCCTGCTGGAGGTCATTTTGTAGGGCTCTGGAAGTGCTCATCCTGTTCCTCCTTGCACAAAGGAGCAGATACCAGTCCTGCTGATGGGTTAAGGATCTTCTATGGTCCTGTCCAGCTCTCCTAGAGTAACTGCCTGTCTCCTGGAATCTCCTCCATGCTCTTGAGGCAGTGCTGGGAGACAAAGCAAACCTTCTGACAATGGCACATATTGATGTGCCATCCTGGAGAAGTTGGACTACCTGTGCAACCTCTGTAGGGTCCAGGTATCGCCTCATGCTATCAGTAGTGACACTGACCCTAGCCAAATGCAAAACTATTGAAGAATAGTCAGAAAAAATTAGTAGGGAAAAGATGTCAGTGGCCTCCACCTGTAATACCATTCCTGTTTTGGGGTTCATCTCATTGTTGCCCATCTAGTGCACCTGATGTTAATTTCATTAACACCAAAGCAGCTTCAACTGATTAACAACATCCTCTGCTACTTCACTGACCAGATCAATATCCCAGGAGTTTAATCCACTTGATGCCAGATTCTGATTAAAAAGTGTTCCTTTTATTCTTTTGGCAATGTATTATAATATATATATATATATACACAGTATATCAAAAGCAACGGTGTACAGAGGGGAGGCTGCTCAGCACAGGACCTGGAAGATTGTGGGGATCACTCCAAGGGAACATTTTTCAGATTAGTTTGGGTTTTGTCTGGAATTCTACTTCAATACCATATCTGTAGTTAAGCTTTTGCCACTTGATGCCCGCCAGCAGTACTTTTACTGAGGACAGGCGGCAGCTACAGGCAAAGTGACGTATGGATACATCACTCTGGCTGTGCTTACACAGGAGGGGGCGCTTACACCCCCGCTGCAACCACTGTGTCGGACACAGTGGAATTTCGGATCCTTGTAAATAGGACCCGATGATCATGTGATCCCTATGCAATCAATCTGATTCATAACAGCTCTGCTTCCTTTCCAAGTGAGCTGTGATTGGCCCACAGCTCTCACATGGGCCATGGGCCAATCACAGCACCTTGTACCATGTGATCAGCTGTAGCCAATCACAGATCACTAATATTTTGAACTGTCATGAACTTAACCCATTCATGACAACTCAAAGCAAGCATTGCATTGCAGGTGCAATAATCTTTATTGCTTCTGCAAATCAAAGTGTAAAAAATGTGTGTAAAAGATGTGGTAACCCCATACTTGGGAAAAGTAGCAGAATGTGTTTTGGGGTGTTATTCCACATATTCCCATGGCATGTGTGAGCAATTAAGCAACTTTGTGCAAAAAAACAAAATTGTAATTTTCCAAAGATTTGTGGCAAAAAATAAAATCTTCCATATACTCAACATGCCAATTTCTTGGGTGTCTACTTTCGAAAAAGGGGTCATGGGGGATCCCTGGCATTTTAGCACCTCAAGAAATGTGAAAGGCAGTCAGAAAGTAAAAGCAGTATAATTTCCAATATACTGTATATACCATAGTTTGTAAACGCTTTACCTTTCACACAAACCAATTAATATACATGTATTGTGATTTTTTCTTTTTACCAAAGACATGCAGCGGAATACATTTTGGTCTAAATATATGACTAAATGTGAGTTTATTGGATATTTTTTACAACAGGAAAATGTTTTTTTTTTTTCTTAATTTTCGGTATTTTTCGTTTATATCACAAAACATAAAAATCCCAGTGGTGATCAAACACCACCAAATGAAAGCTCTATTTGTGTGAAAATTTTGTTTGGGTACAGCGCTGCATGAACGCACAAATACCAGTTGAAATGGCTAAGTGCCGAATAGCAACAAATGGCCTGAAAAAGGGGAAAAACCTTCCGGAGACTGAAGTGGTTAACACACTTACCTACCGCTTATCTCCATTATCTAGCTTGCAACTCAATGAGATATGCTGAAACTGTACAAACAGGGTTAATTAGCATAAACATTACATTGCAGATGAAAACCGGTCTTGGAGTTTTCAGAAATAAATAACTAAAAATCTAAGCAATGGGTTTTTTTTTCATTTATACTGTGTGAATGAGAACAGGTAACAAATATAAAGTAGGTGTTATGCTAATTTGCCTGTAAAAGTGGAAGTACACTTCAGGCCTACTATTAGCTATCAAAATATCTTCTGTTCCCTTCCTTGTTGCCTGAAACGTAATAGGCTGACAGCCTACTGCAATGCAGGAGATCCTTCTGTCTTACAGGGAGCTCTTGATCTCATTATATCTGAAAGGGATTCTTGATTCATTTTATACAACTCAAGCTAGTATATAATAGCAGTACAGCACGTTTGATGAGCAAATAACTTGACTTTATATGTTTCCCTTGTGGTTTCAGGACACAATATGATGAAACTGTAACAAGTGCAGAATACTGGGTCTGTGTGTATCTGTATGGGATACTTCATACATGTTGGTGAGGATGGGTGCAGGTCACACACCCAGAATGTTCACACATCTTCCCACTTTAGATGATACTGAGCATACACTGTTTCATTTACATTGTCCCTTCTATTTCTGTATGTGGATGACGGCTCTGTAATTATTTTAATTAACCACTTCCAGTCCGGAACACTTTCACCCATTCCTGTCTAGGCCAATTTTCAGCTTTCAGCGCTATCACACTTTGAATGACAATTGCGCAGTCATGCAACACTGTACCCATATGAATTTGTTTGCATTTTTTGAGACAGATAAAACTTTATTTTGGTGGTATTTATTCACCACTGGGATTTTTATTTTTTTGCTATATAAGTGAAAAAGTTCAAACATTTTGAAAAAAAAGTGTTTTTCTTATAAAATTTTGCAAATAAATAATCTTTCTTCATAAATCTTGGCCAAAATGTATTCATCTATCTTTTTAGTAAAAAAACAATAACCCAAATTAGTTTATAACCAAAAATTCATAATTTTTCAAAAACATTTTTTTACATTTTTATTTTATTTTTTTTATATTGTTATTTATGTTGGGTTTTTTGTTTGTTTTTTTTCTTAACATAGTGTCACCCTAGAAGTACAGTGTTACCATAGTGACACTGTACTACTTGTGGGGGGTGATAAAGATTTTCTTTTTTTTTTTTACACTGATTGCTTTTACACCCATAAAGGCTGTAAAAGCAATCATCTCTCCTTCTCTCTGACGGCATTCTTGCAGCCATTGAGAAATACTGTGTGAGCTGTGATTGGTCACAGCTTGTCACATGGTACAAGGCTGTTGTGAATAGCCTTGTATCATGTGATCATTTGCAGATTTCACACGTAGTAAGCAATGATGTCAGAAGTGACATCTTGTTTCCACCTATTCATGTGATCACTGATTGGCCATTCTTGCAGCCATTGAGAAATTCTGTGAGAGTTGTGATTGGTCACATGGTACAAGGCTGTTGTGAATAGCCTTGTACCATGTGACCTCTGTGATCATTCACAGATTTCACAAGTAGTAAGCAATGATGTCAGGAAGTCACAACTTGCTTACTACTCTGCATGTGATCACTGATTGGCCAATCAGTGATCACATGATCGGGACCTCACACAGAGGTCCCGTACAGCGATCTCCGGGCACCGGAGCGCGCACAGGCAAGGAATGCGGAGGCCTTTTATAAAGTCCCACCCGCTCCTGCACTGCTCCTGTCTGGTCGTCTGGTCTGAGAAGTGGTTAAAAATACATTTACCAGTAAATACTTTTTTCCTGATCAATATACAGCTGTCATATGACACAGCTCTATCCCAGCCCGTCTGCAGGGAAACAGTGGTCAGAGGAGCCTCTAGTCCTCTGCTGCTAGCCACATGTTCAAAACTAAAAAAAAAACAGCATTTGGAGTACTAAGTAAAATAAATAAATAATAATATTAATAAACGTTTTTAACTTGGCATACAAATATATATTTGAAATCAAATCTTTACTATTTTGTGGAAATAACATGGTGTGGGCGGATTTCTGCCAATTACAGTCTCTTGGCCCTTGAGCCTGTGTCTTGGCATAAGAGGGAGGTGCAGCTTCCATCAATCTACCTATAATATCCCACCCCCATTGTGTTTAGCTGGTTAGTGGGCATGGAGAAGGAGGGAGGGAGCTGTCATTTACCACTGTGTATTCACCCACATGTGTGACTCTTTAGTAATATGGGCCGCTCTGATGTGATAGGGAGGAAATGCTCAGCATAGAAACGCACTGAAAACTGAGCATGTGCAGAGTTGCTTCTATAGCTGCAAAACCCCCAGCTGAATTTGGGGCATTAACAGAAGGTGAAGATACAGCAGGATCAACCAGGTTTTTTGCAGAATACAGAAAACAAATCCCATAGTGACTGAGCAAGTATGAACAGCATGTAATACAGCATTTAGTGATAATTTTTTATGATGTTGGTTTAGGGACACTTTAAAGGCTTAGTTCACCTTTAACAAGCACTACCAATGCAGGTAAAGTAATGCCCGTAGCGTAAAAGAAAGAAAAGAAGTAGCGCAGGGCAGGCATGACTAGGCCTAGAGTGGGAAGGAAGACTAGAAAGGGTTAAGTTAGTGCCAGGGGGTTTGAAAATATAGCAGGGGAGCTGGTTGGTAGAGGGAGAGCGTGGGTGGGCTCTTTGGCACCTTTGGGTGGGGTGTCCTGGGTGGGAGGCAGTCAGTCGGAGCTGGACGTTGGTGAGTGAGCTTCCCTCCCGCCCTCCCTATTTAGTGAGTATTGGGTTCCTCTAAGGGGAATGGGGGTTATGCGGTTCATGGGCGGTTGTTGGTCTTTGGAGGCGGGTATTATCTTGGAGGTACAGAGAATGGTGTGGGACCCATCGGTGGTATGGTGTGCCCGGGGACATTCCAGTTAACTGAGGTTTAACTGGAAGGTGGTGGTGCTGCACTGAGGACGATAAGGTTGTCTCCGAGCTGGTTGGTTGCGGCTGGAGGCCTGGTGTTATATGGGGTCCGCAGGTGCATTTCAGATCATTTTTGGGTGGTGCCTTCGAAGACCAACAACAAATCTGTATGTTTTTCTGTTATAAGGAATGGTTGTTGTTAAAAACGTGTTTGTTAATAAAAGGCAGCGTTAGCCATTTTACTCCAAATTGGTGTCATGTTTTTCTTTAAGTAGAAGTTAAAGGGGGGGGATCTGGATGAACCGATCTCTGGTGCACTAGTCATGGGCAACTGTAGATAAAGACAAACTGTGCAGCTTTGACTAAAGTTAAAATATTCTTCTTATAGCTGTAGGCCATTTACGTACCTGCTGAAGCCTGGCTGAAAAACTCCCAGAGATGGCATCATCCTGTCCTGCCTTGTTGCTAGGATGTTGCTAAGACACTCCCAGACAATTCAAACCCCCTTGCATATGTTGTATCTCCCCTGTCTCAGTAATTCTGAGCTCAGCTTTGCTGTGACAAAGCAGATAGTGGACCTTACACGTATGGGGTTTGGAGAGCTAGCTCCTGTAATGGTGGGAGTGAGCAGTAACAGCTGGGAGTGTCTTAGCAATGTCCTACTAACACGGCAGGAGGAGCTGATGCCATATCTGTAAGTTATTCAGCTAGATTTTGGGAGGTGCATGAATGGCCTACACCTATACCAAGGGCATTATCCAACTTAGGTCAAAGTAGTACTTACCATTTAAGAAACCATGCCTAGTGCCTATGTGACTATGAATCTGTAATAATATAAAGAAAATTTACCATCAATTTCGAAATTCTCATTTCAAGGTTTACAAAGAAGATCTACCTCAGCTCAAGCAGCAAAATAAAGAGAAACAAAATCCTTTGCCTTCCCTTAAGCGGGAAAAAGCCCCAGAAGAAAGCCTGAAATTAAAGTTTGTACATGGGTAAGTTTTTACTGAATCCACAGATTTTAGTGACACTTTCTTGATGTAACAGTTGTTGTTCAGCTTTGGAGTGATCTGAATACAGGTTCAAGCGGTTCAAAACTGAAATCCATTCTAGATCTGCACTCCAGGCAAGCAATTAAATATACACAGTATATAAGAAGTATCTTAATTAACAAAAAAATCTATAATTCTGTCCATCCAGTCTCCACAGCCAAATATTTAATCCTCCACTACAGCAACAGCACAGCTTTGTCAAGAACACCCTTCAGCCTGCCTATCAGACATCACCGTGCTTACTCTGCTCTCTCCTCCTGTCACCGTATTCCTTGGCACATGTGAATTCAGTAGAGTTTTGTTGGCTCCTAGTACTAACCATCCCTCTCCACTGCAGAATTAAGGCATTGGCAGCCACTTCAAGCGGCTCACAGGCACAATGTACAGAGCCAATATAAGCGGCTCCATACCTTGTGATGACCAGTCACAGAGATCACAAATGTAAATACTATAATGTTTGCATTTGAGAGCCCTCTACTTCTCACGATGGAGGAGATGAGACAGTGAATATTTAGCAATGAAGGTTTGTGAATGAAGGGAGCACCAACAACCGATGATTCATTACTATGAGGTACCGCGTCCTCTCCACTATGAAGAACAGTTAGCAACACAGTAGTGATATCACAAAGTCTGCTCCATCAATCATAGGCACAGTGCTATAGATATGCAGCTATTAGACTCAGTGGGAACCCTTGAAATAACTTTCAGGTCTCAGGTAAACCCTTACATTAATTACTCTTGTTTACAACTCGTGGTACATTAGAGTGGTGGTCAGTGGGAAGAATGCCTTCTACATTAGTAGTCAGTGGAAAGAATGACCTGCTTACAGATAGGTAAAATGATCATTGGTGTCAGTGGTTACTCTCCTGGGAATCAGAAGTTGCTCATTGCTCAAGGAACCCCTAACAACATCTGCAGAAACACTGGTTGAGGCTGGTCTAGGCACGAGAAGTGCACTCCTAATTTTCTGAGATTTAAGTTTTCCAGGTATTGTTTAAAGTAGACCTTCACCTAAAAATCCGCCTCATCTCCTTTTCTCGAACATATTAGAAAGCTTTTTTTTTTGCTAGGGGATGATGGTGTATAGTGAGTACCTTTTTCTGAGAGGTAACCGCTCCCATTTCTGTAACTACCACCTAAGCAAGAATTACAGAAGTATGTCCCGAAACATTCTGGGACTTGTCACATGTCCCAGGAGCCTGCGGGATCAGTCTGACAGTGCATCGCAGTCTTGCACATGTACAGTAGTATTGAAGCACAGCCACCTAAAATGGTGGTATATAAAGAAACAAACAGAGGGCACACAGGCCTAGTGCATTACCTTCTAAAAATGGAATTTATTGTATAAAAAGTAATATACTCACAAAGGAATTAAAATCAAAGGCACATCACAAGAATAACAGCATGGTCCAATCTCCCTGAATGGTATCTAGTAGTGGACTGTAGACCTCCAACTTGGCTCTGAGGAAGAGGTATAGCCTCGAAACACATCAGCCATTTGGAGGACTACAGTCCCTGACTAGATACCATTCAGGGAGACTGGACCATGCTGTTATTCTTGTGATGTGCCTTTAATTTTAATTCCTTTGTGAGTATATTACTTTTTCTACAATAAATTCCATTTTTAGAAGATAATGCATTAGGCCTATGTACCCTCTGTTTGTTTCTTTATATACAGTTCCTTTGGATTTCCCTGGTCTGTTGGGGGCAGCAAGGCTTGCATTCCTTATAGCACTCCATGTGGGGTCACTGACATTGTGGAATCCATCGTCCAGCGCAGAAGTTACAGCATTCGTTTGCTTCTTTCTTCATACCTAAAATGGCAGTGCTGGAGATCTGAAGACCTGCAAACAAAACAGCACTGATGAAGACAGTGCTGGACACCTGGACTGGTGAGGGGCTGTTTCTTAAAGTGGTAGTAAATGTCGTAATGTGCTAGTATGCACTGGCCACGGTACAGCTCTCTCAATGGATGGCATGCCGCCCATTGAGAGTGCAGTGCCCATGCTCCAGTGACACCAGCTGCTATAGATATATACAGTTGCAAGAAAAAGTATGTGAACCCCTTGGGATTACGTGGAGTTTTGCATGAATTGGGCATAAAATGTGTTCTGAACGTCATCTAAGTCACAACAATAGAAGAACACAGTCTGCTAAACATAATACTACACAAACATTAGATGTTGCCATGGTTTAATTGCACATAACATGTAAACATTCACAGTGCAGGGAGGAAAAAGTATGTGAGGCCCTAGCTTAATGACTTCTCCCAGGGCTAATTGGAGCCAGGAGTGAGCCAACCTTGACTCCAATCAGTGTGATGATATTGGATGTGTTGCTGACAGCTGTCCTGCCCTTAAAAAACACACACCTGTTTTGGGTTTACTGGTTTCAAGAAGCACTGTCTGATGTGAACCATGCCTCGCAGAAAAGAGCTCTCAGAAGACCTACAATCAAGAATTGTTGACTTGCATGAAGCTGGAAAGGGTTACAAAAGTATCTCCAAAAGCCTTGATGTTCATGTGTCCATGGTAAGACAGATTGTCTACAAATGGAGAAAGTTTAGCACTGTTGCTACTCTCCCTAGGCGTGGTCGTCCTGTAAAAATGACTGCAAGAGCACAGCGCAGAATGCTGCATGAGGTAAAGAAGAATCCCAGAGTGTCAGCTAAAGACCTACAGAAATCTCTGGCACATGCTAACATTTTTGTTGACACATCTACAATAAGGAAAACATTAAACAAGAATGGAGTACATGGGAGGACACCACGGAGGAAGCCATTGCTGTCCAAAAAGAATATTGCAGCACGTTTGAAGTTTGCAAAAGAGCACCTGGGTGTTCCACAGCACTACTGGCAAAATATACTGTGGACAGATGAAACCAAGATTGAGTTGTTTGGGAAGAACACACAACACCATGTGTGGAGAAAAAAAGGCACAGCACACCAACATCAAAACCTCATCCCCACTGTAAAACATGGCGGAGGGAGGATCATGGTTTGGGGCTGCTTTGCTGCCTCAGGGTCTGGACGGATTGTTGTCATTGATGGGAAAATGAATTCCAGAGTTTATCAAGACATTTTGCAGGAAAACGTACAACCATCTGTCCGCCAACTGAAGCTCCGCAGAGGATGGGTGATGCAACAGGACAATGACCCAAAGCATACAAGTAATTCAACAAAACAATGGCTGCAACAGCACAGAATACGCCTTCTGGAGTGGCCCAGTCAGAGTCCTGACCTCAACCCGATTGAAATGCTGTGGCATGACCTTAAGAGAGCGATTCACACCAGACATCCCAAGAATATTGCTACACTGAAACAGTTTTGTGAAGAGGAGTGGTCCAAAATTACCCCAGATCGTTGTGCAGGTCTGATCTGCAACTACAGGAAACGTTTGGTTGAGGTTATTGCTGCCAAAGGAGGGTCAACCAGTTATTAAGTCCAAAGGTTCACATACTTTTTCCTGCCTGCACTGGGAATGTTTACATGTTATGTGCAATTAAACCATGGCAACATCTAATGTTTGTGTAGTATTATGTTCAGCAAACTGTGTTCTATTGTTGTGACTTAGATGACGTTCAGAGCACATTTTATGCCCAATTCATGCAAAACTCCACGTAATCCCAAGAGGTTCACATACTTTTTCTTGCAACTATATATATATATATATATATATATATATATATATATATATATATATATCCTAAATGATGCATGTTTTAGAAGATATTTATGCTTACCTGTAGGAACAAGATAAAAAGCGCAGTTTACTACCACTTTAAAATTCAGCAGCTACAGTATTTGTAATTTTTTTTAAAAACGACTGAAGTTCCTCTTTAAGCACAGTTGACATTTTCAAATTTTCTTTTAAATAGCACACCTTCACTTTCTGAGACTTTCACAAGGGCACATTAACAGAAATTTAATTGACATTTCTCACAAAACATATGCCTAGAAAAATTCATCTTTTATTCAGGCTGTAATAATTATTAGGAGTACCGTTTTGTATTTTTGATGGGTCTGCTGTAAGCCTTAGCCCTCACTCTGATCACGACCAAGTCCTTTTAATTCTGTCATTTCAGTAATTGCTTTGCTTTCCTGGAATTTTTTCCACACGCTTCAGTTTTAATTCACGTTACTGTCATCCATTTACACAGCAGCTAAGGGCTTTTTCTATCAAATGATCCTCGGAACATATTTAACCAGCCCATTGCGAATAAGATCCCCCTAATCCACTATCATATCATCCTAATTATCATATCATCCAAGACAGAAGGGACAGAAATAGCATTGTAAAATAAAGGGTCAAATACAGTTGTCAATGTCAAATGTTGACTTCAGATGGCATGCATTCATTGGTGCCTGTGTAAAACGTGGGGACCGAACAAAATACTTGTTAAGATAATCGATTGCATTACGATATGGTCTTTCAGGTTTTTCTACAGTGCTTGAGTATTTTACAATGAAATACAGGCGTACCTCAGTTTACGAACTTAATTCGTTCCGCAGGACTTTTTTTATTGCGAAAAATTTGTAACCCGAAACGCGGTTTCCCAGAGGAATGCATTGAAAACCAATTAATCCGTTCCGGAGATCAGAAAAAAGTAAAAAAAGAGTCTTTTATCTGTTTATTTATTTATTTATCTCAGGTACTTATATAGCGCCGTCAATTTACGCAGCTCTTTACATATATATTGTACATTCACATCAGTCCCTAACCCTCAAGGGGTGTACAATCTAAGGTCCCTAACTCACATTTATACATACACATACTAGGGACAATTTAGACAGGAGCCAATTAACCTACCAGCATGTCTTTGGGGTGTGGGAGGAAACCGGAGTACCTGGAGGAAAGCCACACAGGCACAGGGAGAACATGCAAACTCCAGGCAGGAGGTGCCGTGGCTGGGATTCGAACCAACGACCCGAGGACTGCCAGGAGGAAGTGCTGTTCAAAACTATTTCTAAAGTGCACTTTAAAGGCATAAATACTGTACAGGGGCATGATTAAAAATTAATTCGTAAATGCATTGAAAACCAATTAATCCGTTCCAGAGGTCAGACAAAAGTCAAAAAAAGACTTATCTGTTCAAAACTCTTTATAAAGTGCACTTTAAGGGCATATTACTGTACAGGGGCATGATTACAAAAAAAATTTGTAAATGCATTGAAAACCAATTAATCCGTTTGTATTGCGAAAAAAAAATTGTAAATCGAGCCATTATTTTCAATGGATTTTCATTCTCAAACCAAAAATGACTTTAACCAAGGTGTTCGTAAACCGAGGTATGCCAGTATTTGTGATTGTGAACTTAAAAAATGAACGAGACTTAAAGTGGAACTTCACTCTCTCAATCAGCACTGATTTTTAATCCTTATGCTGCTAGCATTTGTAAATGGATGGAAAGTATGTCAAATTTACTTGTTTTACATTTCTTCAGTTACTTCCTGGTTTCCATGCCTAGGCAAATGATGGCATACATCCCAGGATCAAAGGAAAGTCCAGGAGGCTACACTATTATTATTATACAGGATTTATATAGCGCCAACAGTTTGCTCAGCGCTTTACAATATGATGGGTGACAGTACACGAGACAGTACAGTAACAATACAATACAATACATGAGGGATTCGAGGGCCCTGCTCCTTTGAGCTTACAATCTAGGAGGGAGGGGATGGTGGTACAGGAGGAAATAGCTGTGGGGGATGGAGTGGTAGGAAGAGTGGGGGAGATCGGCAGTTAGCTGAGGGCGGGGTAGGCTTCCCTGAAGAGACGGGTTTTCAGGGTGCGCCTAAAGATGAGTAGAGTAGGTGATAGTCTGATAGATTGGAGTAGGGAGTTCCAGAGGATGGGGGAAGCCCTGGAGAAGTCCTGGAGATGGGCATGGGAGGAGGAGACTAGGGAACTAGAGAGTAGGAGGTCTTGTGAGGAGCGGAGAGTACGTTTTGGGTGGTATTTGGATACCAGATCGTTGATGTAGTTTGGGGCAGTGTTATGAACAGCTTTGTACGTCAATGTTAGCATTCGAATGGTCAGTCTACACCTGCCCAGGAGTATTCAGGAGGGGAGGGAGTATTGTATATGGAGGAGGCTATGGAAAGGAAATTTTCCCTGGGAATTGGAGGATAGTATTGTATCCATAAAGTGCAATTTATTCTTATCTCTGGTGAGTGCGGAATACATCAGTATTCACAGGAAGGTGTGGAGTCTTTTCTCTGTATTACACTTATCCTAAAAAATTTTTGGAGCACTATTTGTATGTCTAAAGGGGACTTTCTTTGTTTTTGGTTTCATCACTTTTTGTATTTGGATACAAATTTTATATCTTTTTCATTTTAGTGGTTTTGGACATTTATTTTATAACCACAGAATTTAATATGATTTGTTTATAATTATTTTTTGATTACTTTCATGTTTTGCGCTGTTTTATTGTTTCACTGATTTTTTTTTATTTTTAATCAATCTTTTTGATTCTTATGAAGGCACAGCAACATTCACTTTCCAATTTTTCACATAGTTCTTGTGGCGCAGGTTGTTTTTGTTTTAGTGTTCTCAACTCAGCTAATCCCTGAGCTAAGGGTAGATGGATTCCAGGAAGTAAATGCTACCTGAATCATCTGCCCTTACTCAAGATGGCCACTGCCAGAAATACCACGGGGTGTTTTTCAAAATGATTTCTCCCCAAAATAAAGCATGGAGACATAGATGGATGGAGGAGTTTGCTTTGAATATTAACAATGAGGTGCTCAGATGCAGTGCAGTTCCACTTTAATGAAGTAGATGGCTTTTAGGCTGGTATATCCTCTTGGCTGTGCTGTGTGATGGAGCCGTGTAAATCTCAGGACTGAATGGACAAATGCAAATCCTTCGGCAAGTAAAGCAGCTCCTATATTTTGTGTGTGTGTGTTTTATTGTGCATTTAGATGTTTACCTGAAATTTAGCTTTTTCTATTGTTTTACTAAAGAGAGATAATCACTCAATATTAGTAGACATCAGACAATAAATAGTTAGGAATCAAAATTATACAGTGTTTTATTGATTTATATTTCTCTAATTAATTTTGTTTTTCTGTCTGTCTTGGCATCTCTTGCAGTTACAGAGGCTATGACTGTAGGAACAACCTGTTCTACACCCAGACAGGAGAGGTGGTCTATCATGTAGCAGCCGTGGCTGTAGTTTATAATAGGCTGCAACACTCCCAGAGACTCTACCTGGGACACGACGATGACATTCTCAGTCTGGCCATTCACCCAGTGAAAGATTACGTAGCAACTGGTCAGGTAAGGTGGTCCTCTGCTTTGTTATATGGTGGGCTTTGGATTTTATCTAGAAATATTACTGTTAAAAGGACTACCTTGTTTATTAACTGAGCATTCATGTACATTCACCCTAGGTTCACATCTGTGCGTGTGGTGCCGCTGCGGATCAGCACGACAATCCGTGCAGCCGCACCACCCATACAGAGAAATGTGGTCCCGCTGGCAGGTGCCATTAATTCTAATGGCACGCTGCCCGCACTGGAAAACGCAACCGTACTGGGAACTGAGGTTCCGTGAGGGCTGCGTTTTCCAAAGAAGTGCAGGGACTTCTTCCCTGTGTGTCACAGGCAAGGGAGTCCATTCAAATGAATGGGCTCTCGTGCCCGTGGAAAACACGGCCCGCATGGCCGCATATATGTGAACCGGGGGTCAGAGCTAAACTCTTTAACAGAAACATTGGTGGCAGGTAGGCTACCTAAGCTGCTCTTCTGCCTGCCAGCAAAGTTTCTTCCGGAAGTACACTGAGCCGCACATGCAGGGGCGTATTTACCGCAAGGGAAACAAGGCACTTGCCTAGGGCTGCATTTTTCAGGGGAGCAGCAGCTCCCCCCAGAAAAAGGGATGAAAGAAAGGACACGCACACCATGGGAACCAGGTGGGATCCAACAGGCTGCGGGCTGCTTAATGGTGTATGTAGAGCCTGACTCACGTTCCCGGGGACGTCTGGAGCTGTGAAGATGAGTGTCTCTCTATCGCCGGGAAGGGGGGTAGCGGAAGGCCCTCCAAGGTGGGGGCAGGGGTGTTGTTGGTCAATGTTAGGCTCTCTCCGTGGGAGGGGGAAGGGGGGGGGGTTGTGCTGGTCGGGCAGTGCCGGCTGTCACGCTGACAGCTCGAGAGGAGAGCTGGTAATCAGCATTCTGCGGAGGGGACATGCACACTGATCATCAGGGCACCCCAGAAGTGCCACCTGTCAGTGTCCATCAGTGCCAGCTGTCAGTGCTGAACAGTGCGACATGCCAATGCCCATCAGTGCCACACCTATGCCACATATCAGTGCCTACCAGTGCTCATCATTGCCACATATCAGTGCCCATCTGAGCTGCCTTTCAGTGTCACCCATCAGTACCAGTCAGTGCCACCTATCAATGCCAATCAGTGTCACCTATCAGTGTTGCCAATCAGTGCCACATATCAGTGCCAGTCAGTGCCGCCTATCAGTGCCAGTCAGTGCCGCCTATCAGTGTGCATCAGTTCCACCTATCATTGCCCGGCAGTGCTGCCTATCAGTGCCACCTAATAGTGCCAGTCAGTACCACCTAATAGTGCCAGTCAGTGCCGCCTATCAGTGCCAGTCAGTGCCGCCTATCAGTGCCAGTCAGTGCCGCCTATCAGTGCGGCCTTTCAGTGCCCATCAGTGATGCCTGTCAATGCCCATCAGTGCCACCTACCAGTGCCTCCTCGTCAGTGCCACCTATCAGTGTCCATCAGTGCAGCCTATCAGTGCCCATCACTACAGCCTCATTAGCGCACATCAGTGAAGGAGAAAAATCACTTATTTACAAAATTTTATAACAAAAACTAAGAAAAAATGTTTTTTTTTTTCAAAATTGTCAGTGGTTTTTGGTTTGTTTAAGAAAAAATAAAAATCCCAGAGGTGATTAAATACCACCAAAATAAAGCTCTATCTGTCACAAAAATGATAAAAAAATTTCATATGGGTACAGTGTTGCATGACCGCGCAATTGTCATTCAAAGTGTGACAGCGCTGAGAGCTGGAAATTGGCCTGGGCAGGAAGGGGGTATAAGTGCCCTGTAGGCTAGTGGTTAAGATGGCCAAACCTGGAAGAACCCCGGGCGAACATGTCACTGGTGGTGACAACCTATGAAGGCTGTTGTAGTCGTTGTAGAGGTATCACTTTGACAAGTTAGTGTGGCATAACGTGCAAATATGCTGGGAGTAACTGCACATTATAGGTATAGCCCATTTATCACGATGCATATTTGTTATACTTTAAGTTTAGCAAGATTACCAAAATTCTCATGATTTAAAGAAATTTACTTGACCATTCTTCTGGGTCCAGAATCTTCCGTTTATCTCATTGGCTGATCACAGATGATGTATCTTCTGCACATCTGCAACTTACTCCTGGCATCTGTACATTCAGCTGCTCATGCTTTACAGTAAGTATACATTTAGTAGGCAGAGAAAGAGGTTTTCTGGCAGAAAAGGTATTCATCTGCTGTAAAAACCAACCTGCTAGCAATTTTTTAAAAATGTAACTATAGATCTGCTTTAGGGCTCTATTGGGACGCAGTGGCTGCATGGACACATCTCTCATAAAAGCCCTACAGGTCAGTAAATTTTAAAATAAGTGGGTTTACAACCACCTTAATTGGTTGATTTCTTGCATGCATCTGTTTATGGCTGTAAGGTTTTTTGCAATCAATACATTTAACCTAGGTTCATACATATGTGGTGTGGGAAACCCAGCAACCCCAGAGCGTTTCCCACACCGCATTGCAATTGCACTGTGTTTGCAATCCGCTGCGGGTGTCAATACAAAGTTAACGACACCCCAAAAGGATCGCAAACACAGTGCGGTTTGCCCACATAGGATCGTATGGTACACAACGACCATGTGATGCAGTTGTGATGCAGCTCCAAAAAAGGCGGCAGCACTTTTTTGGTGCGATGCGGTTTGAGCCCGTTCAGAATGAACCGGCTCAAATCGCACCACATTGAATCGCATGTGAATTGCACAGGAATACGGTGCAGTTCCTTTTGGTGTACACGCGAGTGATAGTGTGAACCAGGGCTAAAAAATATTTCTGGAAGCTAAAAAATGGTTGTAATATATGGAAGGATGTGTAGAGTGGTTGGTACTCACAGATGACTATAATGTGTTACTCAGATTGGAAGAGATGCAGCAATACACGTGTGGGATACTCAGACACTGAAATGCCTGTCACTGCTCAAAGGCCAACATCAAAGAGGGGTCTGCGCTCTGGACTTTTCAGGTAAATCTTATGCATCCTATTGTTTGTATTAGGAATGTACAGACAGTATCATAGTGTATAGGAAGACTATATACCAGAATAATCCCAAAAAAACATCTTAATGATCAAATCCAAAAACAATGTGATCAAAAAACAATGGGATCTAATAATAATCCCAATAATAATAATAATATTTTTTTGGGGGGAATATTATTGAGATGATGTTTTAGGGATTTATTGAGCTGATTTATATATCATTTTTATATTTTCACTCAGATTGGGAGCACGACATTTATTAATCTTTTTTTTGGTACTTATATACACATGAATAGAGGATGTGTTTGATGTCAGTGCACCTGTATTGATTTTAATTAGTGGCTTTACAAGTAACACTCAATTCAACACTTAAACAAGAGAGTAGCAGCAGGAGAGAGAGATCCCTGTGGGGATAGGAGTAGGGGGAGCCAACTGAGAGATACCCACCACCCTTTATATGATGCAAAACAGGTTTCAAAAGTTCCATAAGCGCAGTAAGCCTATCATAGGCTATTAAGGAGGTGAGCACACAATTTAATCACACTAAGGAATCACTGGAAATTTATATTTTATTTGAATCACATCACTGGGAGTTGTCACCTTATTTCAACAGAGACTTCTTTGCATTATTCAGTATTTATTTTTATAGTAGTCACTATATATTTATTTGATCACATTGTTTTTTGATCACATTGTTTTTTGATCACATTGTTTTTGGATTTGATCATTAAGATTTTTTTGGGGGATTATTATTTAGATTATGTTTTCGGGATTTATTGAGCTGATTTATATATATTTTTTTATATTTTCACTTAGTATAGGAAGACTACTTTCTCTAATAAGGTATACGGTGCTAACAAACCCATATCATCAGGTACAAGCTAAGAAATACCATTTTAAAGCTGTCAATCTTCAGTGGTCCAGATTGCACCATCAACAGATACATATTTCCAGAGCTTTGAAATCTGCATTAAATCAAAAGTTTCTAATGCTTCATACACACAATGAGCATATCAGACACATGATCATCCTTTTTTCTGCATGCTAGTCTCATATCAAAAACCAATAGGTTACCAAAATTATGAAAATTCTCGTATGACAGAATACAACTTTGTATGATGTAATGTATTGTATAGTACTGTAATATATTCTTTTGTTTCTGAACATGAGTGATCTTGGTCTTCCAATTGTTTTTGGATGAATACTGTACTGATTGAATGAAAATCGTTTGTTCTGGTATCATACGAGAAAAAGTTTCATGCTTGTCCCTTAGGATAATTTTGCATGAACTGTTGTGATTGGCTCTCGAAAGAAATGTGCTAATGATCACATTATCGTATGCTTGCTGTATTTTTTGGCCAGTTTTCTGATTGTCTGTACTATGCCTACCTTCTCGGCATTCACTTGCCACTTAAGCTGTATGTCAAAGTAAAATACAAAAAGATATGCAGTACATCTCTGCTGTAAATGCACATTTCTTAGTGTTTAATTTCCTTAAAGTACCTGTAACTACAGAAAAATACTTGTTGATCTGCCACAGATGCACTCGGCTGGAGTTCCACCTGAAAAAAAAAATAAAAGTCAGCAGATACAAAAACTGTAGCTGCTGACTTTTAAAATATAGACACTTACCTGTCCCTCTGTCTAGCGGTGTCCTCACCACCGCTGGTTTTCATCAGCCGTCTTCTCTCCCGGACACCGGCATCTTCGGTGTGGGCACCCGGCTGTGACAGCTTGCAGCTTCTCAGCCGGGTGCCCACTGCGCCTACGTGAGAAGCGCTGTACTTTGTGAATGGTCTCGTATTGTTCTGAAACCTGTCACATGTCACAGAAGACTACAGGGAGGGAGGGAGATGGACAACTTCCACTTCCTTAGATGATCGCAGCGGAAGTGTGTAATGGAACCGGACCCCGACTGCACTAGGGTATTTCCGCTAGACTCCCGCTTCCCTGTCCGAACAAAGATCCATGGACACCACCGCTGACCATACAAGACGAGACAGCACCAGACTAAACAGATTAAAACAGAAGATAGACTGCTTTATTTTAACATAGATACAAGATATATACACAGGGCGGGGAAATACACCCAGTAACAGGAAATACATCAGCAGGCCATCCCATCAGGGGGAAGGGCTGCCGGAAACACCCCCCACCAAGCCAGTACAAACACATATATCCCATAATAATAGTTTGCTCCCAAGCAAGACACACAATAGAACAATGGGATACACCATGTGGCAGTAGACTACACAAACCCATACATCCCATAATAGTTTGCACCCAAGCAAGACACACAATAGAACAATGGGATGCAGCCGCATGGCAGTGAACAATGAACACCCCCCACCCCACTATTAGAACATTCCACCCTGTACCCCTAACAGGCACAGGGCGACTTACACATAATAGGGATATGGGGAGCTGAGACAGGGGTCTCCCCACCTCTCCAAAGGGGGCTGTGTTCCATGGGCCCCCCACCCAAAGGTGCCAATCCTTAATGGGGAGCGGGGGACAAAGGCTTAAAGTGGAACTTCCCCTTTTGGGTGGAGCTCCGCTTTAACCCTTGTGTTTGCTGACAACACATTTTTTCTAAACTACTCAACTACCCCCACTCTTAGATCTCTACTGTATAATGGTTAAGTGTGTGTGTGTGTGGGGGGGGGTTGTTTGAGATAGCGCAGAAAGTTTGCCAAGGACACAGGACAGCTCTGAATTTCTGACAAGATTAATAGGTTTTTTTTCACTTAGCAAAAAGATATAACAAAATGCTTCCAATGGTATATTAAACAGACCAAAAGGGAGCAAATAAGGGAAGTTTATTGTTGTGTTTATTGTTGTGTTTATTGTTGTGTTGTGCATAAAGGCAAAATGGTTTTTTTTTTTATTTTGGATGGATTAGGGAGGGGTTAGGACCTATGTCAGGTTTTTTATTGCTCTCCATGTCTCTGTTGGGGAGATTCACCCTCTCATTATCATTGAGGCTGAAAGTTATTGGAAAATCTTATAGATGCCACAGGATCAGAAGCTGAGGGTAAATCTTCAATATGAACACTTGTTCCAGTGACAACGGTTTAGGAGGGTTTTTAGAACCTTGCTTATCTAACCACAGCTAAACTACTAAAAGCAAAGTGACCAATTATAAAACCGTGACATATATCAATTGATATAAATAAAAAGTCCCAAAAAGTGAAGAAATTAGTCCCAACAAGTGAAAAAAATGATAGCACAAAAAAATATACAATATAAAAATCCATATTTTTCAATTCTTCAACTTTTATATTCCCACTTTTTGTTGCATGCTCATATTTATGGTGCCAATTTTATCCATCACCTTCTAGCGTGTGCGCTCACCTCAAAAATTCGACCCTCAAGGAGTCATAGAGCAATTAATATCCCCAGATGATCCCTGGTTGGATGGTGAATCTCTCCCTTTAAGTGGACACAGGAACAGCTCCCACCGAAATCATATAAATGATCAAACACATCTTTAAGGGGTCTTCAAATGGCTCAAAAAGATGTCAAATATAGAACTTCCATAGTGTAGTTATTATATATTTATTTCAAGAATCAAAAACAGCCAAATGGCTACTCACATAAAAACAAGGGTCACAGACCGTGCAGGCATGTACTGTGTAACCCACACTCAGGTATACATACAAGGAGTCCCAAGATGGCGATTACCATCCAAACGTAATGATGTCACCACGCTCTATTCCTACACGTTACGTCAAGCAGGCATGACAAGCAATACTTCTGATCCCCTGAAGAGGGCATTCTAAATATTGTCAAAGCATGAGGCTAAAATTTATCAAAACGTTTAGAAGAATGCTTGTTAGTTGTCTATTAGTCACAATTCAGATTGCATCTTCAAGTGTAACTTTTAGTAATTTCCACAAGCAGGTGGCGGCACTTTTAGCAGCCTAGAATATAAAGGAGATTACCTTTCGGGAGGATTTGGGGATATGTGAGATTGGCTTGCTCAGGAGAGCTTCATCTGGAGATTTATGTAGATTAATTTGTGGAACTGCAGTAAGGTTGAGAATGGCTGCTTTAAAGAAGAATTCAGTGGTGCTCCTAACTAATTCTGTGCAAGTGTTTACCTGGATAGTATTTGCAGTTCCATGATGATTTTCACTTTTTGTCTGAAGACTGTACTATCAGTAGGAAACAATATAGCTGATCTTTATATCTAGATGTGTTTCTCTTTCACTGACAGTTCTCAATGGAAAACCTATAATGTGTATCATCGGTATAATATATACTTTACACTAGGGGTGTCCAACCTGCGTCCCAAGATGCCTATGAATTCAGCCCTACACAAAGTCGTAAACTTACTTAAAAATTTTGAATTTTTGGGAGATTGTTTTTTTTTTTTTGTAAAAATGTGTTTACACTTAGCGGATACATGCAACCAAATAAAACTTTGACAATGTCTCTTTACTGGACTTTTATACATTTTATATTCCCAAAGAAAAATCTTCCACTCTTCACAATCACTCCTTCTTAATGCCATCATTTTTCGGCAGCACCTATTATTATTATTATACAGGACTTATATAGCGGCAACAGTTTGCTCAGCGCTTTACATTATAATGGGAGACAATACAGTAACAATACAGTTCAATACAAGAGGGATTAGAGGGCCCTGCCCCTTGGAGTTTACAATCTAGGAGGGAGGGGATAGTGGTACAAGAGGTAATTAGCTCTGGGGGATGGAGTGGTAGGAGGAGTAGTTGATTCCAGTATTAGCTGGGGTCAGGGTAGGCTTCCCTGAAGAGATGGGTTTTCAGAGTGCGCCTAAAGGTGAGCAGAGTAGGTGTTAGCCTGATAGCTTGGGGTAGGGAGTTCCCGAGGATGGGTGAAGCCCTTGAGAAATCCTGGAGACGAGCATGGGAGGAGGAGACAAGGGAGCTAAAGAGTAGGAGGTCTTGCGAGGAGCCGAGAGTACGGTTTGGGTGGTATTTAGAGACAAGGTCGGTGATGTAATTAGAGACAGTGTTTTGAACGGCTTTATACATCAGTGTTAGTGTTTTGAATTTTATCCATTGGGCAATTGGGAGCCAGTGATTGGCAGAGAGGGGTGGAGGACACTGAGTGGAGGCCAGTGGAGGGATTGGCAGAGAGGGGTGGGGGCCAGTGGAGGGATTGGCAGAGAGGGATGGAGGACACTGAGTGGAGGCCAGTGGAGGGATTGGCAGAGAGGGATGGAGGACACTGAGTGGAGACCAGTGGAGGGATTGGCAGAGAGGGGTGGCAGATACAGAACGGTTAGTAAGGTGGATGAGTCTGTCACAGCATTCATGATAGACTATATTTGTGAGTAACTATTTTCAAGGATGAAGCACACAAAGGGCAAAATTTGAACCAAAACATCTGATGAGCACCTCAAGAATTCATTGGAAAACTTCTACTACATCCCTTGGACCAGATATTTGTGTGTTTGTTTATCAAAAACTGTCAGATATCACACTCGTTTTATGTTGCCCTCTTTTACTTTTATAATAAAAAAATATTACAACAAAAAATGACGTTTTATTACTCAGATAGGTACGTTATCTATATCAGTGATCGATAACTTGTGATCTGCTTGACTTTTTCTGCTCCTCGGCTCTCCTTATTGTTAGTGTATTTTATGTGTGACCTAGGACAATTCCTCTTCTTCCAATGTGGCCCAGGAAAGTCAAAAGGTTGGGCACCCCTGTTTTACACTGTAGATTGCATGTATTCATGTTTTTTTTTGTACCACCTGTCTGATTCTTTTAATTAAGTCTGACAATCTGTGCATGTATTTCAGCTGATGGGAAATGTCTGGTGTCCATTGGCCTGGATGATAATCATACCATTGTATACTGGGACTGGAAGAAAGGAGAAAAAATTGCTACAACCCGGTATGCTTTGTGCTTTCTTTAGTACAGTAGATATGTTACAAAGGAGAATTTTATACGTGTGCAATGTTCTGTACTCTACGCTATTTATACCAGTGGTGTTCAAGTTTCTTGATATGGGGGGCCTCAAGGACAGTCCCCGCCATCACCTTAGGGCTGCAAATAAAATTCAGTGAATTTTGATTATAGGAGACAGCAGACACACAATAGAATGCAGTCAATAACGATGGGCATGATACAAGAGAAGGTCAGAGACTGCAGACACGATACAGGAAATAGTGAGAGATGATGGACATAATACAAGAGATGGTCAGAGACTGCAGACATGATACAAGAGAAGGTGGACATAATACAAGAGATGGTCAGAGACTGCAGACATGATACAAGAGAAGGTGGACATAATACAAGAGATGGTCAGAGACTGCAGACATGATACAAGGGAAGGTGGACATAATACAAGAGATGGTCAGAGACTGCAGACATGATACAAGAGAAGGTGGACATAATACAAGAGATGGTCAGAGACTGCAGACATGATACAAGAGAAGGTGGACATAATACAAGAGATGGTCAGAGACTCCAGACATGATACAAGAGAAGGTGGACATAATACAAGAGATGGTCAGAGACTGCAGACATGATACAAGAGAAGGTGGACATAATACAAGAGATGGTCAGAGACTGCAGACATGATACAACAGATGGTCAGAGACTGCAGACATGATACAAGAGAAGTCGGACATAATACATAAGACTTCAAACAGGGCAATAGGGAAACACAGAGTAGTGTATGCACAGACCCTGAGGGCAGCATGAAAAGTGTCAAAGGGCTGCATTTGGCCACAGGATTGGACAGACCACATACAGTTTATAGTACTTCCTTTATATTGAATGTTAGGGGTTTTTTTTCCTTAGTTTTGTAGAGTAGAGAATTTTTACAGTTTTTGTCAGCTTTTTATATATTTTCCTCTGTCTCTCAGGGAGATTTCCAAAGAAAAAAGAGAAAATAAAGAAAATTCTCTCCAAAGCCCAGAGAAATCCCCTCATAACAGTTGTCACTGGAGCGAGTGTCCTCACTGCAAGATTTCCATACACTTCCTATTTCTGTGACAACTCCAAAATGTTGGATCTCCGGTCCCTTTCTGTATTCTGGAGCTCCAGAATACATTTTTTGTCATTTGTCCATTTCATTAAATATGGCCTTTGTTGTCAATTTCTCTGAGGCAGTAGGACCTAATATAGGGTAGTGTGGGTGGTATTGTCTAACGTTGATAACTTTGCGTTGTGTATTTTTTTCTGCAGAGGGCACAAGGATAAAATATTTGTTGTGAAATGTAATCCACATCACACTGATAAGCTGGTTACCGTTGGCATAAAGCACATCAAGTTCTGGCAACAAACAGGTAAAGTTTGTCATAGAATCTCTGGTGCTTCAGATGCTGGTCACTGGTGCTGATCATACACTTTTTGTGGCAATTTTAATAAGACTCATCCTTCAAGTTAGGGGGCCCGTACATATAGCCATTATTAATTTCCCATGTATATCATTGAATACATTTTTTTTAAATAAAACGTTGATAGAATGTATTCACATTAGCTTTATGTATGTGAAGGCTCCATTATGTATGGGTGATAGGAGGAAGTATTTTTGTATAGGTTAGGGGTCTCCAAACTTTCTAAGCAAAGGGCCAGTTTTCAGTCCTTCAGACTTTAGGGGGCTATGGCTATTGGGAGTAGAAAAGATCCCAATGTCAATGGGAAAAATAATGCCCCATTGATGTCAGTGGGAGATATTGTGCCTCATCATTGGTGTCACTGGGAGGAATAATGCCCCATCATTGGTGCTGTTGAGTCCCATTGTTGGTGTCACAGGGAGAAATTGTGCCCCGTAGTTGGTGTCATTGGGTCCCATTGTTGGTGCCTCTGGGACAAATTGAGCCCCATGGAACGGCTGAAAGCAATCAAAGGGCTGCATCTGGCCCCCGGGCTGCAGTTTGGAGACCACTGGTATAGGTGAAAAGAGGTAGATGTTAAACCTCTGTCAGGTTGTTATTGCAGTCTGTGTTCCCACTGGGGAGATTTTCCCTTAACTTCTGTCTGTTTGATGGTGATGGACGTCAAACAGAACAGGACGTGGGGGGGAAAACTCCCCAGCAGGGACATAGAAAACAAATATATGTCTTCAGATATCTATTTCAGCTTACAAGGAGCCTGGAGTCCGGGGTAAACTTCTTTTTGCAAATGTCAACACTTGTCTGCAGTGTCAAAGGCTGTTGCGCCCATTTGCAGCCTTCCCCACCTTCCTATTGGCCTGTCATTATAATAGATGGCCTTATTGGGCTTCCAAAAAAGTGCAGGAGGAGTGCAGATGGCCTTCAACCATGCACATAAGTAACAGTATTTATATATAGAGGAGACTTTTGTTTCCCTAAGGGTCTAGATGAGGTACCTTTTAGTATATGTAGACTCCACTAGGAAGGTGCCTGAAATGGATTACTGTGGCCAGATTCAGTGTTAGCAGAAGTGTCAGGTTTTCATTAAATGACTGTTTTCTACTACATCCTCTTGGCAGGGGGTGGCTTTACTGCAAAACGTGGAACGTTCGGAAACATTGCCAAACTAGAAACAATGATGTGTGTTGCTTATGGACGGGCAGAAGAACTGGTGTTTTCTGGTGCAGCTACTGGAGATATCTATATCTGGAAAGACGTTGTGCTGCTTAAAACCATCAAAGCCCACGATGGACCAGTCTTTGCTATGTACGCATTGGATAAGGTGATAACATCTTTATACGTATGCTGTCCTGTTCTTGAGTCTATGACTGGCAACCAATGGATGTACTTATGTAGATTGCTTTGTCCTAAAAAATATGAACATGTACATATAATGTATCATGAATCAAAACATTTAGTTATCACAAGATTTTTATTCTGTATTTAGCACAATAATGTGTTTTATTAGGAACAAACTTTTTGGCTGCTGTCACATTACTGGTGACCAGTAGACGAACTCATTGCCTCCAGCATCTATTGCCCTTGCAGTAATTGATCCTGAAAGGAAAAGTACAGGCAAAGCTCTTTTGGTTGTGGATCAAGGATTGCAGTTCATTCTGCACTCCTGTGATCTGTTTTCAGCTGACGGGAAGTTGGGATCCACCCCAGAGTCTGGAGCGGCACCTGGCTCAGGCTCTTAGCGAGCTGCTGAGAGCCTGAGCCAGCCCATCCACAGTCCAGCTCTCCGTTGAGTGCAGGGGGCAGAGCAGACAGCGGTGACTCCTTTGTAGTCAGGACCACACCTGACCAATATGCACAAAGCAGATTGGTTCCCTAGCTACACAAGGAACCTGGGACCAGCTCATATACTGTATATTTAAAGTAAGATTTATTAACAGTAAAACAAAAGAAATTCAAGCACCAGCGAACATAAAAAGTGAACCACCATTATATAACCAAAATGCCTAACTAAGTAACAAGAAGCCCTACAAACTAACTATATACAATATGTACAAAAATAGGGAACACCGATATACAGGGTAGACTGTCAAACAGGACTGGGATCAGGTACAGGGGGAGCAAGAATAATGCAGGAAGGTACAGGAGCACTGACGAAAAGTGTACTAGCAGAGGAAAGACTAAATACCCTCCCAGCAGCCAGCTTCAGGTGGAGACAAATTACTAGAATCAGCTGGCGGCGGGGAGACACCTGCTGGTGGACACCAGAACTACAACCTACTACTCTGGGAAATACGGAGCCACCAGCAGGTGATCCAGGTCCTCATGTGGGGTACTGGGAAATCCTTGAGCAAAGAAACCTTTTGACAAAAATAGAAATTTAGGGCAGAGCAGGAACAGTAAAGTTAACACGCTGCAGATAAACAGGAGGAAAGTAGGTACAGGATCATGGAAGACAGCAAAACGTTACCGCATTTGCAACTGATGGTAAATGGTTCTCATCAGGAAACAATGACCAAAGGCACAATGTCATCACCAGACATCTTAAAGGTGGGGATGGACCTTTGAGGCAGGTCTGCCTGTTCACAGTATGCTTAACTGGAAAACCACAGACAAAAACAGACAGAGTTCCAAACCACAAAGGACAGACAAAGACAGATTTAACCTGGCCATAGATGGATCAGAATCCCCCCAGTTCAGCAGGGACTGGCTAAACTTTGATCCTTGTGTAGCCGTGCTGTTCCTTTTTGGCAGAAGCCAGTTGTTAGATTGACTCTGTCGAACAGGAATATTCGAAAACTTGATCAGTCACAGCAGCCATTGGACTGCAGGTGCTGATAAATGTGTTCTAACAGCAGAGAGCCCTGCAGTAAGAACTCAATATCCCAGAAGGGTGGATTCCTCCATCCACCCTGTTTGTGGGTGGAGGAATCCCTTGGTTGAACAAAAAAAAAAGAAAAAGAATCTTCTATGGCCTGCTTTAGTCATACCCAAGAGCAGGGGTCTCCAAACTGTCTAAACAAAGGGCCAGTTTACTGTCCTTCAGACATTAGGGAGCTCTGACTGTTGCCAGTGGGAGTAGAAAACATCCTAGTGTCAGTGAGAGCAAACAGTGCGTCAGGCTTGCTGGTCAGTGGGAGGAGGAATAGTGCCTCATCAGTGGTATCAGTGGGGGTAATAGTGCCCTATTGATGGCTATCAGTGGAAGGAATAGCATACCATTGTTAGTATTAGTGGGAAGAATAGTGCCCCAACATTGGTGTCTGTGGAAGGAATAGTGTTTCATAATTGTATAGTGCCCAAAGGGCCAGATAAAGGCAAGCACAGAGCTTCATCCGGCACATGGGCCACAGTTTGGAGACCACTGCCCAAGAGCAACAGAATGAATGTACAAACAGACAGGATATGAAACAAAGTAAATGCTTAACAGACACTAGAATCGGATCAGAAGATTCAAGACAGACGTGTCTGTCCCAAACAGTGAAAGAGACAGAGGGTGAAGTGTGAGAGACATTACAGGCTAACTCAAATGGAAGCACCAGCAACGGCTGGTGAAGCTGGAACACCTAAATAGCCACACAAAAAGAACAGATGAGACACAGGTCAAAGCAGGTTAACAGAACAGTTCTGACAGGCAAAACACACCAGACTTAAAACATTAAATGTGCGATTTGATCCCACGACCACATACCTTACATGCACAGAACAAGAAGTTGATATGATCTTGCATTTTACTCTGCAGCTGGTGGTCAAACAAAACAGTTTCTAAATACATGTAACCTCAAATTATGCAAGTTTATTTGTGAGTTTTACATTAAACCCTTACAATTTTCATCAATTTGTTGATAAATTGCCTTTATTACATACTGTGGCTTTGATGGTTTTCCCACATCCACTAGCTTTCGGTTGCAACATTCATACCTTAGAGGACACAAACTATGGACATTTGGATGGTAGGACTACGGTCCGTCTGTTGCAAACTTTGTAGAGTTTTTTTTTAACTCTAAAGTGTCTAATGCATATGGCTGGCTGATGATTCAGCTGCTCTATGTACAAATATTTGAAAAGTTTCAACAACTTTCCTAAATGGTATCATTTAGAGTAGGGGTCTCCAAACTTTCTAAACAAAGGGCCAGTTTATTGTCCTTCAGACTTTAGGGGGAATGGACTGTGGACATTTTCATGGCATCACTGGGAGTAAACATCACCACATTTGGTATTAGGGGGAAAAATAGTGCCCTTTTGTTGGTGTCAGTGGGAGAAATGGTGCACCATTGTTGGTTTTAGTGAGAGAAATGGTGCCCCATTGTTGGTGTCATTGGGAGAAATGGTGCCCCATTGTTGGTGTCAGTGGGAGAAATGGTGCACCATTGTTGGTGTCAGCGGGAGAAATGGTGCACCATTGTTGGTGTTAGTGAGAGAAATGGTGCCCCATTGTTGGTGTCAGCGGGAGAAATGGTGCACCATTGTTGGTGTTAGTGAGAGAAATGGTGCACCATTGTTGGTGTCAGTGAGAGAAATGGTGCCCCATTGTTGATGTTAGTTGGCAGAATAGTGTCTAGTATTAGTGGGAGGAATAGTGCCCCAATGGCCGGATAGAAGCAAGCCAAGGGCTGCATCCAGCCCCTGGGCCACAGTTTGGAGACCACTGACTTTGAAAATCAGGCATGCAAGTTGATATCCCTAGAGCAAAGGAGCCACATTAGTACATATGACTTTTAGCCTCAGGTGGTTATTTCATGGGGGACTTGTTCTTCTGCATAGAAAGGGTTTTGGATAACTGATCCTAAAGAGAACCCATCATCAGCTCAATAAAGCCAAAGATTATTTTCTCTAAAAACTAAATCAAAAACAGAAGGTTGGTAATATTTTCTTTTAAATTTAAGGGATTTTTTTCATTTGTTTAAGCCAAAGTCAGGCTTTCCTTGTGTATATGGGAAGGAAAATAACTCCAGTTAGACTTGAAGTGGCAGATCAATGGACATCCTCTAGTTGCAGATCAGCCTAATCTGGACTTGAGCTCAGACCTTGCAGATCAGCTTGCCCATTTAATTTTATAAGCAATTACAGCACATACTAAATAATGAATTGATTAATCAGATCTGCTATGTAATTAAGTGTTTACTGTTTCTAGAAGAAGTACAATGCATTCATGACATGTCTGGTAATCTGCTGCTTTTTTGGAGACAGTAACACAGACAATTCCCCTTCCCAAATCCTCGGATGCAGGGAAGAGAGTTAGGGACTTTGCTTGTGAAATCTGGCATTACGGCAAGTTCTTAAAATACAGGGAGCTCCTTAGGGCTGTTCTGCAATGCTGTTAGGTTTGCCACTTTTTCACAGCATGAAAGCTACATGATACAAAGCTTGAAACCCAATTAATGATACACAAAATATCAGCATTATATACAGTACTAGCCTTCATTCTTTTTTCTGTGTGTGTGATAGGGCTTTGTCACCGGTGGGAAGGACGGAGTAGTGGCGCTCTGGGATGACATGTTCGAAAGGTGCCTAAAGACATATGCCATTAAAAGATCTGCAGTTTCCTCCAATTCTAAAGGTAATTCTGTTACTATAAAAAAAGTGAAGTGTGCTGGATTTTGTTTGACATTTATCTCAGCTGTCACCTAAAGACATTTTCTGCATAATGTTTGTGTCAGTGCTGCTGTGTGACCACCTCTGCAGCCTTTCTTTAATTGGATTTTTTAAAATCGGAGATGAGGTGTTTAATTCTTTCTAACATATTTTAGTTCTTACGTGTACAAGGGAAAAAGTGAGTCCAAACCACCCCCTTCCGCAGAGTGTCTGTGTTGTAGCAGCTAGAGCTGTCAGTCGCTGCACACTTGGAACACTGCAGCTGCACTCCTGATTCTAAAGATTAAAGTGCTTGTAAAGGCATAACCTTTTTTTTGTAAATAGCAAACATTTCATACTTATCTGCTCTGTGCAATGGTTTTGCACACAGCAGCCCTAATCCTCTTCTAGGGACCCCTGCCGGTGTTCGTGGCTCTGCCAAACTGCCCCCACCCCCTGCTCCGAGTGCATACCATATCAAGATGCTTTTTATGGGGGCACTCGTGTGTGTGCTCGCTCCCGAGCACACTCCCGACTCATTGACCACAGCTCCGTCCCACTGAGCTGAACCATTGGCTCCTGTTGCTGTCTCTGAGCCTATGAGGAGGGAGAGAGCCAAGAGAGCCCCTGTTCTCATGGTGGGGAGCTGAACAGAGAAGGTAAAAAGCCTTCTGCTTTTACAACCACTTTAAAGCTGAACTCCACAAATTCAGCCACTTGCTGGCATGCTATGAAAGTAAGTCCAATAAGATGCATGCCACCTCTCTTTAATTTACATCTGCCAGTTTTTATGGAGCTCTGGGAGTGCAGCTATCACTACACTCCTGGAGCTCTGACAGCTCTCACACACACAGCATCTCTGCCCACCCCTCCACTGTTTATTCACAGAAGCCTTTGTATTTTGTGAAAAAGTTCATCTAATACAAAGCGCTCTGTGATTGGACAAGAGGAAGGAAGGAGCAGGCACAGTGGCTGCATGCAATTCTACAACTGCTGGAGCTGAAACCAGAGGGTCCAGCTTCAGAGCTCTGGAACTATAGCAATAGCTATGATACTGGCACTCTATAAAAATACAAATTGTACATTAAAGAGATAAGTCCAGGAAGTGGCATGCACCTCGTTGGACTTACCCCTAGTAATCTAGCACATAGTGCAAAGTAGCTTAACTCCCTTGAGTTCAGCTTTAAGGCTGAACTAAGCTTTTATATATTTACAGATTGTGCAATGTTTGCACACATTTATTTTGGCAATACATTTAAAAATATTCATTCTTCCTTTGGGAAGATCAGGCCGTGGCATGGTTAATATTAGATGTTGAAAAAGCCTATTACTGCCCTCATGCTGCATCTCCATCATTCTCCTTAAGAGATCTGTCCATCTCTGACTGCCCTTGTTGTCAGGGTACCAGTCAACATCTGTACCGGTTGGTTCTCATTACTACTTATGCAAGATGGAACAAACAGCTTTAACGTTAATCTTTTATAGGCTTACTCTTAGAAGACAATCCTTCAATACGTGCCATCACATTGGGACATGGACACATACTGGTTGGGACCAAGAATGGAGAAGTTTTAGAACTTGATAAAAGTGGTCCAATAACACTGCTTGTTCAGGTAAGAGTTATTGCTGATGTTGGTAATGGTATTGTATAGGACAGTGCTTTCCAAGGTTTGTTTAGTTGTGTTTTACATTCTGAAACTTCAGTGTGTAAGTACTACCAGAACAACTACTGTAAATGTTTCTTTGGGCAGCAGCTTTAGTATCACTTCACTGTCTTGACTATGAACTTGGCCACAAGCTCGCACATTTTCCCACTTTCCTGTGTTTTCTCACAAGCATTCCTTTCAGTCCCAACCCTGCATGGCCCATCTTTAGAACCAGCACTCAATAACTGTTCTGCGCTCCTCAAAGTGGCCATGAAGCCCACACCAAAAGAGACATCTATGAGAGCGGTCATAGGAAACCCGATTCTTTATTACTTCTTACAACAAAAATGTCCAAAGCAAGTGATGTATTTCAAATGCTTTGGAAATCCTAGTCATGTAGAATGTTCTCTACAGGGCAAACCACTAGATTTCTAAAATGTAGTTTGAACCCATTTAAACATGTACAGTTGCAAGAAAAAGTATGTGAACCCCTTGGGATTACGTGGAGTTTTGCATGAATTGGGCATAAAATGTGCTCTAAACGTCATCTAAGTCACAACAATTAGCTCTGGGAGAAGTCATTAAGCTAGGGCCTCACATACTTTTTCCTCCCTGCACTGTGAATGTTTACATGTTATGTGCAATTAAACCATGGCAACATTTAATGTTTGTGTAGTATTATGTTCAGCAGACTGTGTTCTTCTATTGTTGTGATTTAGATGAGGTTCAGAGCACATTTTATGCCCAATTCGTGCAAAACTCCATGTAATCCCAAGGGGTTCACATACTTTTTCTTGCAACTGTATGTTCAATTGTACTTTCATTGTTTATCTTTTTGCAAAATCCAATTATCTCCTTCTAGAATTCCAGTGTGAGCCTTTTTGTGCTGCAATAATACAGCTCAACAAAAAAAAATCTTTTATCTGGTTGCTTTTCTTTTAGACCTGTTTTGGGGTTATTTGGGGTGCTGATTCAGAATATCGTACTGGCTTGACTGCATCAGCTCTAGTTCCTTAGATATGATCAAATTTATGTAAATTTTTTGTAAGTATTTGAAAAGATCTTGCTGATCAACGTGTTCTGTTACCTAGTTTGTGTTTCTGCATACAAGTTAGCAAATACAGTGAGAGTGTTTACGTACTTTTTACTGTAATTTTACATTGGAAACATTCGATTCTAAAGTGTAAGTTTTTAACTGTATTTTAGTTATGATCGTATAGGAGGTGTGTGTATATTGCCACTCATATTGTTTCATTTTTGCAAAGCAAGCACCATAGAGCAGTTTCACGGACACAGCCCGCTTTGCTCTAAGGGCAGCCGGGAGTAAATGGAATATGCTGTCCATTTACACCCAACTATTCTAAACAGAAGAGGATAGATCCCCTTCTGTAATTTTTAGCAGACCTGATCGGACCCAGAGGTAGGCAGGTGTATACAGACACAAGTCCATTTACATCTGCCTGTTCATAGAGATGAATAGACCTTCTGCTCAGGACCTCCTCAAAAAACTGACAGGAGAACCTGATTGGAACGGCTGTGTAAAAGGGGCCTTATGCTGCTAGCATTAGTAAATAGATAGGAAGGTAAATATATATATTTAATTGCACAGTGACATTCATTTTGCACAGTGGGATTTAATTGTCGTTTATTCAGAGACTTTTTTATTATTATTTATCTTTTTAAAAAACATCATTCTTATATAAACTGAGGGGGTATCCTCCTGCGCTTCGTATGGGTAGGTCCCTAACTACTAGCTGCAATCACTCAACCTCAACCAATGAGTCATAGATAACATACATTAAATAGTGAAGCGCTCCCAAATTATCTAAAACAATTCCCTCTGTGTATAACTAAAATTACCAACTGAACTTAAAATGATCAATATTGTACGGTGATAAAAAACTTAAAATACACAAACACCTCTCATATATATCAATTACTCTTGCCTTTTGAAAAAACTGTGATAGAAAACCATAATAAATCCTCAAATATCAGTGATACATCACTTAACATAATAATACATAATAAATTGTGACAAATCGTGATAAGTGTGAAGAACCTATAAATCAAAAACAGTGATTCTGTAACAAATAATGTAATACATATATCCTGTGATAAACCTATAGCAAAATGAAATAGGATTGCTACTTGATACTGTGAAAAACAAATGAACTCAGTGTCCAAAAAAACTCAAAAAGTCCATGCAAAAATTGTGAAAAACACTCTGTGATCTCCACTTCTAGTGCTCAAAAGCACTAGAAGTGGAGATCACAGAGTGTTTTTCACAATTTTTGCATGGACTTTTTGAGTTTTTTTGGACACTGAGTTCATTTGTTTTTCACAGTATCAAGTAGCAATCCTATTTCATTTTGCTATAGGTTTATCACAGGATATATGTATTACATTATTTGTTACAGAATCACTGTTTTTGATTTATAGGTTCTTCACACTTATCACGATTTGTCACAATTTATTATGTATTATTATGTTAAGTGATGTATCACTGATATTTGAGGATTTATTATGGTTTTCTATCACAGTTTTTTCAAAAGGCAAGAGTAATTGATATATATGAGAGGTGTTTGTGTATTTTAAGTTTTTTATCACCGTACAATATTGATCATTTTAAGTTCAGTTGGTAATTTTAGTTATACACAGAGGGAATTGTTTTAGATAATTTGGGAGCGCTTCACTATTTAATGTATGTTATCATTCTTATATATTTTTCATTTATTATTTTTTATTAACTTTTTTATTTTATTTTAGTATAAGTTTTTCACTGAGGGAAATTTGCACATTGCACATTGTTATAAGGATTGCACATTTTGTGATGTATTAATAAGGTATGAATTATTTTATATAATTAGCTACGTATATTACTAATTTATTTGCTTTCACATATTTCAATCATGATTCACCATTTATTCTTATATTTTATTTATTTATAAGCACATAGCACTTTTTATTTATTTGTTTTGTGGATATTAGAGCGCGGTTAAAATTTAAATAAATTTCTTAAAAATGCACATCAGAAGAGAGTGGGCTTATTAACCAGCGATCTAGTACTTATACCTTCATAATATACCTCAGTGGCTCGCAAGCTAATTTGTTTGATATAACATATACTTGTTTTAAACTTTTGTTTATATATCTTCAGTGTCTTCCTGATCTCTGGCCTAGGCCACATCCCAGGAGTATTTATGGGCATTTTGTTTTCTTACATCAAGAGGAGAGGAGTGGCTTTCTCAGCAAAGCACACCCTCCTGCCTGCATGCCTGAGCTAAGGGCAGATGGATTCCAGGAAGTAAATGCCACATGAATCATCTGACCTTATTGAAGATGGCTGCGGCTAGAAATGTTGGGGGGGGGGGGGAGGTTCAAAAGTGATTTTTCAACAAAATAAAGCATGTAGACATGGATAGATGTGGGGAGTTTGCTTTGAACAATGAGAATAAATTAAATAGCATTTTTAGTTTGTGGTGCTCCATTCAGTTAAGTTTATGCTTTAACCGTCAACAACTACCACATTACATTGATGAGCCCTAGTGCAGCTGGAACAGTTTGCCTTTAAATCTTTTCTGTTTGACTGCTCCATTGTCTGTAAAGGTGGAAAAATACATCCAAAACCAATTTTAAATCCATTATTTGGCCTGTGATATAATTCAAGATATGTCTTCCAGCCATTTACAATGCAGGGTGGGATTCTAAAGAGCACAAATGTAGTTGCAAAGCTGGATCATTGAATAGCAAACACCCTGGGGGGTGTAGCCAGGATGACCGAATTATATGGAAGAAAATAGCATCATTTTGTACATTGATTAGATCAGTGTAAGCATGTATTGACTAATATATGAAAAGCAGATGCTCTGAGAGGTAATTATGGTGTTCCGGAAAGCTTGGTGAAGGTTTATTATTGTTGGATAAAATCCACAGTGTGGTCACAGAGTTAACCTCAGACAAAACTGAAATGCCAAACTACATAGCAGCTTTTTAACTAATGAATGAACTACAAGTGTTGTACTGAAAGCTAAAATGGGCATAGCTTTTTAATAACTTACATAGGTCCTTCAAATTTGGTAAAGCCACTCTTCCTCTATAGTAACTCTTCTCCGTCTTCTTTTTCATTGCAGGCAAATAATGGATTACAAACAGAAGCAATGTGCCATCATTGAGTTCTTGATGAAAAAGGGGTGCAGGCTTTCCACCATCCAAAGATGTCTACAGAATATTCCCGGAGATGACACTATTGACAAAAGTCACCAATGACAAGACATTGCTTTTGTCAGTGGTGTCATCTCCATAAGTATTCTGTATCCATCTGTGGATGTAGGACAGCCTGCACCCTCCTTCATCAAAAACTCAATGACAGCATTTTGCTTCTGCTGGGGATCTTTTATTTACCTGCAATGAAAAAGAAGAGAAGTTTCTATAGAGGAAGGGTTACTCTACCAACATGTGAAATTTAAACAACCTATCTAAGTTAATAAAAAAGTTATGCCCATTATACATTACTTTCAGTTTCACAAAGTACCTATACTTCAGTAGAGAGGGAAAGATTCTTTGTGGTCATTGTGGAAAGATCTGATGGCTCTTCATTCTGAGATAATTTTATAAATTAATAAAGTTTATTGTAAAGACCAGGCCCAGAGACTGGAGGTCACAGTCTTGTGAACAGTACACACAACCTGATTCTATTGTTATATACACTATATTGCTAAAAGTATTGGCCCGCCTGCCTTTACACGCACATGAGCTTTAATGGCATCCCAGTCTTAGTCCGTAGGGTTCAATATTGAGTTGGCCCCGCCCTTTGCAGCTATAACAACTTTAACTCCTCTGGGAAGGCCGTCCACAAGGATTATGAGGGTGTCTATGGGAATGTTTGACCATACTTCTAGAAGAGCATTTGTGCGGTCAGGCACTGATGTTGGGGGAGAAGGCCTGGCTCGTAGTCTCCGCTCTAATTCATCCCAAAGGTTTTCTATCGGGTTGAGGTCAGGACTCTGTGCAGGCCAGTCAAATTCCTCCACCCCAAACTTGCTCATCCATGTCTTTATGGACCTTGCTTTGTGCACTGGTGCGCAGTCATGTTGGAACAGGAAGGGGCCATCCCCAAACTGTTCCCACAAAATTGTCCAGAATGTCTTGGTATGCTGATGCCTTTGAAGTTCCCTTCACTGGAACTAAAGGGCCCAACCCCTGAAAAGCAACCCAACACCATAATCCCCCCTCCACCAAACTTTACACTTGGCACAATGCAGTCAGGCAAGTACTGTTCTCCTGGCAACTGCCAAACCCAGACACATCCATCAGACTGCCAGACAGAGAAGTGTGATTTGTCACTCCAGAGAACAAGTCTGCACTGCTCTAGAGTCCATTGTCGGCGTGCTTTGCACCACATTTTACTAGCAAGGAAATGTCATGGATGGACTTATTGCACAGGTGGCAACCTATCACGGGACCACACTTGGAGTCACTGAGCTCCTGAGAGCGACCCATTCTTTCACAAATGTTTGTAGAAGCAGTCTGCATACTTAGGTGCTTGATTTTATACACCTGTGGCCATGGAATTGATTGGAACATTGGAGTCCAATAATGTGGGGGGGTGTCCCAATACTTTTTGTATATATTTTTGTAAATTATTTATTAAGAAACAGAACATTGTACAAATCATGAAATAGATCAGAGTACATTATATATTACTGAGATGGACAAAACAGGTTTGTGATACAAGATACGTACATTCCACGCTCTACGGCAATACAGTTCAATGCTTCTCAAGTATAGCATGCTAATTGATGCCCAAAGCCGTTTCAGTGCGATCATGGAAAAAAGGAAGGTTTCTTCTTGGTCTGCTCAAACATCAACACTTTGGTCTAGGGTACATTTGCTTTGAGTCTTGTTTTCGGTTTTATAGAGCAGAGAACATAAGGGTGGGTAAATTGTGGATAGAATGTTTATTCAAAGAAAGATGAGCTGAGAACAGGGAAGGAGCTTGAGGGTAACAAGGAGAAATGTCAGGAGGAGGACTGAGGGTGCAATAAGTTAAGAAGGCGAAGTGAGTGTAGGGGAGGGGGTGGGATTCGAAAAGAGAGAGTTTGGAACGGCAGAGGCTACTGGAAAGGTGCCTAGAATTTTTTGTTTAAATTTTTTTAAACAAGAATAAAATTGAGTAAGTAGAACCTAGAAAGAAGAAGACAAAGAAGATGAGATAAGAAAAAAATTGAGGTGAGATAAGGGCCCCTGCCTACCTCCTTGGAGAGATAGGCTCCCATTACTTCTTTGTATTTGTCTAAGAACCAAGGGCGGACTGACCATTTGGGCACTCGGGCACTGCCCGAGGGCCCAGGGTCAGTAGGGGGCCCCATGAGATGCCCTTAGTATTTTTCAAAGGCTTTTTTGGGTGTGGTTTGAGTGTGTGTAAGGACACAGGGGCCCCATGATCCCCTATTGCCCAGGGGCCCCATGAGTTGTCAGTCCGCCCCTGCTAAGAACTGAAAATGGATGGGTTTGTTATATATTTTAAATGTCCATCATGGTGAGTAGTAAATGTAAATACACTTTTTAACTAATATATACAGTAGTACAGAGGTCAATGCAATCATATTGGCTGTTTTGACTGATATAAAAATTTTGTAGAAAATGTAATTACGTTTTCTTTTTCTTTTTTGACAGGGCCACATGGAAGGAGAGGTCTGGGGTCTGGCAACCCACCCACAGCTGCCTATAAGTGCCACAGTGAGTGATGACAAAACTCTCCGGATCTGGGAACTCTCCTCACAACACCGCATGCTGGCTGTGCGGAAGCTGAAAAAGGGTGAGAATCATATCCTGTATAATTGAGCGCATACTGTCCTTTTTATGCCGGTCTTGAATAGCTATTAAAGTACATGTATGGGCAGAATTACAAAAATACAAACACATTCAATACAGCTCTGCGATACTTGCACACTTACCCTCTTTAACCACTTCCTGTCCGGACACCTTTACCCCCTTCCTGTCCAGGCCAATTTTCAGCTTTCAGTGCTATCACACTTTGAATGACATTTGCATGGTCATGCAACACTGAACCCATATTAATTTTTTAGCATTTTTTTTGAGACAGATAAAGCTTTTTTTGGTGGTATTTATTCACCACTGGGATTTTTATTTTTTTTGCTATGTAAATTAAAAAGTCCAAAAATTTTGAAAAAAGTGTTTTTCTTATAATATTTTGCAAATAAATAGTATTTCATCATAAATCTTGGCCAAAATTTATTCCGTTATATTTTTAGTAAAAAAAAAATAACCCAAATTAGTTTATAACCAAAAACTATAATTTTAAAACATTTTTTAAAATTTTTTTAATTTTTTTTATATTATTTTTTATTTTTTTTACATACTGTCACCCTAGCAGTATAGTGTCACCATGGTGACACTGTACTACTTGTGGGGGGTGATGAAGATTTTTTTTTTTTTACACTGATTGCTTTTACACCCATAAAGGATGTAAAATAAATAATTTCTCCTTCTCTCTAGCTGCATTCTTGCAGCCATTGAGAACTACTGTGTGAGCTGTGATTGGTCACAGCTTGTCACATGGTACAAGGCTGTTGTGAATAGCCTTGTACCATGTGACCTCTGCGATCATTCACAAGTGACATCTTGCTTACTACTCTGCATGTGATCACTGATTGGCCAATCAGTGATCACATGATCCAGACCTTGCACAGAGGTCCCGTCCGACGATCAGTGTTTCACTGTGTCTGGAGGACACAGCAGGCACCAGATCGCGGTGCTGCGCACTCCCTGGGAGTCACCTGACCCTGCACTGCCACTGTTCGGCAGGTGGTTAAAATAATAAATTAATGATCTGCCCAAAATCTGGTAAACTGCTAACTTCCTGTTATTAACTGACAATGCTGCCTCTATCATCAACATAAGTGCCACAGTCATGTTTTGCATTGTATTGGTATTGTTCTATCACATGTTCTGTCCCCATTTGTAATGTACAGCGCTGAGCGAACTATTGGCACTTTATAAATACTGTATAATAATAATAATAATAAGTGGAGGAGGTTCTGTAGTCCAAAAGTTATTTTTCTGTACTTGCAGCATCCTTAAAGAAACAAAACAGTGGAACATGTGTTCAGACATGCTTACATATACTGAAGAAACAGTAAAAGCACTAAAGGGATTGTTCACACTTGACTTCTTCCCAAACGCCCCTATAGCGTTTGACAGCTGTTAGACAGGCGTTTTACAAGCGTTAAAAATGCTCCTCAAACACCCTATGCACAGTTTTGAGGCGTTTTATCGGCTTTTTACAAGTGTTAAAACCGCACCACAAACGCCTATAATGAACTTAATGGTATTAACGCCCCAAAAATGTCTGCCAGGCATTTGAGGAGCATCACCATAGACTTGAATGGGAGGCGTTGAAAGGCTTCAACTCCTCCTGACATGACACGGGGTGTCAATTTTGACGTGTCACTAACACTTCAGTGTGAACAGCACTGTGTGCTGCCATGTGTATCATTTTCATAGGCATTTGAGGAGCTTTAAAAAGGCCCCTCAAACGCCTGCTTTCAATGCTAGTGTGAATTAAGCCTTAAAGTGGAAATAAACTCCCTTCTCCTTTTTCAGCCAAGGAAGCTGCCATCTTAGCCTCTGTTTGACCTGCAACTACCATGATGCTGCACATGTGATCAATTATGACACCAGTCATTTGATGGTTTGACAGTTTGGTTGAGAGCGCAAGCAAATGTGACAGTTAGCATTCCTGGCATGTCGGGAATGTAACTGCTTTTTGAAACTATTCAATTGATGGGTTTAGCTCTGCTTTAAAACAATCCCCTACTCTCCTCTGTAGCTAAAGGCATTGTTGAGAAATTCATTACAACAGAGGCAATGAAAACCTTTGTTTTGCACCAGAATCTTGGCAACCTGCCAGCCTTCTAATGCAAACACACAGCAGGTATTTCTAAATGGTTAGAAACAAACTGAAACCCAACTTTAGTCTTTGTTGTGATTTTTGAAGAAGAATTACTTCACAGTACAGGCAGCTGAAGAGGTTAGAGACAGCTTGTTTTAAAGCTTTCATTATGCTTGTTAAGAGTAAGTAAATCATTTATTATCTATAGTCTGACAGGGGTGCACTGTATCGGAAAGCTCCATCCAATCTAAGTTGCACTTGTGATGCAATTCCTCAAGAAGAATGCCCAGAATTTCCAGTAGGTGGCGTTGGTTTAGTGGAGATATGGATATTCCAATAGGTTGTTTAGTTTGTGGTTTGGTTTCTTCAGCTGCTAACATGTGTTTTGTCTCAGGTGGACGATGCTGTGCCTTTTCACCAGACGGGAAAGCCTTAGCTGTAGGCTTGAATGACGGCAGCTTTATGGTGGTCAATGCTGACACTCTTGAAGACATGGTGTCCTTTCATCACCGGAAGGAAATGATATCTGATATTAAGTTTTCACCAGGTATTCTTTTTTTATGAACTCTAAAGGTATTTGTATCAAAGCTATTAAAACAATTATGCCTTCTGGCAATTTGACTTTTTAAAGCCAAGCACAGAACTAGATACATAGTTCAAAGACATACAGTATATGCTTGCTGTTTTACCTATTAAAGAATTTTCAGTTGTGTACATCCAGTCTTGTGATGCTTCCAGTTTATTGAGGTGTAAAAAAAAGTGCAGCACAGTGGCTAAATGGTTAGCACTTCCGTCTGGCATTACTAGGGTCGTTGGTTGGTTTGAATCCCAGCCACAGCACCACCTGCCTGGAGTTTGCATGTTCTCCCTGTGCCTGCGTGGGTTTCCTCCGGGTACTCTGGTTTCCTCCCACACTCCAAGACATGCTGGTAGGTGAATTGGATCCTGTTTAAATTGGCCCTAGTATGTGTATGTATGAATGTAAGTTAGGGACCTTAGATTGTACGCCACTTGAGGGTTAGTGACTGATGTGAATGTACCAGGGTGGATTTGATTTAAATCAAACTGATTTAAATCACAATTTAAATCACGATTTAAATCACTAGTCAGTAAGACTTGATTTAAATCATAGTTTTCTACATGGACTGATTCTTGCTGGTATAACTGTAATAGGCAAGTAGATGAAGATTTTTAGAATAACAACTTTTCATATTAGTTTTTTTATCCCCAGTTTAATAGGTTAATCATTCATATTTGGACAACTTTTCTGTTGTACTTAGGAAGGAGAAAAATAATCATTACCTTAATAATAACAATTTAAATAGATTTATTCAACTGAAACAATAACATTCCAGCATATGTGATTTGCTTAAACATCCATGTTTGTTAACTAATTTGGCTAAACAAAATATATATAATTTAAGAAACTTAGACTGTCCGCCCCTCCTCCTCACACTTAGTTTCACTTGTGCAGATCTATTCCACTCCAAACAATCAGAAAAATATTGTTCCTATTCTATTCACTGAATTTCTTGAAACTTAGCAGTGAAGGGGTTGATTCTGTATTCATAGGTTTGTAGAAGTTAGGATGAAGGTCTTTTTCTTAACTCTGTTCATGTTATAACATTTTTGCTGTGAAGAAGAGGCATGTGATCTCCGCTGAGTCAAATTCAGTTTTGAGAACTGCAAAAGTAAACCAATCATCTGTGATAATATCTTGTAGGCAGAGAAACTGCCCAATAATCTTACAAAACCTCTGGAAGAGCATGACATTGTGAATGGATTCATGGAATTTATTTACCAAAAGAATTAAACATATACAGCCTTATTCTACATAATTAAAAAACTAATCTTTATTTCATGATGGAATAACCTTTGGATGGTAATATATTTTCCTCCAAAAAGCATTTTATTCAAAAAAATCCGATTTAAATCAAAAAAATCAGATTTAAAAAAAAAAAAAAAAAAAAATCATTGATTTTTATCCACCCTGGAATGTACAATATATATGTAAAGCGCTGCGAAAATTGATGGCGCTATATAAGTACCTGAAATTAAAAATAAATAAAATAAATAAGTGCAAGGCAAATCTGCTAACCACTAAGCAACTGTGCTGCCCATATGTTAAATGAACAGAAGAACAGAACAGGTTTTTACTGCGGATCTATACAAACTAATACAGTGTGTGCCTTTAGTGGAGATATAACAATCAATCTGTAATGCACTTTCTTTTTGTTTTTCCTTTTTTTTATTGTTTTGTTTTTTTGTAGATGCTGGAAAGTATCTGGCTGTGGCATCACATGATAATTTTGTGGATATTTATAATGTACTTTCAAGCAAGAGAGTTGGAATCTGCAAAGGTGCCTCCAGCTATATCACACACATTGACTGGGATTCCAGAGGTAAAATATGGATTTATTTAGAAGCATTGTGCATAGGTTTCACTCTTAGCGGTGTCTGCAATTCATTTTAGGAGGTAGTATATCAAATTAATTTGGATATAGCATTGCATGACTGAGTAATTGTTATACAAAGAATGACAGTGCTGAAAAAATGAATGGCCTGGACAGAAAAAGGGTTTAACAATCCGGGCTTCAAGTGGTCAAGGGGTCACTTTGCCCATCCAGATAGTTTCACATATACTAAAGTTTTAAGGCAAACAAATGTGTGATAGCCAGAATTTGTCCAGCAAAATTAAGCCTCACCTTCATAATAATTCCATCCCCATTCTGGGTTAACTACCCTGTAAAGGAAAGATGTCTATACTTACCTATGCTGAGGACGCTGTGATCTGATCACATGATTGGCTTACAGCACTGGCTTCAGTTTAGAGATCACTGACAACAGATGCCCTATAGTAAGCCTATAGGTGGTGTCATTGCCTAGGCTCTACAGCTGTTGTCGGCGATCTCTCCTCTTCCCTGAAGCCAGTGCAGAGAGTGCCCTCAGCATGGGTAAGTATAGACATCTTTCCTTTACAGGGTAGTTAGAATAGGCTTAGAATGAGGATGAGAGCAGGTTTAAAGAGTTACTAAACCCAGGACCCTGCATTCACTATATCTAGTCTCCCACACTACACAGAAAATGTAAATGCAATTATTTTGGTAATTATAAACTGCTAAATACCTTTTTTCATCAGCAGTATATAGCAGTCTTGTGACTTCTATCAGTGCCCGGCTGAGTACTGGTTAAAGCTTGTATAAGGAGTTTTCACTCTCCTCTGACTGTCCTATGAGGTTGCATGACCCCTGACCCTCTGTCTGGACAGTGCTGATTGGCCCTGTGCCAATCACATGCACTCTCCCAAAAAAAACCTCTCTAGCAATACACACCAAACTGAGCATGTGCAGAGTGACTCCTAGGGCTATACTATCAGCAGATGGACTAGGGACTGTGAAGGAAGGGGAGTATCAGATAATACAGGATCAAACAGGCTTTTTACACAATGCAGAGGATTAACCCCTTAGGTTCCACAGTGAGTATAACAAGCATGCTTTACTGCATATACAGACTGATTTACTGTTGTGGGTTTAATAACACTTTACAGCAATAGTAAACCACACTTGCAAGGTCATAATTTGCTAGTATGCATCGTTTGCAAGCTCCGGAAGTCTGACTGGCTGACTGATGATCTCTTAGATTGTAAGCTCCAAGGATCAGGCCCTCCTAACCCTCTTGTATTGAACTGTACTGTTGCTATATTGTCTCCCTTGTATTGTAAAGCGCTGAGCAAACTTTTGGCGCTATATAAATTCTGTATAATAATAATAATAATAATAATGTCACTACATGCGCATGGGAGTCTCGGGCCATGGCACAGTGATCTGAAGGAATGGCACTGCTATGTCGGTCTTCCAGAGCGCATGCGCAGGCTGTCAAAAGGAGCACATATCTCCTAAATGGGGCACGTTTAGGAGATATTCATTTTACCTACAAGTAAGCCTTATTATAAGCTTACCTGTTGGTAAAAATAAAAATCCGGAGTTTATTATCACTTTAACCTCCTTAGCGGTATTCCTGAGTGTAGCTCGGGGTAAAATTTCAATACCAAGAGCGGTAACCCCGAGCTACACTCGGGCTTACCATGCGGCGTTGCTCAAGGGCTTGGGCTTACCATGCGGCGTTGCTCCTGCAGCACTTACCTTGTCCTTCGCTCCCACGATGTGTCCCCTGCAGCGTCCCCAGCCATCTCCTTCAGCCGATGCCGGCATCCGACTTCCGTGTTCCGGTCCCTGTGACGTCGGGACGTACGGGCGCCAGAACCGGCGGGAAATTTGAAATTTTTAAAAAATGTCATTTTTGCTGTCATTGCTGTTTCAATGCATTTCACATACATTCTGTCCCGAGTGCTTTGTCCTGCGCCCTGCCTGCATTTTGACTGTTCTTTCTGCCTGGAAACTTAGAAAAGTCCATGGCGTCCAAAAAGCGTCCCTTTAGGTCAAAAGCGGTTTTAGACCGGCTAGAGAACAGCGATAGTAAATCAGAACCACTTGCAGAATTTAGTGATAATGATTTGTGGGGGAAATTCGTCATCAGACACTGAAAACGATATTGTGACTTTGCTCAGCGATGTGCGAACTTGCCTCTGTATTTCAAATTTCAGTGTTTTTGGTTTGATTATATTATTGAATCAAATTTATTATTATTATATTATTATTTTTCATGATTATTTATTAAATTATAATTTATGATTTCGTGTTTCAAGTTTTATCATACCCGGGATGTTTACTAGACTCTTGTTCGGACAGATTTCAGTGAGTTATTCCTAAAAATTACAGCCTACAATAAAAAATTACATATTTCCATGCAAAAAAATGGTACCGCTTTCAGCACAAAAAATCGGAAAGAATCATACCGCCGAGGAGGTTAAGTGTAGTTAGGGTTTGACTGGAATTCACCTTTAGGCTCTGCCAACTCTGCAGCCTGCTCTGTTTTAGTCATTTTCTGTGTAGTTACTGTAAGGGGAATGTGGAAGAGTGTTTTGTCATTTACAGTGATGTTCTTAGATGCTGAGAGATGACATATTATTTCTCCAGGACTACATGTGTAAAATTAACCCCCCCAAAAAAGTTTTATTGCAGATGCTATATATGTATAGGAAATGACTCTTGAAGCATTTTTTACTTTTGTATGCTCCGACAGCTAATAATATATCTTTTCTTTTCAAATAAATGAAGGTAAATTACTGCAAGTTAATACTGGTGCCAAAGAACAGTTATTTTTTGAAGCTCCAAGAGGAAAAAGATACGCAATTAAATCTGCAGAGGTAGTTATTCTCCTTTGCTGTCTCATGAGAATTGTTGCTAAAGCTGACCGTGCCCAGGCCGATAGGTAGGCAATTTATGGAAAAGATCTGAGAACTCTCTTATTTGATACATTTGATATAAAATAATTAAACTGCGCAAATACCCCTTCCTAATTGTGTATAAAGCAGGAAACACACCAAGAGGATATCCCCTCTAAATCACACATTAAATGAAAAACTTGTGTTGCGCTAGGTGAAATATAAATACCTCAAAAAATGGATAAATAAATATACAAATAATGTATGTCCAATAAAGGATAAACAAGAAAGTGCTCAAGAGTGCACTCTGATGAAAAATCTTCATTCCAACATAACCACCAACGTGATTTTGCACCACCGTGATATCAAATTGGAGGCTTACCAGATCCTTTGAACTCTTAATTATAGGGGGTCAATACACAGCCAATATATTTAATCCTGTCCAGGCTCATGTGTCTCAGATCAGATCACGTGCATCACCTGATGCTCCTCCTGATGTTATGGGGTCAACATATACTCATATGAAAATAAAGAGGTGCCTCTCCTAGTGCAGTAAATTAAGGCTAATTTATTTAGAAGAACAAAAATGCACTTACAAACTTAAAAACATCAATCAGCAGAAACCAGCTAAAATGGCAATCCTTACGCGATGATGTTCAGAAGGGAGGCTCCACCCGACGTGTTTCGTCATACCCAGACGTCTTCCAGGGCTTCATCATTCATCACAGAAAAAAGTTAACTGTTCTATACACTTTATAAAGACTGTTTTATTTATGTTTATTTAATGTATTTATTTTGTGGCAAGTGTTCACTCTTGAGTACTTTCTTGTTTATTCTTTATTGGACATGCATTATTTGTGTATTATTTATTTATTTATTTGATACATTTGCAGGTAGCTTAATGCTGCTGTTTTTTTTTTTTACAATTCTAGACACAGAGAATGCACATTTTCCAGTAATGCCAACAGCAGATTCTTGGAGTTGCCCTTAGCCTATTGGCAGAAATATTATTAAATCTGATCTGCCCATGTGGTGCCAGCTTTGTTAACTCTCTTACCCAAAATGAAAGCTGGCCATACATTAAGTACATTTTAGCCAGTTCCCGAGGAACCAAATACAGCTTGAGCAGCGGTTGGCTATAAGTGCTGCATTTTGGATGTATTGACCTGCATTTGGCAAAACCAAGTCATTACAATCTTTTCCAAAACACAATATTGTGCAGTGTGCCTAAAATGCATGGCATATTAGAGAGGACCTTCACACCCCCCCTCCATTTTTTTCCCTATAATCCTATAATAATTACTGGGTGATTTTGTCTGCACTGTTTGGATCCTCACCCACCCACCAAACTTCAGAGTTGTCCCACTGACATCCTTCTGTAAACACATGCTGCTCGGTCTCATGTTGCCATCGTGTGACGTCATCGAGAGGCCCGACGGCTCTTCCGAGTTCAGCTGGAAGAGGCTCATGATGAAGCACTGCTAGTCCTGCGCCCCCCCATTTACTAAATGAAAAACTAAGGCCTACCCTGCGGGCACTGTGCACGTCATTCGCTTATGTTGTCGATGGAGGTAGTGGGGGAGGGGGGGAGGTGGCAAGGTTGCACTGTTTGTTAAAAATAAAAAACATTAAAAAAAATACTGCACTCTTCATATAGAGGAGAGGAAGAAACTATATGTAGAGGGTAAAGATCCGCTTTAATACATGAATTATTTTGTAAATGAAGGCTAAAAGTTTTAATCTCAAACTCTTTGATAAGTTAGTCCCACACTGAAAAGATCATAAACTCACCTGGGATCATTAGGACGCTCATTTGACTATTAGAAAAAAGTATTGGAGTTTGTTTACGCGAAGTGTGACCAGTTCTGAAGCCAGATAAATTCTATTTTTAAAGTACAAAGCTATAAGTATAAAATATTCCTTGTCTTAAAAGGTACTAAGTTAGCAAATTGTAACTGTCATTTCTTTTTGCCTTGATTCTGTGATCCATATACTGTTTTCATTTCCCCTATCTAACCATATGCTACCCTGTACAGATTGAACGAATAGAGTGGCACACATGGACTTGCGTCCTCGGTCCTACATGTGAAGGGATCTGGCCGGCGCACAGTGATGTGACAGATGTGAACTCAGCATCTCTTACCAAAGACAGAAAATCTTTAGCTACTGGGGATGATTTTGGATTTGTGAAATTGTTTTCCTACCCAGTAAAGGTGGGTATACCCTTCATTGTTCTCATGCATTTTCCATAAATTATGAAGTCTTTGCAACAAAAGAGTGCAGTGGAAAAAGATGATGTGTAAAGCCACTATAAAATAAACAGAAAACGCCCACACTCACCATATGCCAACCAATTTAACCAGCAAAAGGGCCACAAAGTGTTAACCAACCTTGCAGAATTGTATGAAAATACATTGCACCACACTCCAATATCACCCTATATAAATCAATTCAGCGTATGTGTGAATGAATCAGAACTGTCAGAGAAAGTTTGCACTCATGTGTAGCCTCCCTGGCGGTATTCCCGAGTGTAGCTCGGGGTAAAGTTTCAGTACCACAAGCGGTAACCCCGAGCTACACTCAGGCTTACCATGCGGCGCTGCTCAGGGATCTGTTCCTCACTTACCTTGTCCTGCGCTCCCGCGACGTCCCTCCTGCAGTGTCCCCTGTAATGTCCTCCGGCCGATGCCGGCATCTGTCACCTGGGTTCCGTCCCCTGTGACGTCGGGACGTATGGGGATGGAACGGCGGGAAATTTGAAAATGACAAAAAGTGACATTCACTAAAATCACATAGTATAACATTCCTGTATCAAACCATTTCACATACATTTTGTCCCGAGTGCTTTGTCCGGCGCCCTGCCTGCATTTTTACTGTTCTTTCTGCCTGGAAACTGAGAAACGTCCATGGCGTCCAAAAAGCGTCCCTTTACGTCAAAATCGGTTTTAGACCGGCTAGAGAACAGCGATAGTAAATCAGAACTACTTGCAGAATTGAGTGATAATGATTCGTGGGGGAAATTCGTCATCAGACACTGAAAACGATTCTGCGACTTTGCTCAGTGATGTGCGAACTTGGCGCTATATTTCAAATTTCAGTGTTTTTGGTTTGATTATATTATTGAATTAAATGTATTATTATTATTTTTTATGATTATTTATTAAATTATAATTTATGATTTCGTGTTTCAAATTTTATCATACCCGGGATGTTTACTAGACTCTTGTTCGGACAGATTTCATTGAGTTATTCCTAAAAATTACAGGCCTACAATAAAAAAAATACATATTTCCATGCAAAATGTACCGCTTTGAGCACAGAAATATGGACATAATCAGACCGCTAGGGAGGTTAAGGCCCCACTCACACTTGGCGATATAGAATTGCATGGCAGTCGCTGCAAAAATGCGTGATGTGCATTTGGGTGCCATTCAATTTAACTGGCACCCCAAACGTGGTGCAATATTGCTGCTAATGTCGCACAACAAAATTGCGATGGGATCGCAGCCTTTAAAAATCATGTGAAGCTTGTTGCTCAAAAAGGATCCGGAGCTTCCCTATGTGCGACAAGCACACATAGGGAAGCTCATTGAAGTATACAGTCTGCCCTATGCATGACACGCAGAATTTCATTAAAATCGCCTACACAAAGTCACAAGCTGGAACGCAAGTTCCTGCTATGCAAAGCCTAAAGCCAGTAGCCCATATCCCCATTCAAAACTTTTGAGCTGTTTCATAAGTGAAAGATGACTTCTGATAGGTTACTTTGGGGCTAGTTTATAAGGAGAGAACACTGCTACCTGCACTAATATACACCACTAGGTTGCATGAATGCAGGCTTAACACATCACAGAGAGCTCCATGAATGGAAAAGAGCTGGTCATTGGATTTTGACCCCCCCCCCATTCATAAGAGTCCAAAAGCCAGCAGAGCACCAAGCACATTTCTAAAGCATATTGTCGTTCTTCATAAATGTGCAACATTTTATTCTACCTAGAAGTACAGCCAAAGCAGTTTATTCTGTACTCCTGTGACCCGTTTTCAGCTCACAGTGGGCTTCAACCCACTGTCAACTGATGACACTCAGCCGGTCCAGACTGGGGAAAGATCCTGACTTTCCCAGAGTCAGGAGTGGCACCTGGCTCAGCCTCTCAGTGGGCCGCTGAGAGCCTGAGCCAGCTGCTCCCACCCGCTCCACAGCCCAGTGCTCCAGTGAGCGCAGAGCAGACAGCAATGACTGACGGCAGCTCAGAGCGTTCATGTGGTCGCTGAGTTCTCACACTTAGAGCTGGCGGAGGACAGATGCAACATGGAACTGATGCTGCATCCACCTAAATATTTATTTATTTATTATAGGTACTTGTATAGCGCCATCAATTACGTAGCGCTTTACATATATATTGTACATTCACATCAGTCCCTAACCCTCAAGGGGCGTACAATCTAAGGTCCCAAACTCACATTCATACATACACATACTAGGGCCAATTTAGACAGCAGCCAATTAACCTACCAACATACTAGGGCCAATTTAGACAGCAGTCAATTAACCTACCAACATACTAGGGCCAATTTAGACAGCAGCCAATTAACCTACCAACATGCTAGGGCCAATTTAGACAGCAGCCAATTAACCTACCAGCATGTCTTTTGGGGTGTGGGAGGAAACCGGAGTACCCAGAGGAAACCCACACAGGCACAGGGAGAACATGCAAACACCAGGCAGATGGTGCCGTGGTTAGGATTTGAACCAATGACCCTAGTAATGCCAAGTGGAAGTGCTAACCATTTAGCCACTGTACTGATTTAAAAAAAAAAAAATCCCATACTTCTCTTTTAAGCAACAGTATGGTCATGGTATTGTACATCTTGGTAGATTTATCATTGCCCAAAAGTAAGGACAAGTCACAAAAAAAAAACGCTCCCTTTGCATGACTTCATTAGGTTTGTGTCTGAATTTTCAGGGTCGTGATGCAAGGTTCAAAAAGTATGTTGGCCACAGTGCACATGTGACCAATGTCAGATGGTTGTATGATGATTCCACCCTGCTGACTGTCGGGGGAGCAGATACAGCACTGATGATCTGGACGCGAGAGGCTTTTGGAAATCTAGAGAGCAAACCTGTGGACAGCGAAGAGTCAGACACTGATGCTGAAGAGGATGGAGGTAAGAACAAGCAATACTGATAATCAAACCAGCAAATTTCCTTTTTCATAGGGTTTATCGAAACTCCCAGGGGATATGCCAGACCGTATATTATAATTTTTAGCACCAAAATACATATTATGCTCTTCTTTACAGATTATATACTATAGAGTAAAAAAAACATGACTTTAAACTTCAGAGGTGCCTGCACACATGGCCACTCTGAAGAGATATTTGACAGTTTTAAAGCCCAGGAAGCCTTTTTATGCAAACAGCTGGTAAGCCTTAAGATGGGACAGGGCTAGGCATTTCTTTTTTTCTTTTTTTTCCCATCAAAATAAGTTTATTGAACAAGAATAAAGTATACAGAATCCAAAAGGTTTTTCTAAATACTAGAACTGCTTGGTCTTTAGAGATTCTGCTGAACTCTTCAAGGGATCTGACTGTGTTTTGGCTCCTTTTGGTACCAGCTTTGCATGGTTACTTGCAGTTTAGGCAGTGGCCTAGCACGAGCGGGGCCACGGGGTGGTTGCCTATGGTGCAAAATGTATTACTTCCCTTTATTGATTTATGGCGGCTTGAACATGGTAATTTGGTCATCTCTGGACAGGTGGCGAAGATGTGGCACAAGGCGATGATGGAGGAGATTGTCAGATACAGTTAAGTCCATATATATTTGGACACAGGCACGATTTTCATACTTTTTCATACTGTATGCCACCAGAATAAATTAAAATGAAACAATCCAAATTAATTTGAAGTGCAGACTTTCAGCTTTAATTCAAGGGGTTGAACATAAATATCAAGTACAAATTTTAGGAACTGCAACCATTTTTATACACAGTCCCTCCATTTTCAGGGGCTCAAATGTAATTGGACAAATTAATATAATCATAAATAAAATGTTCATTTTTAATATTTTGTTGAGATTCCTTTACTGGCAATGACTGCCTGAAGTCTGGAACCCATGGACATTACCAAAGACTGGGTTTCCTCTTTTCTGATGCTTTGTCAGATTCTAACTGCAGCTGTCTTCAGTTGTTCTTTGTTTGTGGGTCTTTCTGCCTTAGTTTTGCCTTCACCAAGTGAAATGCATGCTCAATTGGGTTGAGATCAGGTGATTGACTTGGCCATTGCAGGACATTCCACTTTTTTTCTTTCAAAAGCTCCTGGGTTGCTTTTGCAGTGTGTTTTGGATCATTGTCCATCTGTATTGTGAAACGCCGTCCAATCAACTTTTCTGCATTTGGCTTAATTTGGGCTGACAGTATACCTGTAAACACTGCAGCATTCATCCAGCTGCTTCTGTCTTCTGTCACATCATCAATAAACACCAATGAGCCAGTGCCACTGGAAGCCATGCATGCCCATGCCATCATACTGCCTCCACCATGTTTTACAGATGACGTTGTGGGCTTTGGATCATGAGCTGTTCCAAGCCTTTTCCACACTTTTTTCTTCCCGTCACTCTGGTACAGATTAATCTTAGTTTCATCCATCCAAAGAATGCTTTTCCAGAACTGGTCTGGCTTTTGTTGATATTTTCTGGCAAAGTCTAATCTGGCTTTTCTATTCTTCAGGATTATGAATGGTTTGCACCTTGTGGTGAACCCTCTGTATTTGCTCTCGTGAAGTCTTCCCTTGATTGTAGACTTTGACAATGATACGCCCACCTCCTGGAGAGTGTCCTTCACTTGTATGGATGTTGTGAATGGGTTTTTCTCTACCATAGAGAGGATCCTGCAGTCATCCACCACTGTTGTTTTCCATGGACATCCATGCCTTTTTATATTGCTGAGCTCACCAGTGCATTCTTCTTTCCTCAGAATGTACCAAACTGTTGATTTAGCCACTCCTAATGTTGCTGCTATCTCTCTGATGGATTTGTTTTGTTTTTGAAGCCTTACAATGGCCTGTTTTACTTGCATGGACAGCTCCTTTGAACTCATGATGTAGGTTCACAGCAGTATATTCCAAATGCAAATACCACACTTAGAATCAACTCCAGACCTTTTACCTGCTTAATTGATGAGGAAATAATGAAGGAGTATCCCACACCTGGCCATGAAACAGGCCAATTATTTTTGGTCCCTTGAAAAAGGGGGGATGGCTAATCTTAAGAGCTGTAATTCTTAAACCCTTCCTCCAATTTGGATGTACGTACCCTCAAATTAAACCTGAGAGTGTGCACTTTCAGCCCATATCCATTATATAGCTATAGCTTGAATATGTTTTGGTAAATACCTGAAAAATCTAACATTGTGCCTGTGTCTAAATATATATTGACCTAACTGTACGTATCCTGAGAATGAGGAAGTAATGGAGAGGGAGGAGCCGCTGCTTTCACCTTTCTGATCAACTCATGCACCCTCCGGCTGCCTGCCTGTACTGCACTGTGTGTCTGGCACATGTCAGGAACAAGATAGAGAATTCTTTGGTGTCACTGTACCAAATCCAAATCTTTCTTTAATTTATATACTGTACTTCTCAGTCAGTGGGGACTAGCTACATCTTGTATAATCTGGTAGAAGGGGCTCAGGGAGTGCTAATGGTCCACGGGATAGGGGGCAAAATACTTGCCTTAACCCAGGCCCTGGCAACCAACACCACACCGCTGAGTTTAGAGGTGTAAAGCGTAAAAAGTGTTTCAGATACCAAATCAGGTCTAGAATCACATTTGTAACCTGTATAATTTACAGTTTTCAATTGCATACTCATCGTATGAAGTTACTATCTTTAGTCAATATCTTATTACTTAAAGATTTTATTTTTTACTTTTATGCCTTACTTGATGATCTACATGTATATTGGATTTAAAACGAGAATTTTTTTTTAATCACTTCTCTACCTAGGTTATGACAGTGATGTGGCGAGAGAGAAAGCTATTGATTATACCACTAAAATTTATGCTGTTAGTATCCGAGAAATGGAAGGAACAAAGCCCCACCATCAGATAAAAGAAGCTTCAGTGGAGGAAAGGTACATTCCAGTGCTGATACAAGGTGTGGGTGATCCCTGTATCACACACAAATAAAACTCTTAAAAGATAATTCTGTTTAATATTACATTTTACTGTTGGGTAAAATTTGGTGATTGGTTAAACATTGCAGGTTTTTAGTGGTGAGATCTACCATAATTTGGTCACATTCCATCTTTTCAACCATTGCCATTTTGCTGTTTTCTAATTCGTGTAGAACCCAGAAGTCAAGCCAACCCTATGAGTTTATCTTCAACTGAATACAAAATATATACAGTGGAGGTCTACGTCCATCTTTAGTACAGCAACAATTAAGAGGATGGTGTTCACCTTGCAGCTGTTTGATCTCATCACCAAAATCCTACACCAGGGTTAGACCTGATTGTGTCTTTTAAGACACCTAAAGTTGGTACACACGTGCTGAATATTGAACGGTCTTGGCCAGTGTGTACAGCAGCCTCTGACAGAAGCCAGCTTAATGTCCAGCTTATGTCGTACAGACATGCTGGAAAAGTAGCAGACGATCAGCATCCAATCAGAGCTTGCAGCCAATGGCTGCGAGCAATGACTGGTGTGCTCTGGCAGGGGTGGTGCCCCCGGTCAGAATACAATAACTCAGTTGGGAGATCGCTGTACTTCCATTGCATAGTTAGTACAGTGAGCTCCTCGGTTTTTTTCGTTCAGCTGCTGGGTTAAATTAAAAGAAACTACCTGTGTGTACCAGGCTTTAGTTATACTCAACACTGAACTTTTAATACTTGGTGGAATTATCTTTTAAGAAGGATGAGATTTTGAAATTATTATACTTGAATGAAATCAGTTACCTAGCCCTTCTCAGACACTAAACACAAGTGAATTGTCACCATGTATACATAAAAGAATACATTGTTATGCATTTTTACAGAAAGGTGTCTGAATTTATTATATTTTAAATCATTAAGGTTGTTGAGAATATGTGTTTGTAGTTGAAAATGGTTACATACAAAACGTATTAACCGCATTGTGGAAGACAAAGATTCCCGCGATAACAGACTGGCACATTTTATTGACATGACCATAAACATCATCAATAACCGTACATCTAAAAATGACACTCGAGATTAAGCTGTGCTGAGTTTTATTGCTTATGTCAGATTAGATGTAGTTGAGATCTTGATAATGTCTCCCAGCTGAATGGAGGGAGTACAGTTCATGATCATTCAGAAACCACCCATTGACCATTTCACGCTAGCTTTTATCATGTAGGAAGCAGTCCATTCCGAACTATGCCGGCCATAGATGGATCCGTTTTTTGGCCAGTACCTTAAAAATTCAATTATTAAAATTACAAATTAATGAACAAGAGACATTTCTTCAAAGACTGAACAAATCAGGAGTCTTTGTTCATGGAAAGCAAACCACTAATAATAAATGCATTCTTTATGAAGGTGTTTGCACCAAGGTGGATAGTTTTTTTTAGCTTTTACTTTTCATCTCTGAAGCCTCTTGCATCTTGAACTCCATTAGTAGTTCTGCTACTGGGTTTAGTTAGGATAAAGTTGCCTACTTAGAATTGGGCCAACCAACAGTACTGATTTTGGCCGTAGGTGGCCCAGGATGGCCATCTGACTTACGCCAAGCATCCAGATTGTATGGCGTATATTAGAAGTGGTTAGACTAAGCTCTGATGCAGTCCTTATACAACCATATATCCCATTCAAACCACCCATTATCTCAGCAGGCATCTCTCAGGGGTGGCTGATTTCCCCGTGTATGGGCACAGAAGGTGTCAGATAATAAAAGACCACATGATCCTTAAGGTACCCCTAGACACAAGGTTTCTCACTATCCCATATTTGTGGAACTTTCAGTTATCCATGGCCAACTAACCTATGGGGAATATTATTAGACAACAACCAAACTCTTATGTTCCTGCACACATAGTGCTACCCTGATTCTGTGGCTTTCTCCTACCACTGCCCATCCCCTCTCCGTAGAGTTAAACTGGATGGTTTCCAAGCTGAGCATGTAATGCTGTGTGTGGCTGATTGTTTTATACACCTTGGGGAGGTTGGTATATGGTGGCACATCTGCCATCTTCTTATGTGCATGGGCAACTTTAGTAGACCCAAATAGGGGTGGGTGAAAATTCTCATGACATTTTGCATTGCTGCATCCTGTAACTGTCACAGACCAGCAAAAAGATTCTATGCAGTGCTTTGTAATTGGAGCACTTGCAAATATTCCTTCGAATTGGCTAAAGGATTATTCCATCTATGGCTAGCATTGGACTGTTAATGCCTTCCCATAGTGCCTTCATCCTTCTTAAGAAATCCCCCTATTAGCAAAAAAGTATTTTAATCAGTGCAAGTGTCACTCTTGTTATGTCAGTGAAAGATCAATCACAGAAGAAAAGTTGTGTACTCCTTTCTTCTGTCTCCCTCTATATCTTGTCTTCTTTTCTCTTTTTCTGTCTTCCTCCCCTTTCTTTTTCTGTCCTTTCTATGGGCATTAGGTTCAGATACCAATGTAACCTGCCAAAATCAGGTGATAATTTTGGTGTTTGCGAGTATTTTGACCCCTGCTCATCTCTAATCTCTATGATCATGCAATTTCTGAGAAGGTAAGTATTTTGCATGGATTCACAACTGTGAATCATGTGCTTCCTTGCACGTGGCATCCAAAAAGATGCAAAAGCTTTGAACTCTAGAATGCAATATGACTGCAAGATGTTGCATTTCACCAGTACATGCATATTCACCACCCCCTAAGCTAACCACCAACTCTTCCTCTCTCCATGTTGTTATCTTGTGGCTTTCCTATGCACCAAGCAGGGAATCGTGCATTAAGTCACTGTACTTCCCCAGATATCTGAAATGTTATGTTTGTACAGGGCTAGATCTTTGGATAGCCATTATTTCACCAAAGCCTACCTAAAAATGACTTTTGTGTTGTGTTTGTATATTATTGAACATATTCCAGCAAAGGTTGCTATGGCTAAGATTGTGTTAAAAGGACAAATCTAACATGCACAAATGCAGCTGTATAGCTGCACAGATATTTGCATAAATTATCAAAGGTTTTACCCAGACCATTCTTTGTGACACAATTTCAACGGTATGTTGATTTGGTTTGTGGGGGAAGGGGAACAGGGTAGGCGAGCCTGCACATTACATGTTAAATGCCTTTTGACTTACACAGGATCTAGCTCTGTAGAATCAAATGGTCGCCTCTGATGTGCACTGATGGATTGGCTGCTCGGGGGAATGCACAACTATGAAGAAGATATGTAGTCATGGACTTTGTGTGGACATATAGAAGAGAAACTGTGTACCGTTAAAAGAACTTTATTATGTACCATTAAAAATCTATTATACAACATTAAAAATGACTCTTCACATAGGGGTTCACAACATGCAAAGATTCCGATTACAATTCACATGTGATCTCAACAGTTGGGAATCCAACTTCAGGAGCAACATGTGACAGAATCAGTAAACTGGAACCCACTCTTAATCTTTAATAGAGTAATATCAATCAGTAGAATAGACTGGAATTCATAGCATGTGCATGTTGCCAATAGAGGTGCAAATGAGTAGACCAAGATGAAGCCACTGCCTCTCGGGTGGGAGATTCAAGTACATTCAATAAACAGCCCATGGTCTTGTATACATCATCTTAAAATAGAAGTACCAACTTCCCAATGGGGAACCATCCAGACGCAATGTAAGTAAGTCATTGTAAAGAAACAGGCTGGATACAGGCTACAGACTGGATTGATGTGAACTGAGCTTGTTTCTAAGATCAAGAGCTCCCTCTTTGGAATATATGGTCCTTGACTACCATGCTGTCTTTATGGTGACTTACTTTCTATAAGAAGGATTCCCGAAACTCATTGAGTCCACATGTGAAATGTAATTGGAATGTTGTGTTGCATGTTGTGTTTTTAATGGTACATATAAAGTTGTTTTTACGGTACTCAGTTTCTCTTCTATATGTCCACACAAAGTCCATGACTACATATTCTGTTCATAGTTGTACATGATTTGCTGGGATGTGGTTTATTTACTATAGCTGGTTCACTCAGAATCTCGTTCACCTGTGCATGGTAGCCAATCAGCTTCTAACCTCAGCTTGTTCAATTAAGCTTTAGCAATAAAAGCTATAAGCTGATTGGTTTCCATGCAGACGTTCAAGAGATTCTGAGTGAACTTTACTTAAGTAAATAAACTCCATAGTCTGGGTTTCTCTCCTGCTATAGATCCTCAGGGGTATGATGTGATCTCATAGGGTTGTCTAGTATTCCAAAAACTCAAATCATTTTTCTTGGTAAGTGTATGTGCATCTAAAAACCTGAACTATTAGAATTATGTTTAGGGAAAGGACCCTTAGCCAATGTTAAGTCGACTGTAAAGAGGAACACTCTGGCTTCAGTACTTTCTGAGTCTCTGGCTTGAAACAAACATCCAGATTTAAAAATGAGAGTAAACTCAGAGATACTGATCTGCATACTTATTTCAGGCCAATGTCTTAGAAATTATTTATTCCAATGGACATCCAGGCAACTAGCATTGTTAAAAGTAGAGGTCACCACAGACATCCTCCCTTTCAGTATGGGTTTCCTTTAAAGACTGCTACAAATTGCTGTGTACAATTTTAATTTAAGGTAGACCAATACTTAAACAATTATCCTCCTGATTATCTTGCCTCCCAAACTTATTATTAATACAGAAGTCTCTTTCCTATAGAAAATTGTGTTGGCCATGTTACCAAATGTAAGAAGCAAACTAGATACTAAATGCTGACTTGAGTAGAGTCTGCAAATCAGCAGCTTTGCCTAAACTTTGATCCTCGCCTACCAATATAATGTGGTCAGAGGTCCAGTATCTAGGCACATGGCCAACACTACAGGACGCCTGACATACTTGTTTCTGCAGAAAAGAAAATATGTCAGCACCTCCTCTATCACTTTTAGGGCTCATTTACACTTGCTACAACTTAAACATACATTAAAGCGCCTATCACTTCAACATGCTTTTTTGATGCTTCGGTGATGGTTCACTGATACTTTTTGGAAGCTTTAATGAAGCTTGGCAGATGCCCTTTGTGTGTGTTGATTTTCTATTTGTTTTAAAGGGGCCCAGTAGTACCCCCACTCAGCAGATCCCCAGCTACTTAGCACCCCTGTTCAGTATTGATGCCCTTGCTCAGCAAATCCCCTGCTTAGTTGTACTCCCAGCTTTGTTGATCCCCCAATCACTAGTAATCCCCAGCTGTGCTGACCCTCTATTTTGCGACCCTCCTCTCTCTCTATCTGGTCCCCGCTCACCTCCCACTATATTGCTCCCATACTGCGCACAACATGTGACTTTGCTAGATTCTCCTGCTCTGGTCTGCCAGCTCTACTGATCCTCTGCTGCTCAGTCCTCTCTCTTAGGTCCCCACACACCTTCCGCTATAGCATTCCCATGTTGCACACCATGTGTGCCATCTGCTAGTTGATCCACTCTAGTTGGACCCCGCTCACCTTCCTGCTGGTCTATGCTGCACACCAGATGTGACATCTGCACCGGACACTTCCAGAATACATACTTGAACTGTCATAGACTTCAATGGAGGCTTTGAAGACGCTTTGAAGCACCGTAAAAGAGACATGGGATATCATTTCTTAATCAAAGCAAACACAATATGTAAACAGGACTGTAAGCTTACTATTTTATTTAGTGCCAGGGGCTTTGATTGGCATTCAGAGTGCTTTAAAAAAGCGTGTCAAGTGCCACTTTTTGTAGCAAATGTAATCGAGCCCTTAAAAAGCAACTGAACTCTTGAAGTTGTGCCCAAGAAAAGGCAAGCAGAAGGCAATGAAATAGTCACCTGTATTGTCTCTAGGCACCATACAGTTGGTCTTTTCCCGATTTTTGGCTTACCATGTTTTGTTCAGCACAGTGTGTCTGTGTAGAGGTGGCCATTTGGTAAAGGTTTTGCTTTGCTTTCTTACGTCAGAGCCTCCAGCAAGAAGAACAGTGTGCAGCCCAGTAGTGACATCACTAATTCTCTCTTCATATCCCCTAGGCAGTGCCTAGGCACACTCACATGCTCAGCTGTTTTTCATTAGGAATTCCAGAAGCAGGTCAAATGCAGGACAAAAGGAAGCCAACTGCAGGTCACATACATCTATTACTGAATTCTGAAAGATCTATGAAGTTCCTAAAATTGATTTCAAACCAGTACCATTGACACAAGCCCAAAGCCCATCAACACAGGGTCTAAAAGTTACTGGACATGCAATTCATTTTTTTCCGAATACCGTATAAATTCAGACTAATTTTTGGTTATATGAAATAGTAACAAATTTCACTGAAATTCGACTAGTTTTGTTTCGTATATTTGTGTTCTAATGAATTCTTAATTTTCAAAACTGAATTTTCAGAATAGCTGGTTGCTAAGGAGGGGTACAGCAAGCTGGCTAGTGCGTCCTTAAGAACTTATCAGCTGTCAACAAGGTTCCCTGCTGACAGCTGAATGTAAAAAAAACAATTCCCGGCAATTAAAGATTCTGGGGAAAAAATTTTCAAAAAGGGTGTGAGTTCTCCCAAAATCTATACCAGACCCTTATCCAAGCATGCAGCCCGGCAGGCCAGGAAAAGGAAGAGAGACGAGCCTACTCCTTCTAAACCATACCAGATCACATGCCCTCAGCATAAGGGGGATGCTTTGGGGTAGGGGGATAATCCCCCCAAAGCACCATGTCCCCATGTTGATGAGGACAAGGGCCTTTTCTCCACAACCCTGGCCCAATGGTTGTGGGGGTGCAAGGGGTGACTTATCGGAATCTGGAAGCCTTCTTCAACAAGGGCACCCCTAGATCCCGGCCCACCATGTGAATGAGTAGGGGTATATAGTACCCCTACTCATTCACCAAAAAAGTGTTAAAAGTGAGTAAAAACACAACAGTTTTTGACAAGTTCTGTATCAAATAAATAAATAAATAAATGCCTCCCTAAATAGGTCCAATGTCAATCACAATAAACGCCAGCCGCCAACCCGAAAAAAAAAAAGCTCTGCACCCGACGAAGGCACCGGTAGTCTGACAGCTCCACCATATGACAGTTCTTAAATAACTAAGGGTTAGGGCCACCTAATGACATCACCAGGTGACCCTGCCCCCTTGTGACGTCACCAACTCAGCATGCCCCACGGCCAGAATGCTGGCTCGCAACCAGCCATTCTTCGAATTTGGATAGGTCGATCAGTTTTTGACCGATTCGAATTCTACAGTAATTGTTAAAAAAATTTAAAATTCGTTAGAAAAATGAATAAATGAAATGAAACGAAATAAATTCAGAAAACGAATTATGAAACAAAATTAGTAACATAACAAATATACCCAAAACAAAGCTAAACAAATTTTCCATTCTGCACATACAGGTAATACAGTGCCCTCCAAAGCCGCGTTGCACCATCTTCACCTGGTCTTTCTTCTGGGTTTGCAGGCTTCGGCAGTATGAATGCTCCGAGCCGTGATGATGTCACCCCCGTCCGCCCGTAGCTGTGTCACGGAGCTCTGAAGGTCCGGCACACTGTGCCATCCCATCAGAGCGCATGCACCAGTGACATTACTGGCTGCATGTTGTGTGAATATCTCCTAAATGGTGCAAGTTTAAGTAGAGGCTTACCTGTAGGTACAACTTACAAAGTGGACTTTACTTCAGCTTTAATAAATAGTTCTGATGATCAGAAAGCCTTAGTGGTATGGAAAAAATTGGCCTTTTTATATGAGTATGCATTAGACAGGAAGCTGCTCATATGTGTACTTGTACTAGTTTTCCAGTAAAGAAAATACACTTTTCGGAGGTCCTGTGCAGTGTTGTTCAGCTATTTGGAATATTCCATGTTCTTCGCATGGTAAATGAACTAGCACAGTACGTCAGGCTCATGTATCAGTTATTGTACCAAAGCTTTTAAATAGAACAGATTGTGATAAGATGGAAACCCAATGTAGTTGATTTACTAAAGGCAAATAGACTGTGCACTTTGCAAAGTCCAGTTGTACTCTGCAAGTGCAATTGCTCCAAAGCTTAGTAAATGAGGTAAAGCTTCACTTTGCAAATAATACCCAGTCAAATGCAAGGAAAAAAAAAACTGCATTTTTGCTTGCACATGATTGGATTATGGAAGTCATCAGAGTTTCTGCTAATTTACTAAGCTGCGGAGCAATTGCACTTGCAGAGTGCAACTGCCCTTTTCAAAGTGCACAGTCTGTTTTCCTTTTGTAAATCAACCCCAATGTATACAACATATTCCGTTTTGTTACTTATGACACTGTAGAATAAGAAAAATTAATGTAACAATAGTTTATTCCTAGACTTCTTGGATAAGGATCCCCTAATAGTAATCTCATTACATAATAGACCACAACCCATATTTTTAAAATGGGATTTGCAAAATGCTCTTATTGCACATAGATAATTATTATTATTATTATACAATATTTATAAAGCGCCAATAGTTCGCTCAGCGCTGTACATTACAAAGGGGGACAGAACATGTGACAGAACAATACCAATACAATGCAAAACATGAGGGGATCGAGGGCCCTGCTCTTTCGAGCTTACAATCTACGAGGGATAATTACTAATAAACACTTATCTTTTGGTCTTGTTGAAACTGAGAGTGTAAGCAGGCCACAACAAAACCAATGCTTGCGTCTCTGGATATGCGAATATATGCCATGGTTATACACCCCCTGCCCCGAGTCTGAAAGCTCTGCAAGGTCATTGCACTGTTCCTGGCCCAACATCTCTGCCCATGGATTGGAGCTGAGTGTGCACTAAACCCCCAGCTTATGGGTATGGTGTCTCACTCATCTTCCCAAGCTTCATGCATGTTAAGTTAAAAAAAAAAAAAACATTGAGCTTTATATTAATATCAAAAAAGTTTTTGGTCGTACAAGCGGTGAACACATGTTATGTAGATACGAGGAACTGATGATTGCTTCAGGTCATGACATAGTTGAATGCAAAACAATAAAAGCTACACAGGAGATGATAAATAAAAATGATGATTATGTAAGTACAATGCAAATGACTTTGTACTTTTATCTATGATATTCAATTTATAGAATTTACTTGTTAAGACATGAGCAATGTGTAGTAGCCCACAGCAGCCAATAAAACATTGTCATTGTTCTAAAAGCTCTAGAATGATGTATGATGCAAGCTAATTGGCTGCTGTGGGTTGCTGAAAGTCTTATCTACCTTGTTAAATCAGCTGTATTTAATAAGGCAGGTAGAAGAGGACTCCTATCCATAAACATCCAATTAGAAACCATAGTGACATTTGTTTGGTTGTATGGATAACTGAATAATTGATATAAATTATGAAAATGAGCTGCTCTCCTGTTTGGCTTTCTTCTGTATACTTAGACTAGTGTGCGGCAATGCTGTGAAATCTAACGATGAGGAAGAAACGGTTAATATTTGTATTGTGTTTTAATCTGCTTTCCTTTGGAGGCAGGGCATTGTCAAGTAAGTATGAGCACGCAACATGCATTATTCTATCTACACATTTACATTAGATATGTGCTGACCGGTCATACATCTACATTACAGAGCCGTTGATTATATTGTCATATGCCGGCCATCAGTTGTTCACTACTGTGATTGTAATATTGTTCAATTGAAGGACAGAACTATACATATGTGCATTTGTATTATTGAAACCAGAGGTGCCTTGTTTCATCCTGTGGTTCCAGGTGTCATACTTACATTTTTGGGATCTCAAGTGTCAGTGTCACATTGGTTTGGATCCCAAAATATGCAGTTCCCAATAAAACATACTTCATTTCATACATCTACTAATCTAGGATTCTGAAACTCACCCAACTGGGTGTCTAGGCACATAGGGTTGGCACCTGGGAGGTGGAGAACTTGGTACTATTATTCAGCTTTTATGGTATGATTGGCTTAATCTCATCTTCTGATTTGACTTTATTGCCTCTTGTCCATGGAAACAGAGAAGTACTATGTAGCATTTCCTACATTTGTATAAATATCCTTCAGGTTTAGTAATTCATATTCAATTATTTTCAATGGTTTTCTGCATTGCTTTCACTGAAAAAGTGTCAAACTTCTTTATGTTGGGTGTGATGTCCAAAAGAGGATGCCACTCCTTTCAGATCTTTACAAGCGTGGTGGCCCAAACCTGTTTCAGAACAAGCCTACACAGCCTCTGTTTCAGAAGAAGCATGTTTCTGCCTACTATATTCACATGGTCACTCCCAGAATTGTACTAAAAAAAGGAAGATATCCAAGATTGGGTAGTAAAGTGATTGTTGACACCCTAGAGGTTATTTATTATATGTAAGTAATCATATATCTGCTTCCAACACCCATTCAGTAGTCCATTAGAATACATTTTCTTTCAGTAACCTCTCTGCTTATACTGTTTGTCGTGTGATCAAATCCAGGCATGTCAAACTCAAAGGCAATTACACCCTTATTGCAGATACTGTATACAGCTGCCTTTCTCAACCTTTTTAATATGGAGGAACCCTTGAAATAACTATTCAGTCTCAGGGAACCGCTGCTAATAATTGCTGTATCTAAAGCTCATGTTACATCAGTGTTATGTTCACTGAGGGGAATATTCTTTATATTTGTGGTCATTGGGAAGAATCTCCCCCTCCCCTTGCAGATAGATCAATGGTGTCAGTGGTTACTTACTAATATTACAGGTACTTATATAGCGCCATCAATTTACAAAGCGCTTTACATATAAATTGCACATTCACATCAGTCATTGCCCTCAAGGGGTGTACAATCTAAGGTCCCTAACTCACATTCATACATACACATACTAGGGACAATTTAGACAGGAGACAGTTAACCTACCAGCATGTCTATTGAGTCTGGGAGGAAATCAGAGTACCCGGAGGAAATCCACGCAGGCACAGGGAGAACATGCAAACTCCAGGCAGGTGGTGCTGTGGTTGTGATTCTAACCAACAACCCTGAGGGTAAAAATTGCTTCTTACTCAAGAAACCCTAGCATCGTCTGGGGGAACCCTAGGCCTCCACGGAACCCTATCTGAGAATGCCTGTTATTTAGAATGTGTATGATAGATATGTTATATTATAAAACTGATAATAGCCAAGGAGAGAGGTTTAGGGAACTCCAGGGCTGCGTATTCTGTTGGAGCTGCTTAACACCTTCTTCCAGTCATGCCAAATGAACTGCTGTTCGTACCTACCAAGTGTCTGCCCTTCTAGCATCTCCCTGCTCACCACTCTCAGAGAATCTCTATATATGCAGTGTTAATGTCTTCCTCCATTCGGGACAGCCTGTTTGCTTTGCTAAGACCCACACTAGTGTCAGTCTAAGGCCATGGCTGCTCTAAATATTTTGCCCACTCCCCACCTTGGAGAGGCCTCTATGCCTATGTCTCTCTTCGTGGAGTTGTGGCCACTCTGTGTCTCTTGCCCACCCACCACCTTCAGTGTACTGTAGATGTGTGTCTCTGGTTTATCTTTTACACGATTTCCCAAAATTTGCAGTACCTGGAACCATTAGGATATGTGCATATGAAAGTTGAGGATGAACGGAACTCTGGAAGCTGTGCCCAAATAAAGACAAATAACTACTTGCCAGTATTTTTATTATTATACAGAATTTATATAGTGCCAACAGTTTGTACAGTACTTTACAATTTAAAGGGAGACAGTACAGTTACTGTAAATTACAGTTCAATGCAAGAGGGTTAGGAGGGCCTGCTCATTACAGCTGACAATCAAATCAAGGGGGTGTTGTCCCTAGGCCTCTTGCAGCTGATCCTTCCCCATTAATGACTTATCGTTCTTTGGTTTGTGCTGTGAGTGGACGTGGCCATCTTGGACAGGTATATACTCACTGGTCGCTTTATTAGGTACACCTTGCTAGTCCCGGGTTGGACTCCCTTTTGCCTTCAGAACTGTATTAATTCTTCGTGGCATAGATTCAACAAAGTGTTGAAAACATTCCTCAGAGAGTTTGGTCCATATTGAAATGAGTTACTGTTGCCTTTCTGTCATCCCGAACCAGTCTGCCCATTCTCCTCTGACCTCCGACATCAACAAGGCATTTTTGTCCACACAACTGCTGCTCAAGAGGTTTTTTCTCGTTTTCGGACCATTCTCTAAACTCTAGAGATGGTTGTGCATGAAAATCCCAGTATAGCAGCAGTTTTTGAAATACTCAGACCAGCCCGTCTGGCACCAACAACCAACAAAGTTACTTAAATCCTCTTTCTACCCCATTCTGATGCTCGGTTTGAACTTCAGCAAGTCGTCTTCACCACATCTAGTTGCTGCCATGTGATTGGATGATTAGCAATTTGTGTTACCAAGCAGTTGAACAGGTGTACGTAATAAAGTGGCCAGTGAGTGTACAGCTATTAGTCTGTAAGCACAGGACTGCTTGGGAACCCTCACATACTAAGAAGTGTACTGTAATTTTTAAGGAGGAACTCAAGAGAAAAGGTCAATTTTTCTGGGTACTGCATGTGCACAATTAACATTTTTAAGTGTTCCTTGTAACACAGCAAATGTTCACTTACCATACCTTGTTCTGCACTGTGTCTCTGAGTGGAGGCAGCCACCTTGGTACAGGCAGGACTTTGCTTCCTCATGTTGGAGTGTCTAGCAAGGAGAATAGTGAGGAACACAGTAGGTACATCACCATATCTCACTCCAAATCTCCTAAAACTGGAATTTAGAGGAAGCAATGCCTCTAACACTATGGATATACAGCTATTAGGCTGTAGGCACAGCAGTGTCTAGGCACCCTCAAATATTAGGAAATGCACTGATGTATTTCACGAGGAATTTAAGACAAAGAATCAGTTTTTCAGGGTGCTACCTATGCACAATTAACATTTCAAATGTCCCCTGCAGGGGCGGACTGACCATTTGGAAACTCGGGCACTGCCCGAGGGCCCGGGTCAGTAGGGGGCCCCATGAGATGCCCCTGTTACCTTTTTCATAGGCTTTTTTGAGTTTGGCAAGGACACAGGGGCCCCATGATCCCCTATTGCCCGGGGGCCCCATGAGTTTTCAGTCCACCCCTGGTCCCCTGTAACATAGCAAAGGTTCAATATTTAAGTTTAGATCTACTTTAAATGATTGTGTGTTTCACATGTTGTTTTTACCCATACAACATATCTGAGCCACTGGTTTGGAAAGAATGCATTGAGTTGAACTATGCAGAGTGTGTTTCCATTGATTATCACAAGTTAGTAAAGTGCATGTATGTAGAATACATGTTGGAAAGTTAAACTTCCTGATAAGTTCTTATATTTTGGCTCTTTATTGGTAAAATCTTTGTGCTCCGCATGTGAGGGGGCCCTGTTGGTATTTTTATTTTATATTATGAAGAATTCAATAGAATGTGATGGAAAGTCAGGAACTACAACAGGGAGACATTACTGTTGAAGTATCTAAGACAGCAATTCCCAACCATGGTTCTGAGGTACACTAGGGTTCCTCCAGTGATTACAGGGGTTCCTTGAGTGTGGCTGATTGACCTCCCATTTAATGGTGCCTGCATAGTCCCAGGGCCAGCGTCACTTGGCAAGGCCAACAGTATGACACCAGTGATCTCTTTTGGCTGTCTGTAAGGATGGCTTTATGACCACCACTGGAAGGGTTGCAGTATTCTTACTGACCACCACTGTAAGGGCAGTTTCCCAGTGGACTGAAATTAATTGGTTTTAGCTGGGGTTCCCGGAAACATCCATAATTTTAAGGGTTCTTCTGGGGAACAAGGTAAAAAGGTTGAGAAAGGCTGTTCCAGGACATTTGTAAAAGAAGCCAGAGTCTGAATCAGCCCACTAGGCTCCACCTGTAACATACTACTAGGGGTGTTTAAGTCAAACTGGGACTTTTGGGTTTATATAATAAAAGAACAAATTTCAAGGAGTGGAAACTGCTTTTATTTTTCAACATATTCCCCTGCTACATTTATACACTTATCCCAGCATTTAACTAATGCCTGGAAAGCTTTGGCGTAGAAATATTTGTCAATATGCCTCAACCATCCTAGGACAGCCTGCTTCACTTCATCATCAGTGTTGAAATTCTTCTCTTGTGCAATTTCACAATAGTTTATGCGTTATGTGCCAATTATCCAGGATCAGGCATGCCATACACTTAATGTTCACAGGAATGACTGCTGTGGGCTGGGAACCACCACGGCCGGGATCATCACTGATGGACGTACCGCCATCTTTGAAACTTTACACCATTCAAATTACTTACTTTGGCTAAGCGTCTGAAGCCTTCTTTAGAAATCTGTGGGATTTACACCTTCGTTCACAAGAAATTTCATCACCATACGCTGTTTCATGCACACACTAACACTGTTGTCTGCCATCCTGGACTCTGGACTGGCCCGCAACATGTACTCCACCTATTAGTAATAAAGAAAGAAAAATGTCACCAGCACACCAAGAATCCTCAAAAGGGTCCAAAGCTTTATTTAGTGGTCACATAATATCAACAGCGGCAGCTTTTCGGATCCATGCAGGGCCCCTTTGTCAGGCAAGTCAACACTTGCCTGATGGAGGGGCCTTGCGTGACTCCGAAACATTGCCACTGTTGATATTATGGGGTTTATTTACTAAAGCTGGAGAGTCCAAAATCAGACTCATTTCTGCATAGAAACCAATCAGCTTCCAGGTTTCATTGCCAAAGCTTCATTGAACAAGCTGAGGTTAGAAGCTGACTGGTTTCTATGCAGAAGGGAGTCTGATTTTGTACTCTCCAGCTTTAGTAAATAAACCCCTATGTGACCACTAAATAAAGCTTTGGACCCTTTTGAGGATTCTTGGTGTGCTGGTGACATTTTTCTTTCTGGATTGTCTGCGGTTCCCAGCCCACGGTCACTATAGCACCCAAACACCATTTACAGCCACTTACAGGAATGTGTATGTTGGAAAAACTGCATTTTGATCTGCCTATCAGTAATAGGACACTCTTGCCACTTACTACTGTGTGTAGTACCACACTAGCATCCCTTTTTTTATACCTGTAAACTTAAAAGTTCTGGTTTGATGTGAACGCCCCTCGTATTTTAATACTCCTTAGGATGCACCTACACTCAACTGCCTTTATTGGTTCAAATTGACTTCTTCAGAGAGGAAGGACTTCAAAGTGTAAATTGTATAGTAATTCTATAGAAAGAAAATATAGTTGACATTTTTCAATCAATGTTTTTAATAAATGAGATTGTTGGTTGTCTGCAAATATAAACTTAAAAAGAAATAATTATATTTCATTTTGTGATCTTACAATTAATTTGCTCTTACCTATGTTACCAGAATGTAGAGTGGAGCTGTGCTTGTAGGTTCTTGTATTCTCTAGGTATTTAGCAACCAAACGTTTTGTCTCATGTTAGAATTACTAACTGTGGTGGTGGGGGTGGGGGGTAGATTTACTAAAACTGAAGCACTCAGAATCTGGTGCAGATCTGCATGGTAGCCAATCAGCTTCAAACCTCAGCTTGTTCATTTAAAGTGGTAGTAAACAGCCAGGAGAAAAAAAAAAAACAGTGGGCCCCTGTATGTTTAGGTGATAATGTACTAGTATGCACCGCACTAGTACATTATGATAGACTTTACATGGAGCCCTCCAGCACGGTGCTGTGACGGCTCCCCAGTGATGCCATCTTCACTCGGTCATTCTTCCAGGTTCGTGGGCTCCAGCCATATGAATGGCTGGAGCCGCGATGGCGTCACTCCTGCACATTTACGCTGGAGCCTTTAGCTGCAGCATGGGCTCTGAAGGTCCGGAATGGCTATGCCATTCCTTTAGAGTGCATGCGTCAGTGACTTCACTGGCTGCATGCTGTGTGAATATCTCTTAAACAGTGTAAGTTTAGGAGATATTCACAGTAGCTACAGGTAAGCTTTATTATAGGCTTACCTGTAGGCAGCGGCGTATTTACCACAAGGCAAACTAGGGCGACAATTTTCAGGGGGGCAGCGCCACCCCCTGGAAGAATGGGCACATGTGGCAGGGATGGGGACCTGGTGAGGCTCTACCAAGGAATTAGAGGAGGCTGCATGCTGCTGGAGGGTGTAAGCTTCCCACACAAGGAAGGCACTGGGCTTGGCCCCAATGACAGCCGGCTGCTTTCTGCAGAAGTTAAGGTTATTGCTTGACTAACTCTCTCTGCAAGCGGGATGGTAGAAGGGGGGTGATTGGCGGAGAATGGCGATGGCAGGGGCCGGGGTGGTGGGTTTAGTTGGTGGAGAAATGCTAAAGAAAAACAATGTGTGCTATCGCAAGAATGAAATAAAATAAATGAGATGCTGCAATAACACTTAAAAGTGATCCCACATTCAGTACATACAAAATCATATAAATAGTGTTGCTCCACAACTTCAACTGACAGTGCTCCACCGCAAAAAGAAACAAGTGCCCCTCCACCTAATTTCTATTTGCGGATTTGCGGTGGAGCACTGTCAGTTGAAAGCGGAGTTCCACTCACCCTGTCAAAAAATAAAACTCAGCAGCTACAAAAACTGTAGCTGCTGACTTTTAAAAAACAGCCATATACCTGTCCCTCGATCCTGTAGTGTGTCCTCCACAGCCCGTTTCACCTTCAGTGTGGGCACCCGGCTGTGATTGCTTGCGGCTTCACATCCGGGTACCCACTGCGCATGCGCGAGTAGCGCTGCACTTCATGAATAGTCCTGTAGTCTTCTGGGACCTGTCACGTGTCCCAAAAAACTACAGGGAGGGAGGACACCTTCCATTTCCGATTGCCCAGGCGATCGGACCAGAAGTGGGAGCGGGTACCTGTCGAATTTGGGTACCCGCTCCCCCCCACCCCCCAAAGGTGCCAATCCTTAATGGGGAGCGGAGGAGCAGTCCTTAACCACTTCCAGTCCGGACACTTTTACCCTCTTCCTGTCCAGGCCAATTTTCAGCTTTCAGTGCTGTCACACTTTGAATGACAATTGCGCGGTCATGCACCACTGTACCCCTATGAATTTTTTAGAATTTTTTTGAGACAGATAAAGCTTTATTTTGATGGTATTTATTCACCACTGGGATTTTTTTTTTTTTGCTATGTAAATGAAAAAGTCCCAAAATTTTGAAAAAAAGTGTTTTTCTTATAGAATTTTGCAAATAAATAGTATTTTATCATAAATCTTGGTCAAAATTTATTCCATTATCTTTTTAGTAAAAAAAAAATAACCCAAATTAGTTTCTAACCATTTTGTTTTACTTTTTTTTTTTTTATATTATTATTTATGGTTTTTTTTTTCTACATACTGTCAACCTAGCAGTACAGTGTCACCATGGTGACACTGTACTACTTGTGGGGGGTGATGAACATTTTTTTTTTTTTACACTGATTGCTTTTACACCCATAAAGGCTGTAAAAGCAATCATTTCTCCTTCTCTCTAGCTGCATTCTTGCAGCCATTGAGAACTACTGAGTGAGCTGTGATTGGTCATAGCTTGTCACATGGTACAAAGCTGTTGTGAATAGCCTTGTACTATGTGACCTCTGATCATTTACAGATTTCACACTTAGTAAGCAATGATGTCAAAATGACACAGAGGTCCCATCCAGCAATCGGTGTTCCACTGTGTCCGGAGGACTCAGCGGGCACCGGATCGCGGCGCTGCGCGCTCCCAGGGAGCGCGCACAAGCAGGGTGCGGGGAGGTCGTTTATAAATCCTGCACTGCCACCGTCTGGCCGTTTATATACAACGGCCGGATGGGAGGTGGTTAAAGCGGAACTTCCCCTTTTGGGTGGAGCTCCGCTTTAAACAAAAGACTTTGCTACCATTTTAAGCTTTGACAATAAAACCTGGAAGCTGATTTCTATGTAGAGCTGCACATGATTTTGCGCTCTCCAGTTTTAGTAAATCAACCCCATTGCATCATACAAGAAACCTTGTTTGTGTGACATCTTTACTGTGAATGCTGAGATATTTTATACCTGAATCTGACCTTTGAGGTACACCTGTGACAATATGCCATCCCATAATATGGTAGTTACCTTCGGTAAAAGCTGTACATAAAAGAAATCAGTAGATCTGGAATTATATACAGATCTTGGTGTTTTGTGTAAAAGTGGAACCTGCCCCCACCTTCGATGGACAGACTTGCTGTCCAGCAGGGAGGCTTGGGTGGTGGAATGGTGGGGGCCAAATTCTACTTTTACAGGACAAGTTGAGGTTTGAATATGACTTCAGCCGCCTTTCTGTGTATGCCTATGTCTCTGAATCTACCGATCATCGTATGTTTATCCAAGTATTGAGTACTGCTTGGACCAAGAAGAAATAGGTAGACCCCTTAAAGTTTGGCCGAAAATGTAACTGCAAATAAAATAGTATCATGGTCAGCATTTAACTGCGTTGTTGCAAGTGTACAAATATGGCTACAATCACCTTAAAGTTGAACTTCAGCTTTTCTTTGTGCTCTGTTATATACTGTTGTAGTATTAGCCAGCAGCCTTGTGTTCCTGCAGAAGTACGGATGACTTCCCTTCTGCTGCCGAAGCTAAATCGAGTCGGCCTGAAAGCTTCTCCAATGGAAGATTTCCCTCTACCTTCTGTTTTGAGGATCAGTTTATGATTTTCCCTTTCTCAGTGACAGTGATCAAACAGAGGAGTAAATCTCCGCAATGGGGACCCAGACAGCAATAAAAATTTAAATGGAAATTGAAGTGCCACAGCACTGCTAAGGCAAGCCATAAATGATGCAATTTTCTTTCCAGCAACCACAGGTTGTAGAAGAGAAAATCGCTCAATTCCCCAATTAACATAGTCAGTGTTGAGGGGGGAATGCCTCCCACAATGCTATTGTGTTCTGCCCGTGGGCATCCTTCCCTGCCGGCAGAACACAATAATTACTGCTAGCAGCTATGGCCACCAGTATTAATTGCATGTAAAAAATCTGACAGGCTGGTTGTACTGACGTTGATTGATGGATCGACGTCCGTACAACCAGCCTGTCCATAGATGGATTGAATCTCGGCCAGTCCCATGCTGAACTGGCCAAGATTGGATCCATCTATGGCCCACAGCACTATTGTGTTTTGCCGGCGGGCATCCAATCCATCTATGGCCAGCTTAAGAAGTCCAAGCACAACTTTGTTCCAATAAAAGTCAGGGGGGAAATCCAAACAGTAGCAGACCTGACCAGGGGCGGACTGACCATTTGGAAGCTCCGGCACTGCCCGAGGGCCCGGGGTCAGTAGGGGGCCCCATGAGATGCCCCTGGTACCTTTTTCATTGGCTTTTTTGAGTTTGGGCAAGGACACAGGGGCCCCATGATCCTCTATTGCCCAGGGGCCCCATGAGTTGTCAGTCCGCCCCTGGACCTGACTTTTCTTGGAATAAAGTTGTACCTGGACCTCTTAGCAGTGGTTTGGTGTATCAGTTTCCATTTTGGGCTACATTACAGCACAATCCAACGAGAAAGTGGGCATCCTTTGGGGTGTAGAAGCCGCTTGCCTGGAAATGATTTATATCCACATTAACACTTTATGGTGGCAATATCACTGAGATGACCTTATGGGTTCAGTGCTATTTTTCCTTTTTCCTCAGCTAGATAGACTTGACATGACAGGGGCTCTTGCCTTTCTCTACTTTACCCAAAGCAGGTTTTGCCTAAAGATGCACTTTAACAGATTGTCAGATCTTGCCTACGATTGACCTTACTCTGATATACTGTAGATGACTAGCTTAAAGTGGTTGTAAACCCTCACATATAACCCAGTGAAGGGACTACCCTCAGGTGCTACACAGAGATTAAATAAATCTGTCTATCTGCAGTCTTCTTTTCTCTACATCCATTCAAAGTGTAGACTTAATAAGCTTGTCTGAGAGTTCAGAAAAAAGGGGGTGGAGAGCTGAAGTTACACTCTGCAGAGGTCAGTGAGGAAAGGTCTGAAAGCTGATTGGAGGGAAGGGACACCCCGCCCCCCTTCACACAGCTAACAAGAACAGAGCTGAGGCTGCCAATCTGCTGGAGGTCCCTCTCCTGTCACCATTTTTCTCCTGGTGTCAGGTAAATTTGTCAGTGATTCATGCTGATAGCAGATGAACTAAGCAGCAGACAGAAATGATACTTAGTGCTCTTAGTTGAAACAAGTACACACTACAGAGGGATATGCTTTATTCATATTTCATGTCTGAGGTTTACAACCACTTTAAGCCCAGAAGAACCAGAACATGTACATTGGTGTCACTACTTTCTAATAAATAAATAGGCAGAATTTTTTGTTGGCGTTGTGTTCGTGAACATTGAAGAATGACTGCAGAAAGAGGCATTTTCTACATAGCCTTTCCTAGTGTTTAGGTCACCCAGCATGGCTGCCGTAATCTGAGCTTGGCATGTGGCTAAGCTAGTGTTGTCAATGGCTTAGCAAAGCTCCGTCCTTGCTAGGCAGAATCGCTTAGGGAGAACATTGCTTTATCCTGCTCTCTTTTAGTAGTCTTTCTGTAAGGATATATGGTAAACAATGGTCAGTAACACAAATGTCTTTCTTTGGCTTCTTGTTCAAGAACACTAAAGAATGACTGGCGAGTGAGACAGGGTTCATCCCATACACCGTCTGTACTAGTTTCTGGGACACCAGGGAAGAGATCTTGCCCCGGTGTGGCTGTCACAGGCTGAGCTTGGTGTTTGGCTAAGCGACTATGTGGCAAAGCGCCATTATTCCTATGCAGACTAGAGTCAATGTCTTATCGTTCTCTCTATAGTAGACTTCCTATAGCAGTGGTCTCCAGACTGCGGCCCTTTGCTTACCTTTATTCGGCCTTTGGGGCACTATTCCTTCCACTGTCATTAACAATGGGGCATAATTTCTGCCACTGGCACCAACAATGGGGCATAATTTCTGCCACTGGCACCAACAGTGGGGCATAATTCCTGCCACTGACAACACAAATTGGACACTTTTCCCCCCACTGACATCAAGAGTGGGGCGCTTCCACCCCCACTGACACCAACGACGAAGCACTATTCCTCACAATGACAGCAATGATGGGGCACTATTCCTCCCACAGACAGCAATGATGGGGCATTTACTGATGCCAGGACATTTTCTGCTCACAATGGCCACAGTCTGACCACTAAAGTCTGAAGGATAGTAAACTGGCCCTTTTTTTAGAAAGTTTGGAGACCCCTGTTCTATAGGGATATATGATAGACACTGGTCTGTGACACAAGTAGCTTGGTTCAAAGTCCAAGCTAGCCCATCATGTTCATACATGGGCTGGGGTGAGGATCTTTTCTCAGGGTTACAGAAAACATTGAAGACCATGAGTGGGATCAATTACTAACTGACTTGACCCAAACCGGGAAATCTGTTGTGGGGGTGAGCTGTCATTTTATTTTGGAAGATACTACATGTCACTTAATGCTGAAATAATACCTAATTATATAAGGGCAGTATAAGTGTAATGAAGCTAGTATGAATGCATACAGTATAGTTTGCAAGTAATAGTTTCCAAGGGAGTAATGGAACACTTATTATATCTGCTAACAGACAGACTAGCGCTTTGCTTATATGGTAGTTGAAGCTGTATTTGCATCTAGAGCCCCCTCCTTGTTCCCAGAACATCTGTAGTGCTTTCCTGTGTCCCTGGTTCCTACTGTAAAAATCTGCTTGCTTATTGGGGCCTATATACTAAGCCGTAATTTTAACCATCAAGCTCAGTGTAACAACCTATATAATAATCTATTGAATATAGTATACATTTTTAATAATATATATACACTGCTGTGAAAAAGTATTTGCCCCCTTCCTGATTTTTTTAATTTTTTGCATATTTGTCACACGTAAATGATTCAGATCATCAAACAAATTTTAAAATCACACAAAGATAACCCAAGTAAATGCAAAATGCTGTTTTTAAATGACAATTTCATTTATTAAGGGAAAAAAAGCTGTCCAAACATGGCTGGCCCTATGTGAAAAAGTAATTGCCTCCCCCTTTGCCAAATCATGAATGAACTATGAATAATTACATTTTTGGAAAGCTGAGTTAAATTTCACCTGCCACACCCAGATCTGATTACTGCCAGACCTATTGAATCAAGAAATCACTTAAATAGAAGCTGTTTGACAAAGTGAAGCACGCTACAAGATCTCAAAAAGCAATATACTGTATGTATATATATATATATATATATATACGTATATATATAAAATTTGACATACAGTGCAGAATAAAACCTGTACACCTGTTGTTCTGCTGTAACAATGTGCAGTGTGCGCCTCAAAAAGCATACCTGTATTTGGAACTTTGAATGATCAAATCATATTGCTCAATACGTGTCCTAGAATTTCACATCAGCAACCCAACGCAAACTGCTATTTCACCTATGGGTGGGGACTTGCTTGCTTGTAATATGCATCTCCCTGCCAGAGTCCCTGTGCTTTAAGTGGAAAATAACTGTATCTGAGCACCGCAAACTGAAAACTCTGTTTAATTCATTTTTATTATTCAGAGCAAATTCCCACCGTCCATCCATGTCTCCATGCTTTATTTTTTTGAGAAATTACTTTGAAAAACACACCTCTATCATTAGCCGTGGCCATTTTGAGTAAGGGCAGATGATTCATGTAACATATATTCCTGAAATCCATCTGCCCCTAGCTCAGGCAGTAGTATTTAGTTAAGAAAGCCCCTCCTCCAGATGAAAGAAAATAAAAATGCCCATGAACACTCCTGGGATGTATGACATCATTTTGGCCTAGACCAGAAACCAGGAAGTAACTAAAAAATTATAGAAAAAAAGTTTAAAACAAGTAAATAGAATATACCTTCCTAAGGATTAAAAATAGTTAATGTTTCTAGCAACTGAACAGAGTATGGAGCTCAAAGGGGGGGAATCTCAACACTGAAGTTCCTACAGATATGACAAGCCAGTATGTAATCTAATCCACTGGCATCTATTTCTATTGAAATATCAGAATTGTGTGACCCGACCCTTTAAGTCACAGTCTGTTTTGCTTTGTAGTTTTTTGGATTTTTTTTTGCATGCAGTTTCATGATAGCTATATCCAGTAATCAATGTGGAATTCAGATGTACTATTAGTGGAAACAGTAACCAAGGAATAGAAAATATACAAAGTAGTTTCAATGGTAACTGTGACACGCCATTAACGACTTCAGCCTAGTAAATAGGCCCCATAGTTTTGATGTTTTCCAGCACCTCTGGGCTTTTAGCACATGATTTGTGATGAGTATCATGATTCATATTGACTAGTGTGGGTTCTCCCTTCCTCTCAGACCAATGCACCAATGTGACTGAAAGTTGCTGGCATGCGTTCATTTGATTTGTACAGCAAATCAAAGCTCATTTTGACCCTCGCTTGTGCATGAAACGCATGCTCAGGTGTCCTCAGCAAACATTCACTAAGTTTTTCACTTGGTTTTATTTGCTGCTTACAAGGGGATCAAGGTAATGTTATATATTGTAATAATTGCCATCATTCATATTGAAGTTTAACTATTCACTGTTACCATTTTACGTTCTTTTGTAAGAGATGTACAATTGTTAAACAACTGTGTGTTTGAACCCAAAAAAATGGGCAATCAAAAGTTTTCTTCCCTCCATGTGTATTGCCTCATGGATAGCAGCTTGATACAAATGTCAGTATTGAAGCAACTCAAATCCCAGCTGACATATTCTAAAGAATATCAGCCATTGCTAAAAAAAAAAAATAAAAAAAAAATAAAAAATAATATTAAATAATATTAGCCACTTCAGCATTTGCACCTGTGTATCCCTCAGTCTAGGTTCACACCTATGCAGGTTGCGTTTGAGGCGTTTATGCATTGCGTTTTGCATTTTTGCACTTGCATTTTTTATGCGTTTTGCGGGGGGGGGGGGGGCTTAAGGTTTATTTTTTATTTTTGATGTTGCTAGGCAGATTTAAAAATGCAATACATGCTTTTCTGCAGCGTTCCCATTGAAGTCTATAGAACCTAAAACGCAACGTTTTGTGTTTAAAATAAAAAAGTCCCTGACCCTTTCCAAAAAATGCACCAGGTGAAAACGCAGAAATGTGAACATGTCCCATAGGAAATCATGTTAAATGGACTGTACTGCGATTCTGCAAAACGCAGCAGAAAATGCTTAGGTGAACCTAGGGTCAGAGCAATTTTTACATTTCTGCTATTAGCGTGTTTATTCAGAAATAACTGATTAATCAAATAATACATCAAACAGGTAATAATAATAATAATAATAATAATAAATAATATTAGTAATATTATCTTGCAAACATTATTTTATTTTTACATTTATTTAAAATATTTAATTTTTTTATGCAATCATAAAAACGATGTTGAGTAGTTTTTAAACAATTAGGGATGGAATTACGAAGGCTCCGTTCACACCAACGCATTTTTTAGTGCTTTTTGCTTTTTATAGAAATGCACTACAGTCCACTTAACATTCACAAACCCATCCAGCGCACTACAAGTCCCAGCCTTCAAATTCCAATGTCCAATAGTCTGTAGAGACGGGGGGAGCAGATGGAATGAAAATTGCTCAAAAGATTCTGCAGCTACCAATAGATCTGGGAAGATCCAGAAACAGCTTGAAAAAAACAAAAGAACAGCAGCGCGGGATCTCCGTAATACATGTAGTTTTATTAAACAATAAAAAAAAAAATAGCACACTCACATGTAAAATTCTTATCAAACAGATCTGGTGCAGACAGGGGCGGACTGACAACTCATGGGGCCCCCGGGCAATAGGGGATCATGGGGCCCCTGTGTCCTTGCCCAAACTCAAAAAAGCCTATGAAAAAGGTACCAGGGACATCTCATGGGGCCCCCTACTGACCCCGGGCCCTCGGGCAGTGCCCGAGTTTCCAGATGGTCAGTCCGCCCCTGGGTGCAGATCACAACATAGAAGCAATTCCAAGTGTGTGAAGTAGATGACCATTCAGAGTCCCTCAGCCCATAATGATGCAGTGAGTTTGACAGCTGTCACTCCACTAAGCTCCATGCACTCGGGGCGTTTTAGTAACGCTGGTAATGTTAGCTGTGTAAAGTCACGTTAAAAATGTGAGTTTTTCAGTGTTTTTATATTAGCGTTTTGCTAGGTTTTTCGTGTTTGCATTTTTTAGTGTTTTTTTTTACCAAAAAAAAATATATATTTTTTGTCCTCATGCACATTGGACGTTTTTACAGCGGCTGTTTTTGGCTTTTGACATTTTTTTCTACCACCAGTAAACCCCCCAGCATGATCTAAAGTGAATTGGTGCAGCGCTACCCCAATACTAAACTACTCCCTTACTGGCTTATCCCAAAACATAGATACTTAAACCAATATATGATATACAATAATATGTAAAATAGAATAGAAGGAACATAAAACAGTTCAGGACATACAAAATATTCATAAAAACTTATAAGTGACTAAAAATGCCACCGATGCAATCCAGTGAATACAAATCAATCTCATAAAGTGAGCTGATCTACTAACGTGAAAAAATAGAATATATAATGTGTAGAAATAGAAACGCCAGTGAAAAGAAAAAGTCCTGATGGGACTTCAATATATATAAACTATAATAAACAAAAAAGGTGAATCCCTGAATGTGGGATCAATAATCACACTGATAGGAAAGGTGACCGCAAAAGGCTAGAAATTAGCCAAATAGAGTGAAAAAAGTTTTTTCTATGTTGCGATCTGCACCAGAGTTGTTTGACAAGAATTTTACAAGTGAGTGTACTATTTTTTTAGTTTAATAAATCTACATGTATTGCTAACGGAGATCCCGCGCTGCTGTTCTTTTGTTTTTTTCAAGTCCACTTAACATGGTTTCCTATGGAACTTGTTCACATCTGTGCTTTTTTGAGCTGCTGCATTTTTGGAAAGGGTCAGGGACTTTATTAAAAGCAAAAAGCAGTGTTTTTGCTACAATAGAATTCAATGGAGAATCTGCTGAAATGTATGGTAGTGCGTTTTTGCTGTGTTTTGCGTTTTGCATTTTTATTCTGCCCAGCAAAAAAATGGTACTTGTCTGTTAATTCACCGGTTTTATTTATATATATATATATATATATATATATTTGATATATTTAAATAAAACATATAAAAAAATATATATATATATATTTATATATATATAGATAAATAAATTAATTTATATATTTATATATATATATATATATATATATATATATATTGATATATTTAAATAAAACATATAAAAAAATATATATATTTTTTATATATATATATATATATATATATATATATATATATATAGATAGATAAATAAATAAATCCGGTGAATTAACAGACAAGTACCAAAAAAATCCACTTTAAAAAAAAAAAAAAAGAGCTGAACAAATCGCGGTAAAAACGCATAAAAAATGCATCAAAAACTTGTGTAGAAAAATGCAAAACAAACTGCAGAAAACACTGCAAAAAAAGCAAACTGCATAGGTGTGAACGGAGCCTAAAACTGGATTGCTCAGAATCTGGTGCAGCTCTGCATGGTAGCCAATCAGCTTCTAACTTTAGCTTGTTCAATTAAGCTTTGACAATAAAACCTGGAAGATGATTGGTTTCTATGCAGAGCTGCATCAGATTTTGCACTCTTCGATTTTAGTAAATAAACCCCTTAAGCAGGCCATACATGGGTTGAATTCCGAATGATTTTTCAATCGAAAACATCGTTCTTTTTGTAATCCGACGGTGCCACCAATGATTTGGAAAACTGGTTGTTTTTCACAAACTTTCCAGCATGCCCGATAAACCAAATGGGGAGGAACCATGAAAATCAGTCGGTGCCATTGCCCCACTAACATAGCGAAAATCGGCCGATTATTCTTAGGTCAGATTTTTGAACAAAAAATCATTTGAAAATCGACCCATGTATGGCTGGCCTTAGGCTCGCCATACAGTATACTATTTTGTTATTCAATTTCCTTTAGATTTAACTTCAATCATGTAATGCAAGGGCCTGTCTGATTGCATACAAATTGAAAGTGTTTAGGTTTGACCTCATATTATGTGGTTTTGGTAAATGTAAAGGAAAATTGTATAATGTGTGGCCAGCCTTAGTGTCATGATAGAAATGTATTCTATCATTTGTCCCATCTATAACAACACCTGAATTATGCTTCTGGTACAGGGGCGGACTGACCATTTGGAAACTCGGGCACTGCCCGAGGGCCCAAGGTCAGTAGGGGGCCCCATGAGATGCCCCTGGTACCTTTTTCATAGGCTTTTTTGAGTTTGGACATGGACACGGGCCCCATGATCCCCTATTGCCCGGGGGCCCCATGAGTTGTCAGTCCGCCCCTGTTCTGGTACAAAGCATTGGGGAGTTATTAGAAATAAACTAAAGCCATTTGTTTCAATCTTGATCATTTTGTAAAAAATTTTTTAATGGTGCACCAACTAAAAATTACTAACAGAGAAAACAAAAGCAAAAAAAGTTTAAATATTAATGGTAAAAAAAATATGTTGGGCTGACTATAGATTATGTAATTTTCTTTCCTTTAGCCAAGGGTTGAGGGAAACAAAATCAATTGATTCCCTTATCTACAATACAGTGTTGATGGGGGAATCCCTCCTGCATCGCTATAGTATTCTGACACCGGGAGGTTTCCCCACCATCAGAATACAAAGTCTAATGCTGCTGGCTATAGCTGCCGGCAGTAATCCTACAAAAAAGCCTGACAGGCTGGTTGTACTGAAGTCAATAGATTGACTTCAGTACAACCTGTCTGCCTATAGATGGATCGAAATGTGTCCGGTTCCTGCAGAAGCAGATGAATTTCAGTCTGGCTATGGCTGGCTTGAAGTTGAAAAGGAAAGGCATGAGTATTTAGGGCTCATTCATTACTTTTACTTGTATGGTTCCTTTAACTGACATCCTGTGTAGATCGGAGACCACTCCTTTCATCTGCACATGAATAAAACACAATACATGCCATTAGACCAGTGGTTCTCAACCTTCCTAACGCCGTGACCCTTTAATACAGTTCCTCATGTTGTGGTGACCCCCAACCATAAAATTATTTACCCAGTAATTATAATTCCTGAGTGTTGTTTTACCTCCAATACTGCTGCTTTCAACACAGTAGCTGCTTTCAACACAGTAGCTGCTTTCTACACAGTAGCTGCTCTTTACACATCGGAAATATGTGTTTTCTGATGGTCTTAGGGGATCCCTGTGAAAGGGTCGTTCGACCCCCAAAGGGGTCGCGACCCACAGGTTGAGAACCACTGCATTAGACTGATTTACTAAAGGAATTGAGAATCTTCACACAATAAATGAATGTTGAATGAATATTCACTTCAAGTATCCAGTCATGCAGATAAAAAAAGTAAACATAAATTTGCTTTTGACATGATCAGATAATTGAAGTGAATATCCTCAAGGGCCTAGGTCCAAACACATTTTTAGCATTTCTCTAACAAACAATAGTAGATAAAGCAGGGGGCTCAACCTTTCAAAGAGTGAGGGATTTGGTAAATGGTCGCGGGCCACAATGAGGTGAAATGGTTCAGAATTTTTTTATTTTGACTAACATAAGGACCATTTTCCTCCTTCAGCCACTGAGTTCTGGCAGGAGGGAGGGGAGGAGAACCGGCTTTCAGCTGTTGCAGAATGAAAATGGAGAGCATCACTTTCCGTATATGCCGCCCCTGCCCCTCCTGTCCAATTGTAGAACAGAATGTGACAGGGAGGCCCCCTGGAGCGTGGGGTGGGGTTGAATGTGCAACCTCTGACACTACATAAATTAGGAGGGTCATGGTAAAAATATGTCTCAAGTTTGGGGATTTACTGCCCCCCCCCCAAACCACAGATGTAAATGAGCCCTTACTGTCCTGAGCCCCCTATAAGGCTGCCTTCACACGGATGTGCTGTGATTTGCCGGCACTGCGGGTGCAATGCAGTGCACCTGTGGCTTTCCTGGGGAATAGGTGCACTTTGCCATAGACTTCTATTATATTCTGCAGGTGCGGTGCAGTTTCTGAAAGCACATCAAAACTCCTGCATTCAGGAGGGCACTAAACCCGCAGCATATAACAGAAGTCTATGTCTCCGTGAAGCTAACCTGCAGGAAAGCCACAGGTGCACTGCGCTGCACCCGTGGATCAGTGTGAAAGCAGCCCAATAGTGGTTAACCCTTTTACAGGTGCCACTATGCTCATTGCAAAAGTGCAGTGTGAATGATAGTTAATACACTGACCTTTTTTTTCCTCTTCCAGCTTCTGCTGGCATTGCTCTCCAGTCTGCTGAAAATGTCCCAAGTGAAGTGCACTTGGTATCACTCCACCTGGGACAGGAGCTGGCGCTACGGAGGAAGCATTGACTTATGCCGCTCCTGCTCCCTCCATGGTTGCCTGCTTCCTCTGCTTCCAGCGCCGGCTCTCGGCACTGTGATGCTCTGGGATAGTGGGTCGGCAAGCCAAGATCGTGATCAAGGAGTCGCCGACCCCCAGGCATGCGCTTCCCTGGTTTTTGGTTGAGGGCCACATCAGAAGGCTTCAAGGGCCACATGTGGCGCATAGGCCATGGGTTGAGCACCCCTGAGATAAAGTAAGATTTGGTTTACAGAGTCATAAAATGGAAGCATTGACTTATGCCGCTTCTGCTCCCTCCATGGCTGCTTGCTTCCTCTGCTTCCAGCGCCGGCTCTCTGCACTGTGATGCTCTGGGATGGTAGGTTGGCAAGCCCAGATCGCGATCAACAAGTTTGCGACCCCCAGACATGCGCTTCCCTGGTTTTTGGTTGAGGGCCACATTAGAGGGCTCCAAGGGCCACATGTGGCGCATAAGCCATGGGTTGAGCACCCCTGTGATAACGTAAGATTTGTTTACAGAGTCATAAAATGACTGTGTTTACACTGAAATCCTGACCAGTATGTAGCCCCTGAGGACTCACAACTTTTTTAGTAAATCAGCCTCAATGTTACAATGATGTTGTTACATTGTATTTCACAGTGAAGCTTTGGACGATGCTGGGGCCTTCTCCAAAGCCTCATTTTACACAGCAAAGAAAATAAATAATGTGTATAAACTGTTAAAAAGAGATTTAATTGCCAGAGTTGATTTTTTATCCATTTATATATTTTTAGACCGTCAGTTAGCAGAGCGGCTCCCCAGCCAGAAAAGCTACAGAAGAACAACATTAATAAGAAAAAGAAAGTGGTCGAGGTATGTATATATAGGTATGAGTAGATTGTATTTTTTTAAAGGAGTTTTATTATAGCTTTGGCTTTTTCCTTTAGTGGTGTAGTTGTACAGGTCTGTTTCGACAACAGGCCGTACAGTAAACATTTTTTTTCATTCAACTAATGGGTTGAACCAAAAAAAAGTTCCTCCATCCACATATCCGAGGTGGACAGGGGAATCACTCCTGCTGTGCTATTGTATTATCACTGCCCTCAGAAGTGTTGCTGGCAGGGGTGTATTTACCACAAGGCAAACAAGGCATTTGCCTAGGGCGGCATTTTTCATGGGGGGGCAGCAATGCCCCTTGGAAGAAAGGAAGGAAGAAGGGACACACGTGGCATGGGGACCTGGTGGGTTCCAAGAGATACTGTGGGTTTCATGACGGTGTATGCACAGACCAACTCTCGTTCCTGGGGATGTCCAGAGTTGTGAAGGTGAGTGTCTCTCTCTCAAAGTGGGGGATGGTGACTGGTGTATGGGGGGCAGTGGTAGTGGAAGGCTCGGGTGGAGGGCAGGGGTGTTCTTGTTCAATGTCAGGCTCTTTCTGGGGGGGCGCCAATTTTTGTGTTGCCTAGGGCAACACAGCACAAAACCTAAATACACCACTGGTTGCTAGCTATAGCTGGCGGCACTGATGGTTCAGAAAAACCAGACAGGGTGGTTGTACAGAAGTTGATTAATAAATCGACTTCTCTACAACCAGGGTGCCCTCCATGGATCGAAATTCGACCATTCCCCGCTGAACTGACCAAACTTTGATCCATGTATAGCCAGGCTAAAACAGAATAAACAGAGAAAAATCATTGTGGATAAAGTAGCATGCATCTATTTGCCCTCTCACTTTACCTGATAGATTAAAACGTTTGCATCTTCAATATTGAGGGGTTAATGACCAAGCTTTTGGAATGGGATGTCCAACCAGTTCATATAGGTATGAGGGTCAGGTGTCCATAAACGTTTAGCCATTTAATGTATATATATTAACCACTTGAGCTCTGGAAAATGTTATCCCCTTCATAGCCAGGCCATTTTAAACCATACAACACTGCGCTACTTTAACTGGTAATAGCGCGGTCATGCAACACTGTACCCAAGTTAAATTTATATAATTTTTTTTCACACAAATAGAGCTTTCTTTTGGTGGTATTTGATCACCACTGGGTTTCCTATTTTTTGTGATTTAAACTAAAAGAGACCAAAAAGTTTGAAAAAAAAAATGTATCCAATAAAAGAATTTTAAAAATCTAATTGCCTCATAAATTTTGGCCAAAATATATTGTGCTACATATATTTGATTAAAAAAAAAATCCCAAAAAGTGTATGTTGGTTTTCATGAAAGTTATAGCACCTACAAACTATGGTGTATATATAGTAACATTTTATTTATTATACTACTGATGGCTGTGATCAGCGACTTATAATGAGACTGCGATAGTGCGGCGGGCAGTGTGACACTGACTAATGCTGGGGTGAACTAACTGCCAGTGACATCACCAGTGACATTAATACAGTGATCAGTGATAATATTATACACTGGCTGGGAAGAAGTTAACATCTAGGGCGATCAAGGGGTTGAATGTGTGCCTAACTAGCCTAACTATGTGTAATGTATGTAAAGTGTGCTGCTTTTACTAATAGAACTCATCCCTGCGCACAGAGATTGTTTCCTCTGTACAGAGTTCTGTGTTGATTGTCAACATAGAGCTCTGGGCTGTGATTGGACACAATAATAATACTCATCATGTGTATCTTTAAACACTTCAAGTCCAGACACTTTCACCCCCTTCCTGTCCAGGCCAATTTTCAGCTTTCAATGCTATCACACTTTGAATGACAATTACGCAGTCATGCAACAGTGTACCCATATGGATTTTTTTTTTAGATAGATAAAACTTTATTTTGGTGGTATTTATTCACCACTGGGATTTTTTTTTTTTTTTGCTATATAAATGAAAAAGTCAAAAAATTTGGAAAAAAAGTGTTTTAATATTTCTTCATAAATCTTGGCCAAAATGTATTCAATTATCTTTTTAGTAAAAAAAAAAAAAAAAAATCCAAATTAGTTTAAAAACAAAAATTATAATTTAAAAAAAAATTATTTTACTTTTTTTTTTTTTTTTAACATACTCTCTCCCTAGCAGTAAATTGTCACCATAGTGACACTGTACTACTTGTGGGGGATGATGAAGATTTTTTATTTTTTTTTACACTGATTGCTTTTATACCCATAAAGGCTGTAAAAGCAATAATTTCTCCTTCTCTCTGGCTGCATTCTTGCAGCCATTGAGAACTACTGAGTGAGCTGTGATTGGTCACAGCTTGTCACATGGTACAAGGCTGTTGTGAATAGCCTTGTACCATGTGACCTCTGTGATCATTCACAGATTTCACACGTAGTAAGCAATGATGTCAGAAGTGACATCATTGCTTACTACTCTTCATGTGATCACGGATTGGCCAATCAGTGATCACATGATCGGGACCTCACACAGAGGTCTCGTACAACGATCGGTGTTCAGGTGTTGTATGCTCCCAGGGAGCCTGCACAAGCAGGGGGCGGGGGGCCGTTTATAAACAGCCACCCGCCACTGCACTGCTCTGTCCAGCCGTTTATGTACATGGGCCAGACGGGAAGTGTTTTTTATACATTTCATTAGACTTTCTATCTATTGGAGTGCGGTCAACCTCCTTACAAATACTGAAAGGTGATTGTACGCCAAACTGCTTAGTCTGGTTCAGGGGCGGACTGACAACTCATGGGCCCCCCGGGCAATAGGGGATCATGGGGCCCCTGTGTCCTTGCCCAAACTCAAAAAAACCTATGAAAAAGGTACCAGGGGCATCTCATGGGGCCCCCTACTGACCCCGGGCTCTCAGGCAGCGCCCGAGTTTTCAAATGGTCAGTCCGCCCCTGGTCTAGTTCCTCACCTTTCCTGGGTGATTAAGTAGCTGAAAAAATGAATTGAAAAAATATTGACTTGACACATTGCATTAGCTATTCTATAAACCCTTTTGTATATTTTACCTTCACACCCTCTGTAAACTGCTGCCTTGTACTGTGTTGCAGGATCTCTCTCTGGAGCATGTGTTCGGCTATAGAGGCTTTGATTGTCGTAACAACCTCCATTACCTCGGTGAAGGTGCCGATATTATCTATCACACAGCTGCTGCTGGCATTGTACAGAACATTTCTGCAGGTATGGTTAAGCAATAGCAGTCGAAAAATGTCAGTTTTCCACATGGTATCACCAAATATTGTTCATAATGATTTCACCTGGAATATACCCAAAATGTTTCAAATACTGGTCATGACACTATCTGCATGGAGTTTGATTGTTCTTCCTGTGTTTGGTATGGTTTCCTATGGGTGCTCCATTTTCTTCTCAAACCCCAAACACATGTTGGTAGGTAATTGGCTCCAGTCCAGATTGGCCCTACTAGGGCAGCACAGTGGCTAAATGGTTAGCACTTCTGCCTGGCAGTACTAGGGTCATTGGTTCGAATCCCAACCATGGCACCACCTGCCTGGAGTTTGCATGTTCTCCCTGTGTCTACGTGGGTTTCCTCCCACACTCCAAAGACATACTGGTAGGTGAATTGGATCCTGTCTAAATTGTCCCTAGTATGTGTATGTATGAATGTGAGTTAGGGACCTTAGATTGTACATCCCTTGAGGGTTAGGGACTGATGTGAACGTACAATATATATGTAAAGCGCTGCGTAAATTGATGGCACTATATAAGTACCTGAAATAAATAAATACTATGTGTGTATGTATGCATGTGAGATAAGAAGCTTAGATTGTAAGCTCCTAGAAATCAGCAACTGATGTGAAAGTACAACATGCAAAACACTGTGTATACCCTATCAACAGGGTCATTCATCATACTAAAGCTGGACAAATACTAGAAGGTTTCTTTTGTTTAGCTCACAAGCTGAAAGAAGGTAATCCAATAGATTCCTGTCTCCACATCAATGGTGTGGATGAACTAATCGACTTTGTAGGGTTATTGTATTTTGCTGTCAGAATACCTGAACAGTGCTTGCAGTTGATTGGGTCCAGGCAGTGATCAGCTGACAGTTTTCGGCCCAGCTCCTTTGACAAGTCGATTAACCTCCCTAGCAGTCTGATTATGTCACTTTTGATTTAATACAGAGTTCAAAGCTCTAGAAATCTGCATCTGTTGACGGTGCAATCTGGATCACTGATTATTGACAGCTGTAGCCTCCCTAGCAGTCTGATTATGTCAGTATTTCTGTGCTCAAAGTGGTACATTTTTATGCATGGAAATGTGTCGTTTTTTTATTGTAGGCCTGTACTTTTTAGGAATAACTCACTGAAATCTGTCCGAACAAGAGTCTAGTAAACATCCCGGGTATGATAAAATTTGAAACACAAAATCATAAATTATAATATAATAAATAATCATACAAAATAATAATATAATAATAAATTTAATTCAATAATATAATCAAACCAAAAAAACTGAAATTTGAAATATAGCGCCAAGTTTGCACATCACTGAGCTCAGTTGCAAAATCGTTTTCAGTGTCTGATGATGAATTTCCCCCACGAGTCATTATCACTCAATTCTGCAAGTGGTTCTGATTTACTATCACTGTTCTCTAGCCGGTCTAAAACCGCTTTTGACCTAAAGGGACGCTTTTTGGACGCCATGGACGTTTCTCAGTTTCCAGGCAGAAAGAACAGTCAAAATGCAGGCAGGGCGCCGGACAAAGCACTCGGGACAAAATGTATGTGAAATGGTTTGATACAGGAATGTTATACTATGTGATTTTAGTGTATTTAGTGAATGTCACTTTTTGTCATTTTCAAATTTCCCGCCGTTCCGTCCCCCGTACGTCCCGACGTCACTAGCGCTATTCTCTAGCTGATCTAAAACCGCTTTTGACCTAAAGGGACGCTTTTTGTACGTTTCTCAGTTTCCAGGCAGAAAGAACAGTAAAAATGCAGGCAGGGCACAGGACAAGGCACTCGGGACAAAATGTATGTGCAATGGTGTGATACAGGAATGTTATACTATGTGATTTTAGTTTATTGAGTGAATGTCACTTTTAACATTTTTTGAATTTCCCGCTGGATCCGTCTGCCATACGTCCCTACGCTCGCAGGGAACGGAACCCGGAAGACGGATGCCAGCATCAGCCAGAGGAGATGGCCGGACGCTGCAGGGGGGACATCGCGGGAGTGAAGGACAAGGTGCTGGAGGGATCCCAGAGCAACGCTGCAGTGTGATCCCAAGTGTAGCTCGGGGTTACCACTTCTGGTACTGAAAGTTAACCCCGAGCTACACTCGAGAATACCGCCAGGGGGGTTAAGTACTCATCTTTTGTTGAGATGGCAGGACCACCCACTGTTAGAACTTTTGGCTGATTTTTCGGAATTGGCCAAAATTCTATGACCAGCTCAAAGAGTAAATTTACCTTTGGGAACATGTTACATGTTCCACCCATTTTTAGGGTGGAACATGTAACCTGTTCCCTCAGCCGCAGCTCGATTCCCCCCCCCTCCCTGTGACAGTAGTATGGGGAGAAGTTCCCCGTACAAGCCCACACGGCTGCCTTACTCATTCACAGCATTCTGTGAATGAACGAACTATAAGGCCTGACAGCCTTTGTGCCTGCCGGCTTGTAGTTTTCAATGAACTACCACAGTGCTGTTGAGCTCTGTGGTAGTCCATTGAATCTTCATGTCAGACTGAATCTTCTTGCCCATACAGGATGTACAGGCACACAGATACACGGACAGTTTCTGCATGGCACCAGCGATATAGTGATTGCTGATGCAATGTTTTTCAGGTTCCAGAAAAAAAAAATAGTAATTAAACTGCAAGTAAATTTACCTGCAAGAAAATTTCATTTATTTTTTATTTTTTAAAGTTAACATCCTTTAAGTGTGGTTAGATATGCTGCCGCTGGTGCCGCCTAGGGAGTAAAGCAGGACAAACATTATGCAGTTTTTTTTACTTCAGCTATGTGTTGCAGGAAAGAAAATTGCTATATTCCCCCATCAACACTGATTGTGTTTATGGGGGAATCCCTCCCACGGCGCTATTGTGTTCTGCCGATGGGCAGCCTTCCCCACAGGCAGAATACAATGATGACTGCTATAACTGCTGGCGGTGATCGCATGAAAAAAATCCGACAGGCTGATTGTACTGAAGTCAATTGATGGATCAACTTCAGTACAACCAGCCTGCCCGTAGATGGATCAAATTTGACTGGTTCCAGCTGAACTGGCCAAACTTCGATCCATCTCTGGCTGGACAAAGGACAAGGACAAAGAAAGACTCCCTCTTCCACTGCTGATTATCCGGGCTCCTCTGTAGAAGAAACCACACCCCAATAAGAATGCTGAAAGAACACCCACACTGTGGTAAAGAGACTAGTGGAAGAAGAAGCTGTACTTGGTTCTTCCAATACTGAATTGATAGAATTGACAGTTTTTGCTTTTCTGTTAAAGCATCAGTGTAGAAATTTAAAGAGAAACTTGAGTCCCCTTGGATGCGATTCTGTCTCCCTCCACTGGCACCACCATTTTCAACAGTCAGTCGGGACCAACTGAATTTTAAACGGTGTATGGCTGCCCCCCACTAGACAGTGATTGACTTCCATTGGAGGGACAAAGATCATGTCGGCAGCAGCTGATCGAATTATCCTGAGCAGCAGTTCTAGATTCCTTTTAGACAATGACAGCTAGCGGGGGATCTTCTCCCCCGTACATCCCATACGGTCAAGCAGATATACTGACAGATAGGCAGGAGACTTGCATGGCACCAGCGATCTACTGATCACTGGTGCAATGCTTTACAGGTTCCTGCAGCGAAAAATAATAAATGCACATTTTTTTACCTGCGAAAAAATGTGCATTTATTATTTATTATTTTTTACCAAAAGGTTAACTTATCCTTTAAAGTGGACCTCCACCCTCATCTATCACTTTTTATGATTATTCTCCTCCCTCCCAACTACACTTCTGGCTTTCTTGCCTAGTTGAGAACGTCTCTTAACCCCAGCTTCCCCCATCCAAAACATTCTAGGATACTGACTAATCCACTGCAGTCCATATACCCTGGGCAAACTCCATGGCACTGCACATACGCTGCGGTGCGTCATCAGGGGGCCAACGGCAAGAACCAAAAGGGTCAGCCTGTCCCCTGATGATGTCAGATGAGAAGATAATTGTGTGGGACCCAGAGTGCTGAGACAGAGTGGCAGCTTGCACCAGATAACGCTGGATTCACTGGGCGAGTGAGTATGTTTTTAAGGACAAGCTAGTTGTTAAGGTAACGGGGAAAAATTAAAAGCATGTAATGAAGTTCATCTTTAAAGTGGTTGTAAACCCTTCCATATACCCAGTGACGTGAATGGTCTCAGGTGATACACAGAGATGAAACTCCTCCTACATATGTTATACCTGTTTATTTGCAGTCCTCTCTCCTCTACATCCATTCAAAGTGCTGAATTTATAAAGCTTGTAGAGCTGTGAAAAAAAGGGATGGGGAAGCTGAAGTTACACTCTACAGAGCTCAATGTGGAGAGATCTGAGAGCTGATTGGAGGGAAGGGACAAACCTCCCTCAACACAGCACACAGGGACAAAGCTAATGCTTTCATTCTCCTGAAGGTCCCTCCTCTGTCACCATTTTTCTCTTGGTGTCAGGAAAAATTCTCAGAAGTGATTCATGCTGATAACAGAGAAACAAAGCAGCAGACAGAAATGACACATAGTGCTCTTAATGGAGACAAGTACACGCTTTGTTCATATTTCATGTCTGAGGTTTACAACCACTTCAGGTAGCAGCCATGGTGAACATTTCCGTGTATGTATAGTTATTACCTACATTGATTTTCTTATGTCTCCCATCACTCTTCCTGTGAAGGACATAGATTTTAACCTTGTATTTTGTATAAAATTAGGAAGTCAGAGCTTCTACCTGGAACACACTGATGATATTCTCTGTCTGACTGTCAATCAACATCCAAAGTACAAGAATGTTATTGCCACAGGACAAATTGGTAAGAAATGAGAGTGATGTGTATTCTGCAGTCATCATCAGACAGTATTACTGCAGTGTGTGCTAATGGATTATATACATGGCATTCAGTGTAATAAAAGAACATCTGTAATGGCGTCCATTCTGACATGACATTGCAGTCTATAGTGCTATAGTATTAGATGCTTGCTGTGCTGTATAGGAGCAACAGAGCTTTTCCCAGTCTGTGAGCTATATCAGCCCGTATTGAGCAATCCTGCCACAGACAGGTCTTCATTTGCAGTACTGATTAAGGCAGCAGAGTTTAAGGCAAAAGAGAATTTTCTGTGATTGTTTTTTTTACGGATTCTCTTTTATTTTTCCTTTGTGATTTCCCTCTGATTTATTGATCACGTCCATTGATACATAATTACAATAATACTATTTGTTAATTCTGCAGTGGTACTGGGTAAGAGGATATTAGTTTGTGTAGGGTTTAGATACTTACCGTAATTTTCTTTTCCTGACGGGCTCCATGTCAGAGCAGCTGAGTAAGGCCCCCCCCCCCATCATGCTTCCAGGACCTAACTCATAAATTTGAGCCCACCTGCAGCCTCAGCATTCTGTAACTAGTCCTACCAAGCAGGGTGGGAATTATGCTGACATGGAGCCTGTCAGGAAAGGAAAATTATGGTAAGTATCTGTCATTCAGTTTTCCATTTTCATGACAGCTCCATGTCAGCACAGCTGGGAATTAACTAGCCGCACAGGGGAGGGATAATGCTACACACTTCTCAATTCTGGCTAAAAATCAGAAGCCAGGATGCCTCTGCCAAACTCAACTGTCATTAAGGCTGCTTCTATACAGTAATGATCCATGGACGTATATATTGACCCCCACGTAGCTGCCTTGCAGATAGTGTCTGGGCACACTCAGCCTGCTGCTGCTTACAAGGTCCAGACCCTTTGGGTGGACAGTGAAGTGATCCCCTCTGGCACAGCCAACCGTTTCAACTTGTAGACCAAGGAGATGAGCTTCAACAACCAGGAGGCAATCTTGTTGGAAGCCATAAAATCATTCCACGCTCCACCTGGAATGACAAACAAGTGCTCTGACTTCCTGATGCCAGATGTCGCCTTGATGTTAAATTTTAAAGCTTGATCCACATCTGATGGACTAACTTCTTGGGTACTCCCCAAGAGAAATGTAGGAAGGACAATTTTACGTGTGATATGGACTCTGAAGGTCACTTAGGCAGAAGCTTGAGCATCAGCTTGAGTACCACCCTATCTAGGATGAATGTAAGAAAGGGTTCTTTAAACCCCAGGGCCGCTAATACGGACAATCTTCTGGCTGATGTAATTGCCACCAGGAAAGCAGTTTTCAGCAAGAGGTACCACAAGTGGCCATTTTTATTGAAGGCATCTGATGCAAACAAGTCCAATACCAATGGTAGATCCCACTTCACAAACAATCCCTTAGCTAGGTCTCAACCAAATTGCAGCTTGAAGGACAGTATAACTGAGTGTTGGATGCCCATTGTATGCCGGTGAAGGCAGAGATAGCTGAAATGTGGTCCCATAGCGTACTTACACATAAACTTAAACCAATCCCCACCTACAGAAACTTCAGAATGTGACAGACTTGTGAAGAGCCTAGTGTAAATCCTTGATCAGCAGCAGTCCTGTGAATTTATGTCATATTCTACTGTAGGCACTGTTAGTGATGTTCTTTGCTTTCATAAGAGTATTCACAACCTTTACAGAGCCCCCAAGACCTATTAGCCTCTGCCTCTCAAGACCCAAGCCATGAGCTTGAGCCTGTCAGGTGTTGGATGAATGTGACTGGAGAATCCGATCTAACCGGCAGAGGAAGTGGATCCTTGGCGCTCATTAGGAGGGGCAGAGGGTACCAAGGCCCCTTCAACCAATCTGAGAGCACTACCAGAACTATCACCTTTCTCTGCTCCAGCCTCAGCAGAAAGCTGAGAATCAGAGGGAGAGGCAGAAAGACCTAAGCTGTCCCGGAGATCCACTCTGCGATCAGCACCTCCACCCCGATTGCTTGTGGACCCTGGAATAGAAAGCAGCATGGTGTTGACTGAGGATGTGAACAGGCCTACCTCTGGAAGAGATTACCAAGCCTGTTAGTTCTCAAAAAACCACATGGTCAATGAATGTAATAAATTGTTAGGTGTCAACTTCTTTATCCCTGGTTGCATGAACCAGCAGGGCTCATACAGTCCTGCTCACCTAATCTTCTTTTGGAAGATTCTGAGAAGCATTGTTTGCCTGGAATGGTAGGAGACTGCTTATTGATAGAACAAATAACCTTTTCACAGTGTGAGTGGTAACGTTCCTATAGAATGTATTAGCCTCATGTGACAACCTGTTAGGTGTCATCTTTATCTTTGGTTGCTTGAACGAAGCAGTATTCATGCAGTCATGTCCATCCACATCGTCCTCTTTGGAAAGTCTGAAGAGGGATGCTTCGCCTGGGAAGACTAGGCAGCTTCTCATTGCTGAAACAGATAACCCTTTCAAAGGGTAAATGGAAACCATTCCTTTAGTGTATTGACAATGTGTTTATTGAATGTGACATCCTGTTAGGTGTCATCATTTCTATCCCTGGCTGCTTAAACCAGCAGGATACATAGTCATGCTCGTCCACGTCTTCTTTTTAATAGAATCTGAAGAGGCTGTCTTGCCTGGCACTGCTGTGAGACTTCTAATCGCCACAACATATAACACTTTCACAGGGTGTGTGGAAACAACTTCCTTTGAGTGCACTGGCCACTTAATAATTGTGTCATCATCCTCATTTGTGATTGCTTGAAGAAAGCAAGGTTCACATTGTCATGTTCATCTGTCTTTTCCCCTTTGGAGAGTCTGAACAGGCTGTTCTGTTTGGGAAGGCCATGAGACTGTTCCTTGTTAGAAAAAATAACCCCTTCACAGGGTGAGTGAAACACTTACATTCATGTTCATCTGTCTTCTTTTTTTGAAAAGTCTGAAGAGGGTTGTTTTGTTTGGGAAAGCTCTAAGACTGCTCATTGCCAGATTAGATAATCCTTTCACAGGGTTTTGCCTGCTGCTTAAAGCAGCTAAAAAGAGAAAATCCCCAATAATTTAATGATGTAGAAAATAGCTTGCTTAGTAACAAACCCAAAAGGGTTAATCACTGCTAGAGGGATGCCTACACTTCAGCTTCCAACCATAGCCCTGAAGTCACCAGGTGGTTAATGAACCAACCCTTGCCCTGCCAGAAAACAGGACATGATGAAAATGTTTTGTTCAGAAAAGCAACAAAAAGGAAGGAATCTGCATCAGAATTACAAAAATATTCTGCAATGTACACAAACCATCCAAGGGAATTGTTAACATCATAAAGACCTTCTCTTCTTTTTTTTTTTTGAGAAACTGGAGACCACAAACAAATATTAAAGGGATGTCCTATACTCCAACAGGCAATGCTGGCTACAGTAGTCATCCACAGGCAACTCCTCTACCTTCTCTGGGAATGCTGGTCTTTAGAGGGGGTTGGCATAATGGCACAATAGTAAAGCAAATATGAGAAACCATCAGCAGGTAATGCCATGTGTGAACAGACAAAGTATTACTTTGTACACCCGTTATGCAGAGTACTATCTATGGAGGAGCTCAGGGTATGCACAGCGGCTGCAGGGAGCAAAGCACAACAATAGCCAGCAATGCAGTATTCATTTGGATGCAAAGCATTTTTACATTTCGCTCACCCAACCTGCAGCATCCAGCTGTAGACACTGGCACTGCGCGGGTGTGCGTGCCTACAGGGGACTCTGCCAACACCGCTGCCCACTTCACATGGACCCAGTGGACCCCAGACAAGGCTGTTAACCGTGATAAAAGCCGCCCCAAGAACCAGCAGCGGGGCTCCCTGGATTATGAGTCATTTAGCTGGTACACCAGGGACCGTGTCCAGCTGAAACCCACGGACGGACGGACAGCCAGCCCTTTAGACCGGCCAGCTAGAGGAGCACCCCTAGCTCCTGCACATAGGAGGAAAAAAGAGGAACACTGAGGCTGCAGGTGGGATCAAATTTATGAGTTAGGTCCTGGAAGCATGGGGGTTCAGGGCCCTTACCCAGCTGTGCTTACATGGAGTTGTCAGGAAATACAAATCTACAGCTAATCCTAAATGCTCAAGTTATAAATCGGTTCACTACATGTTCAACAAAAGAATTTTAAGTCAATGGGGTTTATTTACTAAAGCTGAAGCTTGCAAAATCAGGCTCACTTCTGCATAGAAACCAATCAGCTTCCAGGTTTTTTTCACAAAACTTAATTGAACAAGCTGAAGTTAGAAGCTGATTGGTTTCTATGCAGAAGTGAGCCTGATTTTGCACTCTTCAGCTTTAGTAAATAAACCCCAATATTTTTACTCATTTAACTTAGTAGCTTGCCATGTTATTTATTACAGTATCCATAAAAGATTATTATTGGCAGGATTGAGTCATGATCGTCATTTGCCTGTGGCAGCCTTTCTAAACCTTATTACTGCAAGGGAACCCCTACAATAATTTTTAGGTCTTGGGGAACCCCTGCTAAAACCTATTTATTGCAGTCTAATGGGAAAAATGCCCCTTACATTGGTGGTCAGTAGGAAGACTGATGGTGGTAAGGATGCCCCTTTGCAGACAGCTAAAAGAGTGTTGGTGTCACATACACATGTGCATTTTTTTTTTAAATTCATGATATATATGAATCTATGGATGTACATAGTAATGATAGTATACGAATCTACGAATGGACATAGTAACAAATGTCAATGAATATGAAAAAGATAAGTTTTAACAAAAAAAACAAATGCATTTGTTTCATTTGGATAACGTCACATGATGCAATAGTAGTTTGGGGCCCATGGGGAAAATAATTACATTTTTAAGTTTTTTTGATCATTTGGATAATGAATGGATCCAAATTTCATTCCATTAGTTAATTCGGATGCACATGACGCCAGTCGACATTGTCCATTCAGCTTATTGCATTTCTCTTGGTGGGTCGGACTAGCATCCGAAAATATCAAATCCTTCCAATTCAAATCCATCCAATTTGATAATATATAGAATATATAGCAGTGTTCCGGAAAAGCTTCTAAATTTTTTGAATCCAATAAATATATTAAACGAATGCTGAAGATATGAAATGATATACGAAAACAAAATGGTTTAACATAACGAATATGATGAAGCAAAATTCTTCAATGAACAAATGCATCAAAATATTTCAGGTGTGCACATGTCTTGTGTCACACTGCTGGCTTTGCCAAGTAACGTTGGCCCTGGAAATATATAGGCACCATCAAGTGGACGGTCAGTCAACCACAACCCAAGGAACCCTTGGTAACCTCTGGAGGAAACCTAGGGTTCCACAGAATACTGGTTAAGTATGGCTGGCCTATGGACATCAGTTGATGCCACTGGCTGATTCTTTAGCTGCTTGGGTAGATTAGATATTATCACCTGATTGGTTGCTTATCCTTAGGAAAAAAGACAAGCGCAGGGGTTTCTGACAGCTCTTCCATGTTCTTCCTCCCTAAACAATAACATGGTATTTGGGCACACCTTCAGAGCAGTCATAGTGTACAAAGGGCTGCCTTGTTAATGGCTGTGGTGTTATTATCCATCTCTCCTGTAAGAGCCCCTGTAAAGAAGAGCTGTTAACATCTTCATAAGCTTTCATGCAGCAGCACAGCTGTATTGCTTGTTTCAGCAATTCACATAAGTGAACTTTTATAGAAAAATGTTTGAAAGAGGATCTGTGCAGTGGGAACTGTACCCAAAAAAAACAAGCAGAGGACAAATGGTTAGTCACCATCTTTGCCTGTAGGCTACCTGTATCCAATCTTTTCCCCATTAGGCTAGGTTCATACTTATGCAGAATGCTTATGCAAATAGCACGTGCTTCCGCACCCGCAGGCAGAAAGTGCTGGTGTGGGGGAGTCCATAATTTTTAAGGGAACCATTACACATCTGAAAACGCAGCGTGTTTTCAGAAGCATGAAATCACATGGTGTAAAAGCACCATGTGCTTTCCCTTCAACTGCAGTTTCGAAAAAACTACTGGGACCTTTTCCGTGCATTTTCCACAGGTACAGAAGCACATTAAAATGAACTTATAGATGTGAACCTAGCCTTACTGAGTTATCATGCCCTGTTCTGCATAATGTCTCTGTGTGGAGGCAGCCATATTGAAAGAGCCAGGGATTTGCTTTCTCATGTTAGAGCTGCCCCCCTTCTGATGGTTGGTATAGGAACATTTTAAGAAGCAGCAGGAGAGTATCAAAATGCACAGATGTATAGAATGAATGAAGCAGAAGCAGAGAGATCCTTGGACTGCAGTCCCTCCAATACAGCTTACTCTCCAGCAAGGAGAACAGTGAGCGGAACAGTAGTGACATCACCAAATCCCACTCCAAATTTCATTAAATAGGAAATCACTTTTTTGAGTTTAGGTCAACTTTACCAGAAAAAAAATGTTACTGTCTTATGTAACTCTTAGTGTATTTGGTCTAGAAACAAAATGAGTAACTATTATATGATTTAACACTGCATCTTGCAACTGGGAAAAGTTTGTTGCATCTTTAAAAGGAAGGTAGTTGATGTCAGTAGCTAGAGGACATTGTTCAGAGCTAATCCATTATTAACTTTGTTACAACCTCTTGCATCATCTGCCATCGCCCACCTTCCCACCTGACATTACTTACTGATGCAAGATAAGCAAAGTTAGAATATGGTGTCATTCATGTAACTACATCCAGCCACACGCACAGAGCCGCTAGAAATGCACACCCCAATGACTTTTTACAGCTGCATTTGAAGATATAATAAGTGTTTTCTTGTTTACATTTTTTTTATTTTTGCTTAGCATATATACCACACACTGGGCTTACATGACAGAAAAACATTATAAATGTTTGGCATTAAAACAAAACATTAAGATTTTTCATAATTACTGGTTTTAAGATCACTTAAGGAAGTCATAGTTAAAAAAGAAAACAATTAGATAAACGGTAAACTCATAATAATAAAATATGTGCAACCAAAACTAGTCTTTATACTTAAAGTAGAACTCCAGTTAAAAAAAAATTTTTTTTACCATGCAGTAGGGCTGTGCACCCACTGCATGGATCGGCTGCTCATTTTTTCTAGGGGTGAGGACTAAGCTCATACTTACCTGACCCGCCAATCCTATGGAAAACTGTGCTTCCCCACGGTCCAGCAGTGGACCATTCCTGACTGTGGAGTGCACCTTGAGTGTGCTGACGTAAGGAACAGTCCATTTACAAGACCACTGGACCGCGGGGGAACAAGAGCCGAAAGGACCGGTCCTGTGCAAGGAGTATCGGCGGGTCTGGTGAGTATATCTTTGGTGTCCTCTCCCCTAGAATAAAACGAGCATTTGACTCGTGCAGTCATGGCACAGCCCCACTGCAAGGGCCAAAAACAGTTTTTCCCGTATTTCTGCTTTAAAGTAGTATTAAACCCTCAGTGTTTTATTGGCTTAAAGTGTTATTAAACCCCGGACCCTGCATTCACTAGATCTCCCACAGTACACAGAACATGCAATGCAATTGTTTTAGTAAATATACTGTAAACTGCTAATTACCTTTTCTCATCAACAGTATATAGCAGTCTTGTGACTTCTACCAGTGTCTGGCCGAGCAGTGGTTAAAGCTTGTAGGAGGAGTTTTCATTCTCCTATGACTGTCCTATGAGGCTGCATGACCCCTGACCTTCTGTCTGGACAGTGCTGATTGGCCCTGTGCTGATCATATGCACCCTCCCAAAAAATAAAAAACTCTCTAGCAATACACACCAAACTGAGCATGTGCAGAGTTCCTCCTAGGGCTCTGTACTATCTGCAGATTAATTGGGGACAGTATAAGAAGGAAAGGATCAGAGAAGACAGGAACAAACAACTTTTTTAAACAATGCGGCAGATTTACCCCTTAGGTTCCACAGTGAGTATAACAAGCATGCTTTAAAGCATATACAGACTGATTGTACTATTGTGGGTTCAGTAACACTTTAACACAATGAGAACAATGAAGTAAACATTCCCCAGTTTGTAAAAATTCTTATCCCAGCACTTACAGCTTTCAATGCTGCTGGCTCCTGCTCTCTCAGTGCTGCTGGTCTGAACGTCTGGTCTTCACAGGAAAGAGTGTACAACAGACAGAGAAATCTGGTAAGCAAAGAGAGGGAGAGGAGGAATAAGGAGGGGAGTGCCTTGCCATCCTAGGATATGGGGATGTGTGTTTCTATTGATGCACAGTGAAGGGTGACACAACGCTAGTCCCTGCATGCAAGGATGGCTCCATAGGGTGCTGCAAGAGAAAGGAGAAACAAGAAACCTGGGGCAGCAGTCATGGCACCAGCTTAAGCTGGAACATAGGCTAGGATTAAAACATCAAGAAGCTGCACCACTGGTGAAAAGGAGACAATTTCTCAATTACCCCATCAACACAATCAGCCTTGATGAAGGAATGCCTCCCACAGTGCTTTTGTATTCCGCCAGCCCAGGGGAAGGGGGGGGGGGGAGGATTGGTGGTGGGGGGAGGGGTGTTACTGGGGGTGGGTGTGAGTCTTCCCTGCTGGCAGAACACCATCACTGCTAGCGGCTATAGCCCCAGGCAGTATTTGCAAGCTAAAAATCTGACAGGCTGGTCGTACCCAAGTCGATCGATGGATCAACTTGGGTACAATCAGCCTGCCTGTAGACAAATATCGGCCGGTCCCTGCTGAACCAGCTGAGATTCAATCCATCTATGGCTGGCTTTAGTGATTAAATCAGCTACTGAAGTTATTAAAAAACTGACAGTTTATTAAAACTTTAACTGATCACACCTCACCAGAAAAGAGGTGCTCTATGGACATTTAGCTTTTGTTTACAAACCCTAAAGTATGAATAATGTTTAGTAACATATTGACATATTTTAAATGAGGTTTAAACACATTCACATATTAAACAGATGCAGTCACATTTAATTTTCAGTAACACGTGCATTTTTGTGTGTAATAAGAATTTGTAATTCAAATAAAAAGGATGCCAGGCACAAGTTAAAGTTTTTGTAATACATTCTGTTAATGTCTTTGTTAAGCCCTGTGTTTTCTACCTATACTTACTAAACAATAGTTCTATATCTATTTCTTTTCCTGTCATTCTCATACGTTAAACATTTTGTGTTTGCATGCCTCTAATGCTGATCTAGCTTGCCTCGGCATTAGAAATACTACTTATTTCAGTTGTTGGTTATCCCTGACGCTTCCCCATTTGCCATTGCTCTCATGACGCAGGTGAAATTGCTGAGTACTCAGGTAAGGCTTACCATAACTGTCGTGTAGTACTAGTTACAGGTCCTCTTTAGTCCATCCATTGTGTCTGTAGCTGCTGTACCAGGCTCAGGTACACATCCGCCATGTTCACGTCTTCGCATGGCAGTATCTATGCACAGTGTCCCCTGTGTCTCGCACATTGTCACTAGATTGACTTTGGGCAACTGTTAAGAAACTACAGGTCCTAATGGACTCACAAGGGATCCAGGACTCTAAGTTTCCAAGATTGAAAGCAACAGGATGCCCATGGTTATCCTAGACTTGACTCATTCTTCATAAACCACACCAGTCCCGTTATCACAAGCTTGTAGTATGTCAGTTTAGACTTGTATAGTAAATATCTGATCCGTATCATTTCAGTCTGTGTTTTTTTGTGGTATCAAAAGATCTGTATGTGTGGATTTACATTCTTGCTATAAGGGCCCATGCTCTGATTCTTGTAAATAAAGGCCTATGTTGCGTGTGAATGTGTATTATTGTATATTTGTATTATCATGGACCATATATTTTATATGCATTTAGGTAAGGTTGGTTTTGGTATCATGCTGCCTAGGACACCATGAATCAGTGGTTCTCAAAATGTGGAACCTCAGGACCAACATTTGTCCTTGCCCATTAAGTCACGACCCAAAATTAATTTAATTTCCGAAACATTATAATTTATTCCATAAAACAACTTGTAAGGTATTCTACAATGTATATGCACTTTTTAAACCATAAACAAACAGCTTTCTTCCAAAATGGATAGTGCAGTAATCACCCCCCCCCCATCATCACCATCGCTTTCCTGCTTTCTTTCACTCCTTTCAAAATCTGCTCTCCATCACCCTGCCACAACCCAGGAAAAATACCTAGTAAAGTCATTCCCTGGCATTCAGTGGTGCTTCTCTTCCCTCCTGCATGGCTAGCTGGCTGGAAGAAAGTGTAGTTATATGTCACTTCCTCCCAGCGCTCCCACGGAGGAAGGTGGAATGAGCGCAAGGGCCATGGGACCGCTTTCCAAGTGCACCATGCGCACCACCTTAATGGGACCGGCTGGCCGCAATAATACAAATATTAAGGCCAGCCATAGTTGTGCTCCTGGCCGTCTTAACAGTTATATTAGTGCAACCGGCGTTTTTTAGTAAGCTATGTTGTCAGGGCACTGGATGTTTTATTGGGCATTAGAGAGGCCTGGGGGGGCACTTGCTCCATGAACCAGTCCACCCCTGGTCATAACTCACTTTTGGGTCGCAATCCATTAGTTGGAAACGTGGTCATAAATTATGGCACACTTTTTACAGACTCCACCCCATTCTATGTTACATCATGAATGTTTAGATAAAATATCTAAAGCAGCACACTGGCTGCTTAATTTACAGAACTACCATAAGATTGTCTAGTTCACCAATCATTAGCACAGCCTTTCTCAACCATTTACCCCAGATGAACCCATAAAATTTGAGGGCTGTACCAAAAGTAATGCAAAAGTGGACATAGCTTTTTTATTAGCTTACTTAGGTCGTTCGAATGTCTCATGTTGGTAGAGTATCTGTCTGTACAAAAAAGGTGCTACTCAACCTAGTCTCCATTACAAGCAATGCATTTGCTCCTTAGTTGACACCAAACTTTTGAATCCTCTTTGGAAAAATTCAGGTATGCACTTTTGTACCCACTTCTTCACAGCCACTTTCACCTCATCTGTGTCATCAAATCGTTGTCCCCGAAGAATGTCTTTCATTGGGCCAAACAAACGGAAGTTGGAGGGCATCAAATGTGGGCTGTAGGGTGGATGGAGGACCACTGACCAGCCGAATTTGCCAGTCACCTGATTTATTGCCAAACGTGTGTGGTTGCACAATGTCATGGTGAATGCGGATTGTCTTCAGATTCTTGCTCAGTTCCTTCCTCCTAATGGCTTCTCTAAGCTTCTTAAGTGTCCATTCCATGGATTGATTCTTCATTTCCAGATCAATAAAATATGCCCATGTTTCATCCCCTGTCATCAGTTCAGCAAAACAAAACATGTCTTCATTGGCTTCAAACGCTTCCAGCAGATCAGAGCATACTTCCACCCTTCTCTCCCTCAAATCTGGTGTCCGCTGGCAAGGTAACCACTTTGCACACACTTTCCGATACCCTAAGTCTTCCACCATCTTCTGTATCAGAAGAAGTCGGATGTATATGGAAGGAGCGCCAGACCAAAAGATAAAGGACTCCAAATTAATTTATTGATATTGTGTTAAAAGACAACCAAAGTGTTTTGAGTGTCAAAGAAACTCCCCCTTCATCAGGGCTCCTATTTGGATTCCTGGCCATCTACATCAGCAGTCAAAATAAGCAGCAGCTTATATGCATATGTTCTTCTGGTGAGCAGTCTAACCTGAGCCAGTGGGCACTTCAAATATGTTTTGCCCTCTCACTACCTTGTTTAAACATGTATCAAAATCCCAGCGCCTCTTGGATTCCCTTTTTTTGATTGGAGTACCATCATCTGTATGATATTGTGACCACAGTCCAGTTGTGCCACAGGCTCATGGACTGTGACTTGTCTGTTCATTGGAATCAGTTTGCCCACTCACTGATGATTCGTGTCAGTGGTCACATCTGATAATCTCCCACTGCATGGTTTGTCTGCAATGCTTGTTTCCCCTTCTTTAAACATTTAAACATCGATCTGTGCACTTTGCTCTTGTCAATGGTGTCATCTTTGTAAACATTCTGTAGCCTTCTGTGGATGAGAACTTCAATGGAGGCACATTGCTTCTGCTTGGAATCCATTATTCACATGCAGTGAAAAATAAGAAGAGGAAGAGTTACTATTTAGGAAAGGTTAGTATACGGCATGTGAAATTTGAATGACCCATGTAAGTTAATAAAAAAGTTACAGTGGGGCAAAAAAGTATTTATTCAGCCACCAATTGTGCAAGTTCTCCCACTTAAAAAGATGAGAGGCGCCTGTAATTGGCATCATAGGTAGACCTCAACTATGAGAGACAAAATGAGAAAAAAAATCCAGACAATCACATTGGCTGATTTGGAAAGAATTTATTTGCAAATTATGGTGGAAAATAAGTATTTGGTCAACTACAAACAAGCAAGATTTCTGGCTCTCACAGACCTGTACCTTCTTCTTTAAGAGGCTCCTCTGTCCTGCACTCATTACCTGTATCAATGGCACCTATTTGAACTTGTTATCAGTATAAAAGACACCTGTCCACAACCTCAAACAGTCACACTCTAAACTCCACTATGGTGAAGATCAAAGAGCTGTCGAAGGACACCAGAAACAAAATTGTAGACCTGCACCAGGCTGGGAAGACTGAATCTGCAATAGGCAAGCAGCTTGGTGTGAACAAATCAACTGTGGGAGCAATAATTAGAAAATGGAAGACATATAAGACCACTGATAATCTCATGTATGCCCACTTTTACATGACTTTAGGTACAGCCCTCATAATTTTCAGGTCACAGGGAATCCCTACTAATATTTTTCTATGGGGGCCATTGGGAAAATGTCCCTTACATTGGTCAGTAGGAAGAACGTTCCCCTTACTGTGGTGGTCCGAATGTCACCCTTATTGACAACTATGCAGACACCATCAGATAGGAGCTCACTTAGCTACAGCTCAAGGCATCCCTAGCCATGTCTTGTGTAACCCTGGAGTCCACAGAACCCTGGTTGAGAATGGCTGCTGTAAAGACTAAGGATATGTCTTTACGCAGCAGTCATGTCAACTGTAAACCTCTTTATTCTCATGTCTGCTGCACAAATACTCTGAGCTGGCCACAAATTGCAAAAATACAAAGAAATAAGTTATGTTTTCCTGATACTCTCTCTCGTCTTGTTGTGCTAATAGGCACCAGCCCCATTATAGTAAGAACAGCTCTGCATTTAATATATGAAATGCGCTCCTTTAACAATCTAAACCCCCTTTATATTTCTAAACACAGGGCCATTGTTACATGTTTGGTTTTAAACACTAATCCAAAGAACATGATCTTTTGGAAGCAAACACGCAAAGCATTCGACAACAAACAAGCTTGTTTAAAGATCTCATAAAGGCATTCTCAATTAACGGAACCAAAAAGAGTCCGCAATTCTTTATTCTTATCACAAATAGCAAAAGGATGCCAGTACATTTTGTGGATCCACAAATTCCCCTTCAATAGGGCTTATAACTAATGCTTGGTATCAAAAGGGTTTGAAAGTATTTATAGATATTTCATCAAACGTTTTTACCAGAAGATGCAGCTTCAAGCTGCCTTATTGAAAATTTAGTCCGTCCAGCTGCCATTTTTTACAATAGCGTGTTGGTTAGTTTGGTAATAACTTCACAGTACATGTCCTTGTATCACTCGGGGAATTTCCATTCTCTTGCTAACACAAAGATGCAAGACATAATTAGAAAACAAAATTGAGGAAAATGTGCTTTTTAGACCATTGTTCCTTGCACAGATGTTGCCAATAGAAGGTTTTCCCATAACCCTTTATCTCGGTGACATCTCTAAAATTTGGATTCCCCCTCACTTCTCAGTGACAGTGATCAGCAGGATAGAGGTGGAGAGCTCGCACTAATATGGACACAGACAGCAGAAAAAAAAAAAAAAAACCAATAGAGGGTCTAACGTTTCCCCATTTTATTCAAAACCAGAAAAAAGGTTTTGCCTAGAGGTACACCATGTAAAGGAAAGGTAACCATTGTAAGTGACCTGGCTGGTTAGAATTGGTCTTAGCCCTCTCAAGTTGGACAGCTTGATCTGCATGTAAATCTGGAAAGATATAAAGGAGTGGAAAGAGAGGATTGCCCATAGTATCACTACGTGTAATAAGCCCATACAGCTCCCAGATTAAAAACGTTTTCACCATAGTTCTTAAAAAGTCATGCATATGGATAAACTCTACATGGTAAAATGTCAGGAGCTCTGCCTTATTATTATTATGAATGTTTATGAACTAAAAGCCACCAAGGTTTTCTTGCTAGAAGTTGACTGCTGTGGATTTCTTCAATACAGGGGCTACACCTTCCATTCATATCTGGGATGCCATGAATAAGCAGACTTTATCCATTCTGAGGTGTTTCCATGCCAAGGGGGTAGGATACATTAATTTCAGTGCCACTGGAAAGCTGCTTTTGTCAGTGGGAGTCGATCCTGAACACACCATAACTGTATGGCGATGGCAAGAAGGTAAGTGTCAGTCTTATGCTAGCCACATACATTGTTGATGCACTCTCCTCAATTAAGAGGGTTCTCTTATGACAGTGCCACACAGTGTTTAAACTTCCAATGAAACAAGATTTCAGTCAATTGAACATAAAAATCTATTTTGTGTATTTAAAGTTGGCATTCATGTTTCCCAGGTGCAAAAGTCGCCAGTAAAGGAGGCCACATGGAGAGAATATTTGTGGCTGAATTCCGTCCAGACTCGGACACACAATTTGTATCTGTCGGAGTAAAACACATCAAATTCTGGACGTTGGCGGGGAGCACATTACTATATAAGAAAGGGATTGTCGGATCTGTGGACAATGCCAAAATGCAGACCATGCTTTCTGTTGCCTTTGGTGCTGTAAGTATGATAATAAAATATACCCGTATTTTCCAGCATATAAGGTGACTGGGTGTATAAGATGACCCCCTAATTTTCCAGTTAAAACATAGGTTTTGGGCTATACTCGCCGTATAAGACTACCCCCCTTCCGAGGCAACACCATTTAAAAACATACAGTATACCGTGCTGAGCCAAGCTGGCTCAAAACAAATGTTCCTATGACAGATTAATCTGTCAGCCCGCTGGATGTGCGGTATATACAGTATACTGTGCTGAGCCAAGCTGTTTCAAAACGTACCGGTACGTCCCTACTGTAATCAATCTGCTGGATGCGTGTATGTACTGTAGCTGCGGCTACATACAGTATACACTGTGCCAATCACGGCGAGTGATGTATTCTACTAATGAATACAAAGCCTGCTCGGATTGGCTGAGGTTGTGACATCACCAGCCCACCTCTCTGACTCAGCCAATCCGAGCAGGCTTTGTATTCATTAGTAGAATACATCACTCGCCGTGATTGGCCCAGCGTATACTGTATGTAGCTGCAGCTACCGTACATACACGCATCCAGCGGGCTGATTACAGTAGGGACGTACCGGTACATTTTGAAACCGCTTGGCTCACCGCAGTATACTGTATATACCGCACATCTCATTTGTTTTGAGCCAGCTTGGCTCAGCACGGTATACTGTATGTACAGTATTACCACACATCCAACCAGCTTGACCCAAACAAACTCAAGGTTCACATTTTATACCCCGCGTATAAGACGACCCCCAATTTTTGGGGTATATTTTTAAGTATAAAAAGTAGTCTTATACGCCGGAAAATACTGTAATTCAATCTGAAATGAAAGCATAACTCCATTTATTTTTATACACTGCTACTATGATTACCTGAAGTCTACCTTATATTTTAAGTAGAAATAAAAAGATCCCATGGGGTTTATTTACTAAACCTGGAGAGTGCAAAGTCAGGCTCACTTCTGCATAGAAACCAGTCAGCTTCCAGGTTTCATTGCCAAAGCTTAATTGAACAAGCTGAGGCTAGAAGCTGATTGGTTTCTATGCAAAAGTGAGCCTGACTTTGCACTCTCCAGGTTTAGTAAATAAACCCCCATGTGTCTAAATCAGCTTTTCTCATCTTTTTTAAGACAGAGGAACCCTTAAAATAACTTTCGGGTCTCAGACAACCCCCCCCCCGCCCCGCTAATATTTACAGCTCATAGTACATTGGCGTGATGATTACTAGCCAGAATGCTCCTTTCACTTGTAGTCATTGTGAAGAATGTCCTCAATACAGATAAGTAAAAAGGTCAATGGTGTCAGCAGTTACGTATCTGAGAGGCTGAAATTGCTGATTGCTCAAGGAACCCCTATCAACCTCTGGAGGAACCCCAGTGTTTCATGAAACTCTGGTTATGAAACACCGGTCTAAACAAATACCAAATCCAGTTACTATGTGATGCACATTTATAAAATTAACAAAAAAACTTTCTTTACCATCCTTGACTGAGCCAAATACTTTTCCTTCTGTGTCTTACATGCTTCCCCTCCCAGACACTGCAGCTCAAATTAGGGCAGTTCAAAAATAGAGAGAGTGCTATAATTCAGAAAGCAGAGGACAGAACTAGGTGTGGCCAGGTGCTGCTTGACAAGCTACAGACTTGTCAGGAGTGACAATGCTGATGGCCATGCCCCCTGCAACATGTTTCCATCCCACTGTAGTAATAGCAATCAGACACAGCCTACATAAGAGCAGCAACTATGCTTTGAATTTAGGGGCAGTGCAGCATTGTTGCCACATGATCACAGGAAGCTACATTAATGTGGATTTATAATGAATAAACCAGTGCAAACATAGACCTCTACACACCATCAATACATAAAGTGCATCATAATAATAAAAAAATTTATAATAAAAATTAATAATAAAAATGAATAGTGAAAGTCCACAGAAAACACCAAAAATATTGTCCGTGAAATATATATATATATATCAAGTGAAAATTTTTTTTTTTTAAATCAAGTGAATTTCTTCTTTCCCAAAGACTCTTCAAATACACCAAAAGAACTTCCACCTTCCACCCGTGAAACCAAAATCAAATACACTAACCAGATTTAGGTGAATGAGACACTTTTTAGGAATTTAAGGGATCCTAAGCCCTCTTTGCTGTTCACTCTAAAGGGATCCCTTAAATTCCTAAAAAGTGTCTCATTCACCTAAATCTGGTGAGTGTATTTAATGTTGGTTTCACGGGTGGAAGGTGAAAGTTCTTTTGGTGTATTTGAAGAGTCTTTGGGAAAGAAGAAATTCACTTGATTAAAAAAAAAATTTTTTTTCACTTGATATATATATATATATTTCACGGACAATATTTTTGGTGTTTTCTGTGGACTTTCACTATTCATTTTTATTATTAATTTTTATTATAACTTTTTTTATTATTATGATGCACTTTATGTATTGATGGTGTGTAGAGGTCTATGTTTGCGCTGGTTTATTCATTATTTATTGTGGTTTGTGTTTTTTGCACAGTGCACAGCAGCAGTAAAGAACCTGTGGGAATCTGTTGGCGCAGGAATAATAGTTTATATATATTAATGTTATTTTCACCGGCAGGTTCAATAGGTATTTGTGGGACTTTTCATGGGGGCTAAAGGAAAACTTTAAATTCAGATGCATGTATAATTAACTGCTGATGCACACTTTTTTTTTAATGGGATGCTATAGTTCTAATAAAAGATCTTTAGTCTTGATATTGATAAGATCTTGATCTTGATATCCTTTTCTTAGAGGTTCAAAGTTGCAAGCTATTTGCAAAGTTGTAAATTGATCACCTGAACTAGCTGGACTACTGCAGCTTACAGTGAAATACAAATAGCAAATATACATAATTGGATGCCATGTAAGATGATTGGCGGTTTCAAAGCATGAAAACGATGTGGCCATGTAGCACTGTACTTTATATTTATCTGGGACTGGAGGCATACTAACCAGAAAATGTATGAACTTATGTCTTTACAGAATAGCCTAACTTTCACCGGTGCCATCAATGGAGATGTATATGTCTGGAAAGACCACTTTCTTATACGACTGGTGGCCAAGGCCCACTCTGGACCAGTCTTCACAATGTACACAACTCTACGCGATGGACTGATTGTAACTGGTGGGAAAGAGAGGCCGTAAGTGTGAAAATGTCCTTACGAATCAAAGTATAGTCCTCCAACTATTGGGCTATAATCTGCAGACTGCTGGCTGTTGTTGCGGTCTGGACACAGTGAAATGGGATGTTTCCTTGTGGGAAATGTCAAGTCTGCCTTTATATGGAGCATACAGATGCCTTTAATGATTCACAAAATCAATTTCAGTTTAAAATTAATAGTCTGATAAATTGTTCAACTACACGGGTATTATATATGATCACCTGCCCATGTAATAAGATCTATGTAGGGAAAACTAAAAGGCAAGTGAAGATAAGAATAGGAGAACACTTTAAAGATATAAAAAAAAATGATCTGGGTAGTCCCTTGGCCCATCATTACAAAGAATTTTATGGAAGCAAACTAAAGGGCACAAAAGTAAAGGGTTTTTAAACTTCCCCCAAAAGAAGGGGTGATTTTGATGTGGAACTGTTAAAACGTGAAAAGATGTGGATACATAGACTTGATACACTGAGTTCAAAAGGTTTGAATACAATATTGAATTTGCAAGTATTCTTAGAACACTAATATATGGGCTCAGCGTACTGCGGTCTATAAAGATCCACACTTTTCCCTTTACTTACTGATTGGTACATCTAACAATTATGTCGTTCCTTCTATGTATTTAGTCATGAATAGATAGGCTCCTCCTCATTGCAATCATATACTGGTATACTCACGTTTAAATCTTTAAAAATTGGGTTTAGATATCATTTATACCCTATTACCACTTTTCACTCTTTTTCTGTACTAATGTACCAATTAGTAGGTAAAGGAAAAAGTGTGGATCTTTATAGACTGCAGTACACTGAGTCCATATATTAGTATTCCAGGAATACTTGCAAACCCAATTCTGTATTTAAACCTTTTGGACTCAGTGGGGTTTATTTACTAAAGCTGGAGAGTCCAAAATCAGACTCCCTTCTGCATAGAAACCAGCTTCTAACCTCAGCTTGTTCAATGAAGCTTTGGCAATGAAACCTGGAAGCTGATTGGTTTCTATGCAGAAGTGAGTCTGATTTTGCACTCTCCAGCTTTAGTAAATAAACCCCAGTATATCAAGTCTATATATCCACATCTTTTCACGTTTCAACAGTTCCACATCAAACTCACCCCTTCTTTTTTGGGTAGTTTAAAGCATACAAATAGCAAGTACACATAATTGGAAGCCATATAAGATGATTGGCGGATTCAGTTGGAACTGTAGGGGCTTAACTGGAACAACAGTACCGCACCATGAAGGGCAGATGTGGCCTACTCCTATTGTCACTGCAAATGGGAAGTCTACTTTTTGATCATACCAATCAAAATGACATCATGGCTTATATCTTCTAGGTTTCTAGAAGGCATGAACAGTGATGGCATTGTGATAGATATAATGCAATCACGATGATCTGCCCAGAATACCAAAAATAATATTGTTATTCTACCAGGACAATTCGGAGCCAAAGTAATGATCTAGGCAGATGAAAAAGGACCAATGTAAGTATTTATGTACCATGCCTGTGGGACCCCAGTGGAAGCTGAAAATCACTGTAGTAGGTATGGCAAGAGGCTGGCCTGCTGCACTGTGAATACAGGAAGCTGGCCTCTTTGCACAGGCACCATTCAGAGAACAATTTGCATTTTCTCAATGAATTTAAACCACTCCCTGATTGGATGGGGTGGTAACGGGCAGACTGACCATTTGGAAACTTGGGCACTGCCCGAGGGCCCTGGGGTCAGTAGGGGGCCCCATAAGATGCCCCTGGTATCTTTTTCATAGGCTTTTTTGAATTTGGGCAAGGACACAGGGGCCCCATGATCCCCTATTGCCCGGGGTCCCCATGAGTTGTCAGTCTGCTAATGGGTGGTAACATGATAATCCCCGCTTAGTTCAATCAGAGAACACTTTGCATTCATTGACATTCATTGAGAAAATACAAAGTATTCCATGAATGGTGCCTGTGCTGAGCGGTGACCTCCTGTATTCACAATACAGCAAGGCAGCAGCTCAGTACAGGACCCGGAAGCTAGTGGAAATCATTGGAGTAGCCTTGCCTACTCCAGTAATTTCCAGCTTCATTGGAAAGCTGGAAATCACTGTGGCACATACACACTTACGTTGGTCCAAGATGGACCATAGAAACTATGCAATAATTTCTATACCTGGAATTCTTCCTTAAATTTAGAAATTCACATATGTATGTGTATTAAAATGTTACCTGCCATCTAATTGTAATGACCTGATATATTTATACTTTATTCTCTTTGACATTTAGTACAAAGGAAGGTGGTGCTGTCAAGCTATGGGATCAGGAGATGAAACGCTGTCGGGCATTTCAGCTGGAGACAGGACAAGCTCTGGACTGTGTGCGATCAGTATGCAGAGGGAAGGTACCGCATCTCTTCATCCCTTGCACAGGCATGTTAGTCCCCAGCATCTTGTGTCTGTGCTAACACCCATTACATATGATTACAGGGTAAAGTGTTGGTGGGAACCAAAGATGGAGAAATCATTGAAGTGGGAGAAAAGAATGCTGCTTCTAACATCCTCATTAATGGCCATGTGGAGGGAGAGATTTGGGGTTTGGCAACACATCCCTCCAAAGATATCTTCCTCACTGCCAGCAATGACGGGACAGCGAGGATATGGGACCTATCTGATACAGTGAGTACTGTAACACATGCATTTAAAAATCTACATAGAAGCCTTCACTCCTACATGTGGCCCATTGATTGACCATTGTGTCTCAATTTTGTCTTTTACAGAAGCTGCTGAACAAAGTAAGTTTGGGCCACGCTGCATGCTGTGCTGCTTACAGTCCCAACGGAGAAATGGTCACCATCGGCATGAGGAATGGAGAGTTTGTTGTCCTGCTTGTAAATTCTCTGAAGATGTGGGGCAAAAAGAGAGACCGCAAGGGTGCCATACAAGATATCAGGTGTGCAATGATGTGTTTTATCCGGGCTCCTCCCAAAGATCAGTCATGTTTTTTCTGGAACCTTTCTGCTGTAAAACTACTGATGTTGAGTATTATGTACAGCTTGAAATGTTTACACCAGGGGTGTCCAAACTTTTTTCAAAGAGGGCCAGATTGGATGAAGTGAACATGGTGGAGGGCGAACATTTTTCCGAACATTCTTTGAACCATTACAATTAAATGCAAATGAATTATTTTATGCCAAGTTAATTGCAAACGACATACTTTTCATTTCATAACATTAAGATCAACTGACAGCTGAGTTTTCACAATGTATTGAAAATAAATTTAAAAAAAAAACTTACCTGCACTAATGTGAAGGGTGAAAAAGGTAGCTGGAGCTGAAGTCTCTGCTCGGCAGCCGGGAGGGGAAGAGAAACACACTTCACGCTGGAAGCCCGGCCCTGACGTTACCGCCCTCTGTCGCTCCCAGCGCGGCGCAGTCACGCATGCGCACTGTTCTCAAGCAGAAGACTGTCTGCCACAGAAGGGAGGGCCGTGCGACAGCCGCATTTACACAGACCAGGGAGAACGCGCCGCAGTCAGGCATGCGCACTGCCCTCTGCTCTCAAGCAGAAGACTGTCTGCCATAGAAGGGAGGGCCGTGGGAGGGCCACATTACACAGAGCAGGGAGGGCTGTTGGAGGGCCGTATTAAACCAACCCCCGGGCCGTAAATGGCCTGCGGGCCGGACTTTGGACATGCCTGACTTACACATACCTGTGGTAGCCTCCAAGACCCCGCCACTGTGGCCAAATATCCAAGCGATTTTAAAGGGCAAGACAGCGGCACTACCTGGTAGTGCAGAAGCTTTCCTACCTCTTTCTGTATATTCTTATTGGCCAGGTAGGAAGCCCATCATAGCAATGAGCCAGTCTTATGTGTCGGGGTTGGGACTGAGCAGTAGGTTTTACCGTTGGAGTGTTAAAGCTTTTCCAATCAGGGCAGCCCAGGATTCAGCTGTAATAGATTTTGGCCGCTTCTGCTGGTATGTTTGAGAACGTGTGGTGAGAACCAGTGGTACATATCCGTGGCACATCCCATGCAGGCCATGTTGCACTTCTGAGATTAGGTCTCAGTACTTGGCTTTGACCTTACAAAGTGACCATCCTCATGGAATCAACTAGTCTGACCGAAGGAACACCAAACTTTAATAATGAAATAACTCTCATACTACTGGGCAGCTGTACTACAACTACTAAACTAGAGTAGTCCCTTTCCCTCCTTAGTATGAAATGCACCCCCAAAAAATTATGAAAATTTACTGTAATGTCTACTGTTTTGTCTAAAAGCAAAGCGACCACAATACCATTATACTGACTTTTTGCTCATTTTCCAGGTTCAGTCCTGATAACAAATATCTGGCAGTAGGCTCTGCAGAAAACACGGTCGATTTCTATGATATCACACAAGGCACATCCTTAAATAGAATTGGTTACTGCAAAGACATTGCCAGCTTTGTCATACAGATGGACTTTTCTGCTGACAATAAATATATTCAGGTATGAACTTTATAAAAGACTGTTTATCATGCTCAGGGGAGGACTGACAACTCATGGGGCCCCCAGGCAATAAGGGATCATGGGGCCCCTGTGTCCTTGCCCAAACTCAAAAAAGCCTATGAAAAAGGTACCAGGGGCATCTCATGGGGCCCCCTACTGACCCCGGGCCCTCGGGCAGTGCCCGAGTTTCCAAATGGTCAGTCCGCCCCTAGTCATGCTTGGTCATGTGGTGAGGAGCACCTGCTACAATCATAGTGATTTATTTTAAGTCATTTGCACGTTAAGTGCCGGTTCACACCACATGCAGTCCAGTGTATTTTTTTTTCTACATCAAAAACGCATGGATAGTAGGTTTTAGATTTTCCAGTGGCACAGTTCCCACTACTGTGGTCAGTTCCAGTGCATTCCAGTTCCAGAAAAAAAAAGCATGCTGCATTTTTTCTGCACTGAACTGTACTGGAACATGGTAAAATACATAAAAAGTGCCCTGTAAGGCACATGTCCTTATTTTAGTTGAGGAATAAAAGAGGGGAAAATGCACAGGAACACATTAAAAACACACTGGAACTCATCAACATGTCAAAAATGCATATGCAGACAAGTGAGCTCAGTTCCAGTGCATTCCATTTCCAGAAAAAATAATAGAACATGCTGCAATTTTTCTACACTGAACTGTACTGGAACATGGTAAAACGAATCAAAAACACACTGGGACACAACTAAACACACAGGAACGCACATGTCCTAATTGGGGCCAGTTCACCCCACAGTCCAGTGCATTTTTTTCTGCATCAAAAACGCATGGATAGTAGATTATATGGTTTAGAGTAGCATAGTTCACACCAGTGCGGTCAGTTCCAGTTCCAGAAAAAAAGTACTACATGTTGCATTTTTTCTGTACAAAACTGTATTGGAACGTGGTAAAACGCACCTAGCACAAAAAAAAAAAAATGGACCAGAACATACCAAAAATGCACATGTCCTTGCCAGGATTCAACCTATGTCTGTAGCTCCAGTCCTCGTTATTTTCACCCTCAGGCCTGGGAGAAATAAAGCTGCGGACACTGAAGTGTGCAAGTGAAATCTCTGAAAGTTTAAACCAAAACAAGAACGGTGATACAGAACTCAGTAGGCGTTGTTTAATCCTAAGATGACCAATGAAACATTCCACTCTTATCAATGTAGTTACATGAAGAACAGAAACTGCAAATAGTTGAGGGATACCATATAAGGTCGTTCCGTTTACAGAAATTAAACTAGTCTAAGAAAACGGGAGAAAAGTTACAAAAACGAAACTAACTGTTCACACATCTAGAAATGGAGGCATTATACAAAATGGAGGCCAGTTAATAAGACATATTTCCTTACAGTCCTTATATAAGGTGAAGAAAAAAAGAGGGGAAAAAATGCACCGGAACGCATCAAAAACGTCTACAAAAATGTACACGCAGAAACACATTCAGAATGCATCTGGACAGCATTTCTGCGGTGTGAACTGGTCCTTAAAGCGGGGTTCCACTAACCCTGTCAAAATATAAAAGTTAGCAGCTACAAAAACTGTAGCTGCTGACTTTTAAAAAACAGCCACTTACCTGTCCCATGATCCCGCGGTTCCCTGCCGCAGCCCATTTCACCGGCCGTCCTGTATTTCAGGAGGCCGGCATCTTCAGTGTGGGCACCCAGCTGTGATAGCTTGTGGCTTCACATTGCGCTACCCATTGCGCATTGCGCATGCTTGAGTAGTGCTGCGCTTCATGAATGGTCCTGTAGTCTTCTGGGACCTGTCACGTGTCCCAAAAGACTACAGGGAGGGAGGGAGGACTCCTTCCGTTTCCGAACGCCTAGGCGATCGAAACCGGAAGTGGGAGCGGGTACCTGTCAAATTTGGGTACCCTCTCCCCCCCCCACCCCCCAAAGGTGCCAATCCTTAATGGGGAGCGGGGGAGCAGTCCTTAAAGCAGAACTTCCCCTTTTGGGTGGAGCTCCGCTTTAAGGTGAAAAAAAAAAAGTGGGAAAAAAATGCACCGGAACGCATCAAAAACGTGTCAAAAATGCACATGCAGAAACACATCCGGAACACATCCGGACTGCATTTCTAAGGTGTGAACCGGTCCGTATGCAGGTTCAATTTTTGTAATATTTATCCTCGGTAAAGATTATATTTGTCCCATGATACACCATGTTCAAGATCACTTCTATAATATACTGCATGTAGCCTCAGCGTACCAGTTGTGTCACCGCTAGGGCTTGGAAGAAGAAGGCTTTTCTGCTCTGCTGCTCCTTTCTGGAAAGACTGCAAATGTTTTCATTTTCAGGTAGCAACTGGTGCTTACAAACGTCAAGTCCATGAAGTGCCATCAGGAAAGCAGATAACAGACACAGCACTTATAGAAAGGATTACGTGGGCCACGTGGACAAGGTAATAGAAGACACAAGCTTAAGTTATTGAGAAGATGTACGTATGATTTTGCTAATTGGCGTTCTCCCGAATTGCTCCTTGAGTATGTGAAGGCAGTGGGAGTATTACACTCACCGGCCACTTTATTAGGTCCAGCTTGCTAGTGCCAATTGAATCTCCCCCACGCCATTACACCACCACCAGCAGCCTGAACCATTGATACAAGGCAGGATGGATCCGTGCTTTCATGTTGTTTATACCAAGTTCTGACCCTGCCATCTGAATGTCGCAGCAACCATTCTGCCCATTCTCCTCTGACATCAACAAGGCATTTTCATCCACACAACTGCCACTCACTGGATATTTTCTCTTTTTCGGACCATTCTCTGTAAACCCTACAGATGGTTGTGTGTGAAGATCCCAGTAGATCAACAGTTTTGGAAATACTCAGACCAGCCCGTCTGGTACCAACAACCATGCCATGTTCAAAGTCACTTAAATCCCCTTTCTTCCCCCATTCTGATGCTCAGTTTGAACTTCAGCAAGTCGTCATCACCACGTCTAGATGCCTAAATGCATTGAGCTGCTGCCATGTGATTGGCTGATTAGGAATTTGTGTTACCAAGCAATTGAACAGGTGTACCTAATAAAGTGAGTGTATACTGGGAGCATTTGGGAGACAGGGACTGATGTGAACAGGGTATAGCTGAGTCATCAGTGTACAGTGGACTGAGTTTATTTCAAACTATTTCCCTTTTTTTATGAAATGATCACTGGCTTCACTGTTCTATTTGAACTAATGAATTATTGTCTGGAGATAACAGTAGGAGTGTGCGTTGTTCTCATAGAAGTCTTGTTTATTTGCAGTATCCTGGGGGATGAAGTGATCGGTATCTGGCCACGAAACGCAGATAAAGCCGATGTAAACTGTGCCTGCGTGTCCCACGCTGGTCTCAATGTCGCCACAGGAGATGACTTTGGCCTTGTTAAACTTTTTGACTTTCCTTGCACTGAAAAGTTTGTAAGTCAAGTATGATTGTAGAATTTCTGCATTCTGAACACTCTCCATTGATAGGTTTGGAGTACTATGTGTACTGGGCTGTACCTGACTCTGGCTTGCTGATCTTGTGCTGGAAAAGAGGAAAGCATGCAGAGACTGGTGACCTCTGTACAGTAATGGACACTATGCCATTTCTGCTGAGACATCCAAGTACAATATTCATCTGTAACCAGCTGTCAGGCAGACATTGCACAGCAGTTATTGACCTCTATCCCAACCTCCATCTGTTCTATGGACAAATGAGACTGGAGACTTGGAATCAAATAAAGTCAAGCCTTCTAAACTGTGCAAAGTGTTTCCAAGCATTGCCAAACTCAGTCCAGAATGCTCCCATGATTGTTGATTTCTTGTAATTAAAGTACTCCAGTTTGAGTTAATCCTAGCATGGCCATGTCGGCATTTTGTCAATTTAATTTTTTTTAACCACTTGCCTACCACCAACAGTAAATTTACTACTGGTGGCCATCTTCCCCAGGCCGCAGCGTCAGGATCCTGTGACCACTGTGTCTTGTGGACACAGCAGATCACAGTGCTCAGTACCCGGCTTCTGTGAGCAGCTGGGGTATCATGTGATTGCTATGACCAATCATAGAAATCACATGATAGCATATAAGTAAACTGTCTTGAATGGCTTTCATTCTTGACAACTTGCTTGCTATTGTGACGCTGTGATTGGCCCACAGCTATCACTTTGTACCTGAGCCAATCACAACACCCTGTACCATGTGATAGCTGTGGTACAATAGTTAGCAAGCTGTCATGAATGAAAGCCATTCATGAATGACCTGAATAACTGCTGTTACAGTGATCATCACTGTAACAAGCAATCAGTGCAACAAAAATAAAATCTCTGATCACCCCCAAGAGTAGTCCAATGTCACTATGGCAACACTGAACTATTCTGCTGACAGTATGTAATAAAAAAAAATTGTAAAAAAAGAAAAACAATGTGTAAAAAATGTAATTAATTATTTTTTTACATGCTGTCACCAATCAGTATCACTGATAACCGCCACACCAGTCATATGATGACGCTGTGCTGCACTGGTGACAGTATGTAAAAAAAGGAAAATTGCGAAAAAAACTCTACATTTTATTTAATTTCTTCATTCTCCAAAAAATGATGACAAAAAAATTACAACTTCAAAAACTCAACATGTCTCTTACTAATTAAATACCTTGCACTACTTTCCAAAAAGGGGTGATTTGTGGGGTGTTTGTCCTGGCATTTTTGGCCACAAGAAATGAGATAGGCCATCAGTACATCAGGATTGATCAATTTTCATATACCGTATTTTCCGGCGTATAAGACGACTTTTTACCCCTTGAAAATCTTCTCTAAAGTTGTGGGTCGTCTTATACGCCGGTATACGGCATACTGACCCTTTTTAGGGGGCGGCGCGGTGCCGCCGCACCACCCTCTTCCAACAGGAAGGGACACTAAGTACAGGGGTGGGCAGGGGCTGGTGTTTCCTACCTGGCTCCGGTCCCACGACGATCCGGTCCAGGAAGCGCGGCTGCTCCTTCAGTTCGGCCACTGGATGTTCGCGCGGCTGCTCGGCTTCGCCTCCTCACCGGTGATTGGCCGCCAGAACTGTAGCTCAGGAAAGGCACACAGGCGAGTGTCACCGGCGAGGGGATGGAGCCGAGCGGCCCCGCGAAAATTGAGTGCAGGAGAAGCAGGTAAGTGTTCAGTGTAGAGGTGCTGCTGCAACCACATATGCTGGCTGCAGCAGCACCATACTAGAACAGGGTCAGCAAGTGTAATTGGTGTCAGTGGGAGGAATAGTGCCCCATCATTGGTGTCACTGATATCAATGATGGAGCACTATTCCTCCCACTGACACCAATGATGGGGCACTATTCCTCCCACTGACACCAACGATGGGGCACTATTCCTCCCCCCCACTGACACCAACGATGGGGCACTATTCCCCCCCACTGACACCAATGATGGGGCACTATTCCACCCCCCACTGACACCAATGTTGGGACACTATTCCTCCCACTGACACCAATGATGGGGCACTATTCCCCCCACTGATACTAATGATGGGGCACTATTCCTGCCACTGATACCAATGATGGGGCACTATTCCTCCCACTGACACCAATGGTGGGGCACGTTTCTTCCCACTGACACCAGTCATGGGGCACGGTTCTTCCCACTGACACCAATGATGGGACACTATTCCTCCCACTGACACCAATGATGGGGGACTATTCCTCCCACTGACACCAATGATGGGGCACTATTCCTCCCACTGACACCCATGATGGGGCACTATTCCTCCCACTGGTGTGCATTGGAAGAGGGGTAGTCTTATATGGCGAGTATAGCCCAAACACTACATTTTAGCAGGAAAAGTAGGGGGTCGTCTTATACGCCGGCAAATACGGTATATATCCCATAGTTTGTAGACTTTATAACTTTCCTAATAGTAAATAATATACACTAATATGGGGTATTTTTATCAACTAGATGTACCAGAATACATTTTGACCTAAATTTATGAAGAAAGATTCACTGTTTGCAAAATTTTATAACAGAAACTTAGAAAAACTTGATTTTTCCAAAATTTCAGTCTTTTTTTTATATAATAAAGAATAAAATAACCCCACTGGTGAATAAATGCCACCAAAGAAAGCTCTATTTGTGTGACAAAAATGGCATAAAGTTAATTTGGGTACAGTGTTGCATGACTGCACAATTACCAGTTAAATTAGCCCAGTGCCGAATATAAAAATAATGGTCTGGTCATGCAGGGGGTAAAACCTTTTGGAGGTCAAGTGGTTAACCCTTTATTTGGCACCACTGTATGTGTGCAGCGGTGGCAGCAGGGGGCTTTACACAAACTTCTGGTGGCTTTTGAATGAAAGCGATTTGATGGCTGTACAGCGATCTGCACTCAGTTAGCTTCAGTGGAAGGCAGGTGAGACATCAGGGATCTCATTAAAGTTTTAGTGAAATTAAAAAAAAAAAAAAAAGTTACACCCAAGCACTTAAATCAATCCCCCCCACAAAATGTTGAGCCCACCTTGCCCCCACGTGCACACACACATGAACAAACACAGGGGCACCTACATGCAAAGATGCCACTTACAATACTCATGTTACATATCCTTGCGTGCGCTGCAATGAGAGCAATCATTTTAGAGTCAATATTCACAATTACAATTACTGAAACTCTAAACTGATGACCTATAGAAGTGTTTAAATCTCTGCCAATGGAAAATATAGGATTTGGAAGTTTTGGCGGGCATGTGAAAATTTAAAGGTTGACATGCTGGGTATCTATTTACTTGGCACAACCTAATCTAATCTGAAACTTACTTTTGTCACTTGAAACTGCCATTCACCCGTTAAAAGCCTTATTTTATTAGGATTTGCTATTTTATCTCACAAAGTCTATGGGGACTGTATGTAAAAAATCTGCAGAGCTATCCATCCTGTGAGGCTGCATGTGCATTAGGCTATATTCTCTTCAGGTTGACAGTTATTCATTCATACAGAATAGAGTGAATCGGGAAAATACCACAGTATGGCCACTAGATGGAGCTGACGATCATAGGAAATAACTAGTGGCCATACTGGAGCAATGCCAGCCTGAAGCTAGAGGCATTTTAAAGAGTGATAAACATTGTGAATTGATCTTTGTCCTTATTCTTTATCACAAACTATACAAATAATGTACAATAATGAAATGTGCTTACTGTGCCTATAAAGATAGCCCAAAGTTGAGCTGCTGATTTATTTGATGGTGTTTTCTTTCCAGGCCAAACATAAGCGGTACTTTGGTCATTCAGCACATGTGACTAATGTACGCTTCTCGCATGATGACAAATATCTCATAAGCACTGGAGGGGACGACTGCAGGTAACAAACGCTTTCCTTCATCAGTACTTGAGTGATATTATTGTTACTTATTTTTTGAAAACCAGAAAAGACTTGGGTAATGGAACTTGCCTAAAGGGAAACTGGTTTTGGGTCCAGTTTATTTTATTTGTTTTGAAAGCAATATTTCATACATTTTCTATTTTATTTATGTTTAGACAATATTGATTTGACATTTAAGAATTTAATGCAGGGTGCACTCATGATACTAATGTGTTGGAGCATTATAGGTTTCAGAAAGTTGTGCACCTTCAGAATCTCTCTGACTAAACCTAATCTAGCATAGGAACAAAGCAGGGAGGGAAGCGTAAGGAGTTGCTGTTTGGAGAACACATTTTAACTTGAGCTATTGAGGTCTGTAAGCATTAGGCTTTTGTTCAGGAAACTGGCTAGGCACTTTCACAAACCCTTTAACTGTCTGGCTAATTAGGGGCATTTATCTTCCCTTGCTATTGTAGTGACCACAACATTTTTACTTACCTAATCCTTCACTCTTCAGCAGGTGGTGCTCCCCCAAAATCCAGCAGTGGCCTGTCACTTGATGTCCTCATGTCCAGAACAGGGTTATGGACCCTGCTGTGGTCTTGATGACGTCAGGACCTAAGACTAATGGAGCGTAGGTGTACAGAATCTGTAGGGACCTGTCTAGCTGTGGGGAGCAGTGGAGGATTGGGTAAGTATATAACCTTCTATTGTTCCCCTAGACATAAACAAGCAATTAACCCTTGCAGAGCAGGCACCTCACTGCGAGAGATGCTTTATTTGCTCACAGTTGGGCTTCAAAGCTGAACTGCAGGTGTGATCTTTATGGCATACTTAAGCTGGTCATAGACGGATTGAATCTCGGCCGGTTTAGTAGGGATTGACTGAGATTCGATCCATCTATGTACTGAATTTGATCAATCACCTTCAATACAACCAGCCTGTCCTTTTTGTTTATGCAATCACTGCTGGTGGCTATAGCAGCCGGGAATGATCATTGTGTTCTGCTGGCAGGGAAGGCTCCTCGCCAACAGAACACAATAGTGCTGCTGAGGGATTCCCCCAACAACACTGACTGTGGGGGAATCAAACAATTTTCTTTGAAGAAAATTGCATAATCTATAGGCTGCTTTAAATTAGTCTAGCGTGACACAAAGTATGTATAGCTCATACCAGAGGGGCTGCTGGGGGAGCTGACAATCACTGCAGACATTTTCACTGCTACAGTGATAGCCATGACCTTCTGGGTCCTATGCTGAGCACTTCCCCTCTGCACACTGACCACAGGGGATCACACTGCCACCACTGTTGCCATTCATAGAACGTCTTGTATTTTTTCAATGAATTCAAGCCGTTCTCTGTTTGGACTAGGTGGAAATTGTGGCAATACCACCCCTGCTCTCTACATTGTCCAATCAGAGAATGGCTTGTATTCATTTAAAAAAATGACAAGGCATTCTATGAATGGATAAGATGGAGAAGAGATGTTGTGGCGGCACAATTACCACCTAGTTTAGTCAGAGAATGCCTTGAATTCACTGACCCTATGGTCAGTGTGCAAAGGGGAAGCTGCTTGCACCTAATCTGGATGATCAAAGCTATCAGTGTAGTAATGTTGACTACTGCAGTGATTATCAGCTTCCCCAGCGGACCCTCAGGTATGAGATATGAAATCTGATTGGCCGGTAAGGGTCAAGGCTTCACTGCTTTTTGTTCTAATGTATCACATAATGCAAATTGTATATTTCTTAAGAAAATGAGATTTGTGGTAACCATTTCCCTTCTCTTTCAGTGTATTTGTCTGGCGATGTTTATAATGTGAACTACGGAGGCCGAAAACGCATTAGCTGCTCCCCTTTGTCATCTGCTGCACACGTCCTTGTAAAATGCTGCATGAGTTCTGGTGTTCTATTACTGTAAGATAACGATATGAAGACTGCGTGTTTTTCGGGGGAATCTAAAGTACAAAGCCGTTCTTTTTCTACAGAGAATACACAAGAAAAGCCGTCCATCGAATCGTACATGTCACCGGCCAAACATGTTCTCTTTAGCCTTTTGTTATATATTTTAGATTTTATAGAAATATTCTAAAAAGTTTACACTTTTGGCCATTGATATTTCAAACGTGGATTTATTTTCCGGAACGAACCGGCGCTGCATCTTTAGTGAAAATTGCACTTTTTGTATAATGAGAACTGTCATGCTATTTTTGCATTTTCTATTTTACATAAGCCATGTTCGAAGCACTTGTACTTTTCCTTTGCAGTTGTTTTATTTCGACTCATAAAGTGCCTTGATCTATTTGTTATCGGCCAGCCTCATGCCACGGTGCACAGCGATGGTGCTATTAACGTTCTCAGTGATGGCGGCTTTACACGGAGTGAGATTTCGTCATTGTTTTTGTGGCTCGATGTATGAATAATCACCTGGTCATTACTATACAACACAGGCACACAAGAACACGGGGATGTGTATTGTCCAAGAGGGGCTTTAGGGCTCAAATGTTGGATATTTAATAGCTTAGCGTGAGGTTAACCACTTTCAGACATATTTTGCAAAACATTTAAATCAATGTTTTGTTTTGTTTTTTGAATTGGACATTTTGGGGTTTATTTACTAAAGCTGGAGAGTCCAAAATCAGACTCCCTTCTGCATAGAAACCAATCAGCTTCCAGGTTTCATTGCCAAAGCTTCATTGAACAAGCTGAGGTTAGAAGCTGATTGGTTTCTATGCAGAAGGGAGTCTGATTTTGGACTCTCCAGCTTTAGTAAATAAACCCCTTTTTGTCTAAAAGAAATTACTAATAATAATCTCATTGTAAAGAGCAATTTAAATGCTCACACATAGCTGAGTATCAAATTAGTTTACTACTGCAAATGATAATTAATACAGTGAATTTACTACTTACCTTAGAAAGTGTCCAACAGCATACAGTTGGCCAAAACGGTGGCTCAGCAGCTGGGTATAGGAGGTGACAACTGATGGCTATGTCCATGGCTCTGGGAGGTGACAACTGTTACTGGTCCTGTGGGAAGTAATAAACTGTTTTCTGCGCCAATGGCTTTTGGAGGCAACAGCTGTTTGCTAGGCCCATGGCTCTCGGAGGTAACATATGTTGTCTGAAACCATGGCTCTGGGAGGTGACAACTGTTACTGGTCCTGTGACTCTGGGAAGTAATAAACTGTTTTCTGGGCCAATGGCTTTTGAAGGTAACCGCTGTTTGCTAGGCCCATGGCTCTCGGAGGTAACATATGTTGTCTGAAACCATGGCTGTGGGAGGTGACAACTGTTGTTTAGGGCCATGCTTCTGGGAGGTGACAGCTGGTAATGGTCCCATGATTCTCGAAAGTAACAGCACTTGTCTAGGTCCATGGCTCTGAGACTGTTATTGTTCCTATTGCTCTTGGAGCTAATAACTGTTATCTAAGCCCCTTGACATTTGGAGGTAACAGCTGTTGTGTAGGCCCATGTCTCTGGAAGGTAACATCTGTTGTCTGGGTGCATGGCTCAGGAAGGTAGCAATTGTTGTCTGGACCCATGTCTTTAGGAGGTGACAATGGTTGTCAATGCCCATGGCTCTAGGAGATAACAGCTGTTAATGGACTCGTAACTCTAGGAGGTGACAACTGTTTTCTAGGCCCATGGCTCTGGAAAATTACAACTGTCCCTGGGTCCATAGTTCTGGGAGGTAACAGCAGTTGTTTGGCCCACGGCTCTGGAAGGTGATAACTGTCACTGGGCCTATTACTCTGGGAGGTAATTACTGTTGTCTGGGCCAATGGCTTTTGGAGGGAACAACTGTTGCCTAGGCCCATGGCTGCGGGAGGTAAGAACTGTTACTGGACCCTTGGCCCTGCAAGGTGACAACTGTTAATGGTCCCACGGTTCTGAGAGGTAACAACGGTTGTCTAGGCCTATGGCTCTGAGACTATTATTGGGCCCATGGCTCTGAAAGGTGAAAGCCGGTACTGGGCCTATGGCTCTGTGACATAACTTGTCTGGGCCAATGGCTTTTGGAGGTAACAGCTGCTATCTAGGTAACATTTATTGTCTTGGTCCATGACTCAGGAAGGTAGCAACTGTTGTCTGGACCCATGCCTCTGGGAGGTGACAACTGTTTCCTAGGCACATGGTTCTGGGAGGTAACAATTGTTACTGGACACATAGCTCTGAAAGGTGACAACTGTTACTTGTCCTATGGCTCTGTAATAGTTGTTGCATGGGCCAATGACTGTTTAAGGTAGCAACTGTTGTCTCGGCCCATGACTGGGAAGTGATAACTGTAGTCTGGGCTGATGACTGTTTAAGGTAACAACTGTTGTCTAGGCCCATGACTCAGGGAAGTGATAACTGTTGTCTGGGTCAATGACTACTCAAGGTAACAGCTGTTGTTTAGGCCCATGACTTTGGAAAGCAACAACGTTTGTCCAGGCTAATGGCTGTGGGAGGTGACAACTGTTCTTGGACTCATGGCTTTGAAAGGTAATAACTGTTGTCTGGGCAAAAGACTGTTTGAGGTAATATTCGTTGTCCGGGCTCATGGCTCTGGGAGCTGACAACTGTTACTGTGCCCATGACTCTGGGAAATCCTATTCTGATACACATATTTCTTATCTTACTAGTTTTATTCTGTAACAACTTTTTACCCATATACATCCAGCATCATACACAGAAAATGCTGCCGGCTATTTACTACACAAAACTAGGGGCATATAGTCAGTGCGCAAGGAGCAAGAAGGGTGAAGTATAATAAGGAGAGGAGGAGATCAAAAGACTTTGCACATTTCCAGGTCTGTGCAAGTGGCCTAGACAGTAGAGTAGAGTAGCTGTCTACTTTTCTCTTATTGCCAATAGAAGAGCCAGCTTGATGTATTCATTAGCAGAGACTTTTGTCAAAAAGATATTTATGTGAGGTAGATTTTACTATTGTGAGACCTCCAATTTGTTTGCACCAGAGTCCAGGGAAGCTTAGCTATGCCCCAAAGGGGGTGATGCCAAAGGATCTTGGAGGGTTGGGTTGAGTGATTCTGAGAGACTGAAATAAGAACATTGCCAGGAGTGTCTTCTGAGCTGATAGAGAGACAAGATGTCTGCGTGCTAATCTATAAGAGATCATTCACCTAGTATTCATGGCAGCTCAACAGCTGATACCAGAGACTTTCATGACTTTTTCATTCTACTCGATTATTGCAGACATCTGTCACATGGATTGTGATAATCTATGCTGACCTTCCAAGAAAGACCACAGGGTAATCATTTCATTTATATATGGATTTTTTTCTTTTTGGATTCATGGGAATAATCAAAACAATAATATATTAACTTAAATTAATTATTGAAAATATTTATGTTAATTTAAAGAACAATAAAATGAATATTGAATTAATTAATTGATTTTATATCTATATATATTTTTTTTTTTTCCCAAGTCTGAAATAGCATTTGTAACCTGTGTCGTAATTGACAATAAATGGTTATAGCTATTTTTGCCCACAAAGATTTGCTGCAAGTTAAAGAGAATATTCAGATCTTTAATAGGTCAAGCCTTTGACTGGTATTATAATTATTGTGTAAAATATACATTTAAAAAAAAAAAAAGTCTTAGATATGAAATTGTGTTATTTGTGGGGGATTATTAGAGAACTCTGTCTGCAGATTGTGGCTGATAATAGACCAATACAATGTAATGTGACATCTTAATGTAGACTCTGAATTTAGACATATCCGTCCTGTAATAGTTACATATTTGTGCATTGTTTAAGGATCAATACTACTTAAGGGCCAGTCACTAATGTACTAAATAAAATATAGAGGTTGATAAAACCATTGACGTGGGTTCAGTGAACAGCATTGACAGGTGCCATCTTCTGTGCCATCATCGTATTGCCCCTCTACCGGATGGGTATGAACTTCCAGAATTAAATGGGTTCTATTGAACATCCTTGTAGACCAAAAACTATCTGGTAGCATCATTACATTTAAAGCTTTGACATATAAAACAAATGTAATTTGTCTTGATTTTATATATGTTATTTTTATTATGATGGTTTGGGTTGTTTATATATATATATATATATTGTAATACCATAAATGATGAATATTAATGCAAATCATTTTCTGTATAGAGACTGAATGAAATATTTTTTTCTAGTGCGATATTGTGTGATATGATGACATTTACATTGTGTGGAGATGTAGAATTTAATACGTTATTTCAAGTGCCCCTAAAGATCATTAATGATGTGATTTGCAAACATGAACTGTATCATGCTGGCTGTTGATTAATGCCTTACATTACCTGCTTGTAAAGTATGAACCTGGTTTGTAGTTATGTTCCTTCAAGGTTGGCCTATTACATTGCATGTTTTAGGCAAAATAATAGGTTCACTTGCCCCCCCCCCCATGCTGCATGTGCTTATTACCCAATTACAGTGCCAGAGAGCGTTCATAGGGTGGGGTCTTCAGCTCACTGCAAGTTACAATCAGACTTACTTGGAACTCACACATGGCTCTCTCACTTGGCTTTGGCAGGTAAATAGGAAGCTAGGTGGGCAAGGAGAAGGTATGTACAAGCTGGGACAGTTGGGTGGGGGCGCTATAATGTGAACCGTTTACTTTGCTGTCAGTGAGCAATGTGCAGGTCAGTGCACTCAAAGCCTTACGGTCTAGACCAGGGTTTCTCAACTAGGGTTTCTCCAGAGGTTGCTAAGGTTTCCTTGAGCATTGAGCAATTTCTGCCTTTCAGATAAGTTTCCACTGACACCATTGATCTTTATCTATCTGTAAGGGGGTAATTCTTCCCAATAGCCACAAGTGTAAGGCAGGCCACAGACGGGCCGCTTATCGGCCGAATTGTCGGCCGATAAACGAAAAATCGGTTGGCCCCGTTGCCGATGCTGTCACCAATGTCCACGAAAAACGGCCGTTTTTAAGTGGATTTTCCAGCATGACCGATAAAAATAAATGAGGAGGTCCGCGAAAAACAGCCGACGAGCTGGCCCCACTAAAGGCTTGATTATCGGCCGATTTTTTGTGTGGACGAAAATTCGGCCGATAAAAGATCCATCTATGGCCTGCATAAGGAGCATTCTTCTCACTGACCAACACACTAACGTATCATGAGTTGTAGATAAGTTTTAACAGGGGTTCGCTGAGACCAGAAAGTTATTTCAAGGGTTCCTCTGTGTTGAAAAGGTTGAGAAAGGCTGGTCTAGACCTTAAGGGCTCATGCTTGCGCATGAAATTACCCACTGGCTTGTATCAGTTGGGGACTGTTAATTAGTGGTAAGATATCAGTGCCTGAGTTCTGAGGTGCTCCTACTACTGGTTTTATGGGGGTCTTACACCCTATGTTGGATTCATTATGGAAAAACAGATCAAGACGTTAGATTTCCTTACTGGAGTCCCCAGAGTACTATAGGAAGGCACTGGGTGATTCGAACAACCTCACCCTCCTATAATGTACAGTTGCAAGAAAAAGTATGTGAACCCCTTGGGATTACGTGGAGTTTTGCATGAATTGGGCATAAAATGTGCTCTGAATGTCATCTAAGTCACAACAATAGAAGAACACAGTCTGCTGAACATAATACTACACAAACATTAGCTGTTGCCATGGTTTAATTGCACATAACATGTAAACATTCCCAGTGCAGGGAGGAAAAAGTATGTGAACCTTTGGACTTAATAACTGGTTGACCCTTCTTTGGCAGCAATAACCTCAACCAAACGTTTCCTGTAGTTGCAGATCAGACCTGCACAACGATCTGGAGTCATTTTGGACCACTCCTCTTCACAAAACTGTTTCAGTGTAGCAATATTCTTGGTATGTCTGGTGTGAATCGCTCTCTTAAGGTCATGCCACAGCATTTCAATTGGGTTGAGGTCAGGACTCTGACTGGGCCACTTCAGAAGGCGTATTCTGTGCTGTTGCAGCCATTGTTTTGTTGAATTACTTGTATGCTTTGGGTCATTGTCCTGTTGCATCACCCATGCTGTGCGGAGCTTCAGTTGGCGGACAGATGGTCGTACGTTTTCCTGCAAAATGTCTTGATAAACTCTGGAATTCATTTTCCCATCAATGACAACAATCCGTCCAGGCCCTGAGGCAGCAAAGCAGCCCCAAACCATGATGCTCCCTCCGCCATGTTTTACAGTGGGGATGAGGTTTTGATGTTGGTGTGCTGTGCCTTTTTTTCTCCACACATAGTGTTGTGTGTTCTTCCCAAACAACTCAATCTTGGTTTCATCTGTCCACAGTATATTTTGCCAGTAGTGCTGTGGAACATCCAGGTGCTCTTTTGCAAACTTCAAACGTGCTGCAATATGCTTTTTGGACAGCAATAGCTTCCTCCGTGGTGTCCTCCCATGTACTCCATTCTTGTTTAATGTTTTCCTTATTGTAGATGTGTCAACAAAAATGTTAGCATGTGCCAGAGATTTCTGTAGGTCTTTAGCTGACACTCTGGGATTCCTATTTACCTCATGCAGCATTCTGCGCTGTGCTCTTGCAGTCATTTTTACAGGACGACCGCGCCTAGGGAGAGTAGCAACAGTGCTAAACTTTCTCCATTTGTAGACAGTCTGTCTTACCGTGGACACATGAACATAAAGGCTTTTGTAGATACTTTTGTAATCCTTTCCAACTTCATGCAAGTCAACAATTCTTGATCGTAGGTCTTCTGAGAGCTATTTTCAGCGAGGCATGGTTCACATCAGACAGTGCTTCTTGAAACCAGTAAACCCAAAACAGGTGTGTGTTTTTTAAGGGCAGGACAGCTGTCAGCAACACATCCAATATCATCACACTGATTGGAGTCAAGGTTGGCTCACTCCTGGCTCCAATTAGCTCTGGGAGAAGTCATTAAGCTAGGGCCTCACATACCTTTTCCTCCCTGCACTGTGAATGTTTACATGTTATGTGCAATTAAACCATGGCAACATCTAATATTTGTGTAGTATTATGTTCAGCAGACTGTGTTCTTCTATTGTTGTGACTTAGATGACGTTCAGAGCACATTTTATGCCCAATTCATGCAAAACTCCACGTAATCCCAAGGGGTTCACATACTTTTTCTTGCAACTGTAAATATCCATTTTGGATGGTCTAGAGTAGACCTTAAGGCTTGCTTCACACCTATGCATTACTGCATGGCACTCTGGATATTGCCATCCCAACACATAAGCACATGCTGTGTGCAGAAGTGCAGTTTGTATCAGTTCCCGTTTTCTTTCCATTGTAGAACTGGACACCTTAGGGTGAGGTGGGCTAAAAGGAACCAAAAAGCCAACCACTCAATTAATGAGAAGCTCAGTTGAGCCTTCTCAAATCAGAAAGTCCACTTCCATTACAGATCCATAAAAATGCCGGATTGTGAGCGAGTAATGCAAATAACTTCTTTATGCCTGTAGCCATGTGGAAGGAAGTAGAGTAGAGAGGGGTGGGTGGAAGGAAGGAGGGGAGGAAAGGGAGGGGTTGGTGGGTTGGTGGGTCGAAGGAAGGAAGGGTGGGTGGGAGAAAGGGGGTGAAAAAATGGAAGGAAGGGGGTGTGGAAAGATGGAAGGGGGGGGTGGAAGGAAGGGAGGGGGGAGGAAGGAAGGGGGGGTGGGAGGATGGAAGGAAGAGGGGGAGATGAAAGGAAGGAGGGGGGTGGAAGGATGGAAGGTTAGGTTAAATTCACCATGACTCCTTCAGAAGCATCAGAGCTGTGACTGTCGGCTGCTGTGTTCAGTTTCCCACCCACACCTCCTCTGAAGCTGCATGGACTGGAGTGTGGACGTGCACAGGGGCGAGGCAGAGCAGATCCAGCCTCTCCCCTCTTCTCCTATTGGTTCGGAAGATAGAGGGAGTGGCTGGGCTGCTGGGCAGTGAGAAGAACACAGCGGCTGGAACACAGCGGCGGTGAGAGGGAGCTCTCGCCGCCTCCACCGCTGCACAGAACGGTTTTCTTTCTGGCCCCCCTCCCTCCCACTGCCACTGTGTTCCCGCCGTTGTGTTCTTCTCACTGCCCAGCCCAAATTTCAAGGGCTGCAGCCTGCAGCCAGAGATGGTTGGAAACTGTCCTCTGGGGGGGTGTTCAGACCCCCCCCCTTATCTACGCCCCTGCGCTGCACAGAACTATTTTCTTTCTGACCTCCCACCGCCGCTGTGTTCCCGCTGCTGTATTCTTCTCACTGCGTAGCCCAAATTTCAAGGGCTGCAGCCAGGGATGGTTGGCGACTCTTCTCTGGGGGGGTTCAGACTCCCCTGACTTCCCCCCCTTATCTACGCCCCTGTGTATCTGTACTATAGACCAGTGGTTCTGGATGTATATATGGCCACAGGGGCATTTAAGCTGGCTTCACACCAGATTTGGTGGACTGCCTTAGGCGGTGGTGTGTGGGTATGGCAAGGCAATCCACTGCTGCACCGCATATCCGGTAATTGTACTTTATAAGATGTTTGTGTGACATCTCACACAAAAAAGGAAATAATGCAATACGCCAAGCTTAGAGCATCATCGCTGCACTGATCTCGGCTTCACCGCACACCAGTCGCTGTCTTGCAATGCAGCGACCGGTGTGAATGATATGTCACACAAACATTTCACACATAGCTCCCCCCACTACGCATAAACCCCCCACTATGCATAAATGATTTGCATGGCTCCCCCCAATATCCTATAATGAGGAATGAACCCTTTGTTTTTTTGGATCTGAGATGGAAGTGAGACAAGCAAATACCTTCTGTTACAAAAAGATTCTATTGTGCTTCCATTGCTGTGTGTTGCCATCCAACTCTAAATTAATGAGCTGCCTTAAAGCTGAACTCCGGAATAAATAAATACTGTTTAAATACATTCATCACGTGTATTGTTCCTTGAATCCTTCTTCCTTGGTGTGCTTTGTGTATTTCTTCCAGGTCTGTGCAATAATCCAGTGTGAGGCTGTGGCTTCCTGTAATACAGACCGTTCACTGCTGCTCTCTCTCCTTGTGCAGGGTGACTGGTCTCGTCTCCGCCCCTTTCTGTAGATTTCAACAGGCAGCCTGAATTGGGCGGAGCCTGCTGGGCCCCTCCTTCAGCTCAGGCTATGTACTGCCCAGTGATGATGTCCTCTATATTTTATATGTTAATATCTGTGTTTGCAGAGGCATTTGGTGTACACAAAGTGGATTTATATCCTTTGCAACTGTTGAAGAATATATTTAAATGGAGGTTTATGTGCCGGAGTTCAGCTTTAACACAACGCACATTAGGGTGAATGCGGTAATGCCTGCAACTGAATGTATAGGTGTGAAAGGGGCCTTCCAGTACACAGGTAGAGAAGACAGTCATTTTGTAAGCTAATGTAATATTCATAGAAAATAGCCAGTTTCTTTAAGAGCTAGTGATCATCACTAAAGCAGCTTGTGCATGCCTCCAATGTATGAATGCAATTGATTTCTTCACTCAGCTAATCAATTCTATGTGCTTCCAGCTAAATTGCCTTTTGAAAGAGGTGCAAGTTGTCTCTGATGAAAACCTTCTTAATGCAGTTATCAGAATATCACTTCACCATTCTGCCTGTCTCCAGATAGAGGCCAGAACAACACAAGAGAGGTTCAGACAACTGAATACCAGAGATAATTTTTAGGACACAACTTGCACATGTTTCAAGTGACAAATTACTTGAAAGCAATCCAAGCTGGGCAGAGAAGCTCACAGTCATTTGTGGTGCTTGGAATGGAGTCTATAGAATGGTGATCAAAACATTTATTTAAATGTTATAATTATATGTTTTTGTAATTAATATGTTTAATATATAAAGATAATTAATTAAAACAGAAAGCATAGTGATGGTGCTTCTGTCGCAGAGTCTGCTTTAAAGACGAAAAATAGGAATAAAAACAGTAACATGCAGCAAGAAACATGTGATTTTTGTGTACAAGAAACAAAACCATATAAAATCAGATTGTAGAATCTGGAAATCCAGAATGCAGAAACAACCTGAACTATAAAAGGTCAAAAGTGTAAATGGGGAAACTGATTTTTCTTCAGATAATGAATATGTTTATTTAATCCAAACGTTGCGCATCATCTTTGCAGGAATGGTGTGTTGATTCAGGAGCTACAAGTCGCATGACAAATGACAGAATTTTCGTTATTCACCTTGAGGAGAGTAAAACAGGAAAAAACACTACAGCTAATAGGCAAATATTGGACTAGGAGATGGTTTTCCATACTGTCCTATTTCCCAGTGTCACCAGAAAAATACCTGTGAAAAATGTCCTGTATGCCCCTGAAACTAATATTTTGTCAGTGAAGAAGCTCACAAAACAAGGCAATGTAGTAACCTTCCAAGGTGATGGTTGTGCCATCACAAAAGGGGATATCTTACCTACAAAGGCTAAAACTGCAGATGAAACAATACCTCCCATATGGGCAGACACTACGAGACTGAACTACGAGAACTTTCAACAGCGCCCTGACAGTTCATTGAGATCTACCAGCCATCTGCCGCAGTGGCAGATGGTAGTTGCAGTGCATTCATTCTCAACTCTCTGAGACGTGGACGGAGCTCCACATGACCACACTGTTTTTGAATTGTGACATCGGGTGCGGGGAGAGGATCCCCCGCCCACTGTCACAATGAGGGATGTAGGCAGGTGATTTTTGGTAACATGTTACATATTGCACCCTAAATATGTTGCGGCATTATTCCACCAACTGACATAAAGGATGGGGCATCATTCCCCCCTACTAATATTATCAATGGGACACTAGTCTTCTCATTGATATCAACAATGGGGCACCATTCCCCCCTACTAATATTATCAATGGGGCACTAGTCTTCTCATTGATATCAACAATGGGGCACCATTCCCCCCTACTAATATTATCAATGGGGCACAAGTCTTCTCATTGATATCAACAATGGGGCACCATTCCCCCCCTACTAATATTATCAATGGGGCACTAATCTCATTGATATCAACAATGGGGCACCATTCCCCCCTACTAATATTATCAATGGGACACTAGTCTTCTCATTGATATCAACAATGGGGCACCATTCCCCCCTACTAATATTATCAATGGGACACTAGTCTTCTCATTGATATCAACAATGGGGCACCATTCCCCCCCTACTAATATTATCAATGGGGCACTAATCTCATTGATATCAACAATGGGGCACCATTCCCCCCTACTAATATTATCAATGGGGCACAAGTCTTCTCATTGATATCACCAATGGGGCACCATTCCCCCCTACTTATATTATCAATGGGGCACTAGTCTTCTCATTGATATCAACAATGGGGCACTATTCCTCCCATTAACACCAATGATGGGGCACTTTCTACTTCCACTGGCCACAGTCCAGCCCCCCTAAGCCTGAAGGACAGTAAACTGGCCCTTTGCTTAGAAAGTTTGGAGACCCCTGCCCTAGTTAATACAATAGGTGGATATACTATTATTCAGTGAAAACCCAAAATTCAGTAACTCAGAAAACTAGAAAATTACATAAGACCAATAAAAAAGGATTTTTAATACAGAAATGTTGGCTTACTGAAAAGTATGTCCACGTACAGTATAGTATATACTCAATACTTGGTCGGGGCTCCTTTTGCATGAATTACTGCATCAATGCGGCATGGCATGGAGGCGATCAGCCTGTGGCACTGCTGATGTGTCATGGAAGCCCAGGTTGCTTTGATAGTGGCCTTCACCTTGTCTGCATTGTTGGGTCTGGTGTCTTTCATTTTCCTCTTGACAATACCCCACCGATTCTCTATGGGGTTTAGGTCAGGTGAGTTTGCTGTCCAATCAATCACAGTGATACCACAATCATTAAACTAGATATTGGTACTTTTAGTAGTTTGGGCAGGTGCCAAGTCCTGCTGAAAAATGAAATCAGCACCTCCATAAAGCTGGTCAGCAGAGGGAAACATGAAATGCTTTAGAATTTCCTGGTAGAGGGCTGCATGTTGTGAATGAACCTTGAAACGGATGGGCAACAGCAGCAGAAGACCACACCGGGTGCCACTCCTGTCAGCTAAGAACAGGAAACAGAGGCTACAATTCACACAGGCTCACCAAAATTGGACTATAGAAGATTGGAAAAACGTTACCTGGTCTGATGAGTCTCAATTTCAGCTGTGACATTCAGATAATAGGGTCAGAATTTGGCGTAAACAACTTGAAATTGTGGATCCATCCTGGCTTGTATCAACGGTTCATGGATGTGCAGCCAACAAATCTGCAGCAACTGCGTGATGTTATCATGTCAATATGGACCAAAATCTCTGAGGAACGTTTCCAACACCTTGTTGAATCTATGCCATGAAAAATGAAGGCAAAAGGAGGTCCAACCCGGTACTAGCAAGGTGTACCTAATAAGATGAGCAGTTTTGGCTTTCATTTCTATCTTAAACTGAATGGGTTGTTTTACAAGGTGAGGGTTCACATACAGCTGGTAATACAAGTATTGAATACATCACCATTTTTCTCAGTAAATATATTTCTAAAGGTGCTATTCGCATGAAAGTTTCACCACATGTCGGTAACAACCCATGCCATCCATACATACAAAGAAACCAAAACAAAAAAAAGTTTAGAAATTAAGTTATGCATAATAAAATGGAAGATAAAAAGTATTGAACACATGAAGAAAGGGAGGTGCAAAAAGGCATGGAAAGCCAGGACTGGGGCCATGCAGGACTCTTGCAGACCTGTCAGTACTGCTTGCCCGTATGAGATGTACGAAGGGGGGGGGGGGGTTCACCAGCTGCAACATTAGGAACATGTTACATGTTCCACCCTAGAAACCGGTGGAATATGTAACATGTTCCCATAGGTGAACTTATCCTTTAAAGTGTTACTAAACCTAGGACCCTGCATTCACTATATCTGGTCTCCCACCGTACACAGACAATGGAAATGCAATTATTTTAGTAAATATAAACTGCTAAATACCTTTTCTCATCAGCAATATGTAGCAGTCATGTGACATCTATCAGTGTCCAGCAGAGCACTGGTTAACAGCTTCCCGCCCGACCTATGGCCAGATGGCGGCCAGCAAAACACCTTGTTCCTCCGGGTGGACGCCATATGGCGTCCTTTCAGGCATGCGCAGTTTGCATGCCCGCAGAGCCGCAGTACCTCGGACACGGCCGATGACAGATCTGTGTACCAACCCCGTTGCCAGTACCATGTGACCTGCTGTGACCAATCACAGCAGGTCACATGACAGTTGTATACAATGGATGGCTTCCTGTCATGCCATCCATTGTATACAAGTGTGGCTAGCTGTGAATGGTCACAGCAATCACATGCACAAACTGGACCAATCACAGCCCAGCTGTGTCATGTGATTAGCTGTGGCCAAATCACAGTTAAGAAAAAAAAAATCCTGAATGAAACGATTTCATTCAGGTAAATGCTTGCTTATAGCAAAGTAATTCTTGCTATAAGCAAATAGTGTAAAAAAATATATATATATATATCACTTCCCCAAAGTAGTACAATGTTACTATGGTAACATTATACTACTTTGGTCATAGTGAAATATGAAAAAAAAAATCTAAAAAAAAAAAAAAAAAAAATCAATTTTTTTTTTCATACTAACACCAGTCAGTGTCCCTGATCACTGCCATGTCAGTTATATGATGATGCTGTACTGCACTGGTGACAGTATGTAAAAAAAAAATAGTGAAAATCATTTTCTTCATTTCCGAAAAAAAATTACAACTTCAAAAAACTTGCCATGCCTCTTATGAAGTACGTCGGACTGTCTACTTTGCAAAAAGGGGTCATTTGGGGGATATCTGTACTGTTCTGACATTCTTGGACCTCAAGAAATGAGATTGGCCGTCAGTACTTCAGGACTGATCAATATTCAGATCTATACCATACTTTGTGAACTCTATAACTTTCCTACAGACTAAATAATAAATACTAATTTGGGTTATTTTCACCAAAGACATGTAGCAGAATACATCTCGGCCTAAATTTATGAAGAACAATTATTTATTTGTAAACTTTTATAACAGAAACAAAGAAAAACGTGTTTTTTTTTCAACATTTTTGGACTTTTTTTGTTAATTTAGCAAAAAATAAAAACCCCAGCGGTGATTAAATACCACCAAAAGAAAGCTCTAGTTGTGTGAAGAGAATGATACAATTTTAGTTTGGGTACAATGTTGTATGACCGCGCAATTGTCATTCAAAGTGTGAGAGCGCTGAAACCTGAAAAATGGCCTGGGCAGGAAGGGGGTAAAAGTGCCCGGTATGGAAGTGGTTAAAGCTTGAAGGAGGAGTTTTCTCTAGGAGGCTGTAGAATCCCTGACCTCTGTCTGTGCACTGCTGATTGGCCCTGTGCTGATCACATTCACTCTCCCAAGAAAAAAAAAAAACCTCTCTAGCAATACACACCAAACTGACCATGTGCAGTGTCTTCACACAATATGTCTTATCAGGTGATAAGAGGGGGACACTGGAAGAAGGGGAGGATCAGAGAAGTCAGGATCAAATGGCATTTTTACACAATGCGGAGGATTAACCCCTTAGATTCCACAGTGAGTATAACAAGCATGCTTTACTGCATATACAGACTGATTTTACTGTTGTGGGTTTAGTAACACTTTAAAAGGTAATTCCACTGTCAGTGGAAGGCTAGGAGAGCCTGAAATGCTGTTCTCAGCTCCAAGATGTTGAACACCATCTTGGACCCTTAAAAAAGACCATTGGTCCTGGGCCCATTGCTCCTGAATTAGGGCTCCCCAACTACTTTGCTGACAACATGTTCCAATCTTGTAGAACGAGCGCTTGATTCAGTCACCATAAGGGCCGTCCTCTGGAGGCACTTGAAATACTTCCATAGCTTTGCTTCTAGTTAAAGACATTTCACCTACCTTACAAAAGGGAGGAATGAAAAACCTGAAAAAGGTCACTCTCATCTTCTTGTTCAGAAGGGATTGAAGAGGATTGATTGGCTTGAGAAGGCTCTGATTTAATGGTTTTAATGGCTCTAAAAGGAAGACCGGACATTACCACAATAGATGGCCCTTGCAGAAGGTGAATTCAGCAATTCCTTTAAAGTGTCTTGACAACATGCTTAATGAATTGTGACAACTTGGTCACCAACATCATAATCACTGTCTACATGAACAAAGCAAGAATCATACAGTCATGTTCATCCACATCTTCTTTGGAAGAATCTGACAAGGGTTGATTTGCCTGAGAAGGATCTGAGACTGCTGATTGGCAGAATATATGACCACTTCACAGGGTGAGCTGAAGCAACTCCTCTAGAATGTATTGACCATATGGTCAATCAATGTGATAACTTGTTAGGTATCAACTTTTTTTTATCCCTGGCTGTTTGAACCAGAAGGGCTCATACAGTCATGCTCATCCAACTCTTCTTTTGGAAGAGTTTGAAGAGGATTATTTGCCTGGAAGGCTAGGAGACTGCTCATTGATAGAATAGATAACCCATTCACAGTGTGAGTGGAAACATTCCTTTAGAGTATATTAGCCTCATGTGACATCCTGCTAGGTGTTGTCATCTTTATCCTTGGTTGCTTGAACAAAGCAGTATTCATGCAGTCATGTCCTTCCACATCGTCCTCTTTGGAAACTTTGCAGAGGGCTGTTCCGCCTGGGAAGGCTAGGCAGCTGCTCATTGCCAAAGCAGACCCTTTCAAAGAGTGAGAGGAATCCACTCCTTTAGAGTGTATTGACTATGTGTTTATTGAATGTGACATCCTGTCATCATCTCTATCCCTGGCTGCTTGAACCAGCAGGATTCACACAGTCATGCTCACCTGCATCTTCCTGTTCATAGAGTCTGAAGAGGCTGTTTTGCCTGGCAAGGCTATGAGACTTCTAATATAACCCTTTCACAGGGTGAGTGGAAGCAACTCCTTTTGAGTGCACTGGCCACTTGTTTAATGAATGCGACATGTTTGGTGTCATCATCCTCATTTCTGGTTGCTTGAACAAAGCAAGATTCATACAGTCACGTTCATCCATATCTTCCCCTTTGGAGAGTCTGAAGAGGCTGTTTTGCCTGGGAAGGCTATGAGACTGCTTATTGCTAGGACATACAACCTGGGTGAGTAAAACACTCGTGTCCATCATACATTTATGTCCATCCGCATGTTCTTTACAAAGAGTCTGATTAGGAGGGCTGTTTTGCTTTGGAAAGCTCTGAGGCTGCTCATTGCCAGAATAGATAATCTTTTCAGAAGGTTTTGCCTGCCACTTACCAAAGCATTTCAAAAAATACAGGTGAAACTCGAAAAATTAGAATATAGTGCAAAAGTTTTTATTTCAGTAATGCAACTTAAAAGGTGAAACTAATATATGAGATAGACTCATTACATGCAAAGCAAGATAGTTCAAGCCGTGAATTGTCATCATTGTGATGATTATGGCTTACAGCTCATGAAAGCCCCAAATCCGCAATCTCAGAAAATGAGAATATTCCGTGCAATCAATAAAACAAGGATTGTACATAGAACAATAACGGACCTCTGAAAAGTAGAAGCATGCATATGTACTCAGTACTTGGTTTAAGCCCTTTTGCAGCAATTACTGCCTCAATGCGGCGTGGCATGGAAGCTATCAGCCTGTGGCACTGCTGAGGTGTTATGGAAGACCAGGATGCTTCAATAGCGGCCTTCAGCTCTTCTGCATTGATCAGTCTCTCATCTTTCTCTTGGCAATGCCCCATAGATTCTCTATGGGGTTCAGGTCAGGCGAGTTTTCTGGCCAATCAAGCACAGTAATCCCACGGTCATTGAACCAGGTTTTGGTGCTTTTGGCAGTGTGGGCGGTGCCAAGTCCTGCTGGAAAATGAAGTCAGCATCCCCATAAAGCTCGTCTGCGGAAGGAAGCATGAAGTGCTCCAAAATCTCCTGGCAGATGGCTGCGCTGACCCTGGACCTAATGAAGCACAGTGGACCAACACCAGCAGATGACATGGCTCCCCAAATCAACACAGACTGTGGAAACTTCACACTGGACTTCAAGCATCTTGCAGTGTGTGCCTCTCCATTCTTCCTCCATACTCGGGGTCCTTGGGCCTCTCCATTCTTCCTCCATACTCGGGGTCCTTGTGCCTCTCCATTCTTCCTCCATACTCGGGGTCCTTGGGCCTCTCCATTCTTCCTCCATACTCGGGGTCCTTGTGCCTCTCCATTCTTCCTCCATACTCGGGGTCCTTGGGCCTCTCCATTCTTCCTCCATACTCGGGGTCCTTGTGCCTCTCCATTCTTCCTCCATACTTGGGGTTCTTGGTTTCCAAATGAGATGCAAAAGTTGCTCTCATCAGAAAAGAGGACTTTGGACCACTGAGCAACAGACCAGGTCTGTTTTTATTTAGCCCAGGTAAGACGCTTCTGAAATTTTTTGTTGTTCAGGAGCGGCTTGACAAGAGGAATACGACATTTGAAGCCCATGTCCAGGATCCGTCTGTGTGTGGTGGCTCTTGATGCACTGACTCCAGCCTCAGTCCACTCCTTGTGAAAGTACCCAACACTTTTGAATGGCCTTTTCCTGACAATCCTCTCCATGCTGCGGTCATCCCTGCTGCTTGAGCACCTTTTTCTTCCACACTTTTCCCTTCCACATATCTTTCTATTAATGTGCTTTGATACAGCACTTTGGGAACATCCAACTTCTTTTGCAATTACCTTTTGAGGCTTTCCCTCCTTATGGAGGGTGTCAATGATGGGTTTCTGCACAACTGTCAGGTCAGCAGTCTTTTCCATGATTGTGATTCCTACTGAACCAGACTGAGAGACCATTTAAAGGCTCAGGAACCCTTTGCAGGTGTTATGGCTTAATTATCTGATTAGAGTGGGACACTTTGAGCCGAGAATATTGCACCTTTTCACAATATTCTCATTTTCTGAGATTGTGGATTTGGGGTTTTCATGAGCTGTAAGCCATAATCATCACAATGATGACAAATCACGGCTTGAACTATCTTGCTTTGCATGTAATGAGTCTATCTCATATATTAGTTTCACCTTTTAAGTTGCATTACTGAAATAAATGAACTTTTGCACCATATTCTAATTTTTTGAGTTTCACCTGTAATTCAATGCAGTAGAAAATAGCTTGCTTAGTAACACACACTAAAGAGTTAACCAACGCTAGATGGAGGATGATACTGCAGCTTCCAACCACAACCAGATTTCACCAGGTGGTTAATGAACCAGAGAGCAGGAAATAATGCGAAGGTTTTGTTCAGAAGAGCAACAAAAAGGTAGGAATCTGCCACAGAATTACAACAATATTCTGAAATGTGCACAAACCATCCAATGGAATTGTTGACATCATAGAGATCTTCTTTTTTTTTTCATGTAGAAACTGGAGACCACAGACAAATATAAAGGGATGTCCTATACTCCAACAGGCAATGCTGGCTACAGTAGTCATCCACAGACAACTCCTCTACCTTCTCTGGGGATGCTGGTCTTTAGAGGGGGTTGGCATAATGGCACAATAGTAAAGCAAACATGAGAAGCTGCCAACAGGTAATGCCATGTGTGAACAGACAAAGTATTACTTTGTACACCCGTTATGCAGGGTACTATCTGTGGAGGAGCTCAGGGTATGCACAGCGGCTGCAGGGAGCAAGGCACAACAATACCCAGCAATGCAGTATTCATTTGGATACAAAGCATTTTTTAATTTAGCTCACCCAACCTCCGGCATCTGACTGTAATCACTTGCACTGCGCGGGCGCACATGCCTAGAGGAGACTCTGCCAACACCGCTGCCCACTTCACATGGACCCAGCGGACCCCAGACAAGGCTGTTAGCTATGATAAAAACCTCCCCAAGCACCAGCAGCGGGGCTCCCTGGATTACGAGTCATTTAGTAGGTACACCAAGGACCGTGTCCAGCTGAAACCCACACGCATGGACAGACAGCCAACCCTTCAGGCTCCATGCACACAGGGCATTTTGATGATGCTGGTAACGTTAGCTGTGTAAAGTCATGTTAAAAACTTGTTTTTCAGCATTTTTTTTTAGCTTTTTTGCATTAGTGTTTAGTGGCGTTTTGCCGTGTTTTTCCACGTTTGCACTTTTTAGTTTTTTTTTTTTTTAAATGTATTTATTTGTCTTATTCTGGCTGAAAAAAGACAAAAGTCCATCCAGTTCAACCATTAAAAAACCAAAGTTATAATCCTATACCCACAGTTGATCCAGAGGAAGGGAAAAAAACCCAGCAAAGCACGATCTAATTTGCTCCTGTTGGGAAAAAATTCCTTCCTGATCCCCCGAGAGGCAATCGGATATTCCCTGGATCAACTTTACCTATAAATAGTATCCAGTTATATTCTGTGTATCTAGGAAAGAATCCAGGACTTTTTTGAAGCAATTCACTGAGCTGGCCACAACCAACTCTTGAGGGAGTCTATTCCACATTTTCACAGCTCTCACTGTGAAGAAACCTTTCCGTGTTTGCAGATTAAAATTCTTTTCCTCCAGATGTAAAGAGCGCCCCCTTGTCCTCTGAAAGGAAGAATCAATAATGCAACAACATTTCTAATTGTCAGTTAAATTCATTGAAAAATGCACAGGCTACAATGCCATTAGTATGTGGAACTGTAACAACAATCTCTCTCTCCTCTCCTCTTTTCTCCTCCTTTTTTCTCCTCTTCTCCTCTTTTCTCCTCTTATCTTCTGCTCTTCTCTCCCCTTTCCTCTTTTTTCCCCTTTTCTCTTCTCTTTTTTCCCCTTTTTTCTTCTCTTCTCTCCCATTTTCTCTTCTCTTTTCTCCCCTTTTCTCTTCTCTTCTCTCCCCTTTTCTCTTCTCTTCTCTCCCCTTTTCTCTTCTCCTCTTCTCTTTTCTCCCCTTTTCTCTTCTTCTCTTTTCTCCCCTTTCTCTTCTCTTCTACTCTTCTCTTTTCTCCCCTTTTCTCTTCTTTTTTCTCCCCTTTTCTCTTCTCTTCTACTCTTCTCTTTTCTCCTTTTTTCTCTTCTCTTCTCTTTTCTCCCCTTTTCTCTTCTCCCCTCCCCTTTTCTCTTCTCTTCTCCTCTTTTCTCCCCTTTTCTCTTTTCTTCTTTTCTCTTCTCCTCTTTTCTCTTCTCCTCTTTTCTCTTCTCCTCTCTTCTCTTCTCCTCTCTTCTCTTTTCCTCTTCTCCTCTTTTCTCTTCTTTTTTTCTCCCCTTTTCTCTTCTTTTTTCTCCCCTCTTCTCTTCTTTTTTCTCCCCTTTTCTCTTCTCTTCTTTTTTCTCCCCTTTTCTCTTCTCTTTTCTCCCCTTTTCTCTTCTCTTCTCTTTTCTCCCCTTTTGTCCCCTCTTCTCTTCTCTCCTCTCCTCTCTTCTCTTCTCTCTCTCCCCACAATAGGGACCCAAGGGGTCTTCAGTTCTTGGCAGTAGAGAAAGTAGACAAACACTGGGTGGGGGGGGGGAGGGGGGAAACGACATTACATTAGACTGTTACTTAAGATAGAATCCTTTTGGATACATGAAACCAAAGTGTATCGAATTGGAGACTTAACATTGATTTCAACCTTAATTGTTTTATTAGTAACACATAAATATCCCCCATGAGCCCCCCCTTTCATCTGTCCCCCCTCCCCCATATTTACTAATCCCCCTTCCTGAGTTGCAGTATACTGTATCTATCTGATTACAAGAGTATACATAAATGTATTTTGTTTGGTGTTCTATTTACTTTGTACATTTTACATAATATGGAATGTTTGTACTGTTTGTAGATGTCGGGAGGTGTTGCTGTGCCCCATCCCGGGGGGGTGGTAGTTTCAGTCTTCCGTGTCTTGGAAGGCGTGGTGACGTCACTTCCAGTCTGTGGACACAGTTTTATCACCAACTATGTAATTTCCGGTGTCCCCGTATACCACTGCGGACAGGACAACCAGGGACTAATGAAGATAATTTCTCTATGTTTGGGATGAGGAGGAGTATAAGTGGCGAGGATGAGAGGGGTGGTGAGATAACAGATTTGATGTATACGAGAGAGGCTTTCTGTCTGCAGGCTCCCCAGTCACTTCTGGCCTGGACGGGCGACTACATCTCCATTGAGGTCACTTCCGGTGTATTTAATTTGATTTTCATCTAAATGCTTGATATATGTTGTCCCTGAAGGTGATGCGTTCAAAGCAGAATAAAATGGGCAAGTTTAAGGATTTGAGCGATTTTGACAAGGGGCAAATTGTAATGGCCAGAGCACTGGGTCAGAGCAACTCCAAAACTGCAGCTCTTGTGGGATGTTCCTGATCTGCAGTGGTCAGGACCGACCAAAAGTGGTCAAAGGAAGGAAAACCATCAAACTGGCGAGACTGTCATGGCAGCCAGGGCTCCAATAGGAGAGATACTGTAGTTCAGATTGCTGAAAAAGATAATGCTGGTTCTGATAGAAAGGTGTCAGTGCCATGTATACAAGAGATCCACAGAATCAGTGTACCGATGGACCGGTGGGTTTGCCTATTTTATAAATCAGAGCATTCAGTGAAGCAATCTAAAAATATGATATTGTTCCATCTTTTAAATGCGGCCAAAAGCCTTATTCCTAATAAAAGAAGATCCAGAAGCAAACGGAAGGACTACGAAGACATGCTGACCCATGTCCACAGCCAAAAGTGTCTACCAGGGGCGGACTGACCATTTGTAAACTCGGGCACTGCCTGAGGGCCCGGGGTCAGTTGGGGGCCTCATGAGATGCCCCTGGTACCTTTTTCATAGGCTTTTTTGAGTTTGAGCAAAGACACAGGGGCCCCATGATCCCCTATTGCCCGGGGGCCCCATGAGTTGTCAGTCTGCCCCTGGTGTCTACAACGGACATGTGAGCATCAGAACTGGACCACGGAGGAATGGAAGAAGGTGGCCTGGTCTGATCAATCACATTTTCTTTTACATCATGTGGATGGCCGGGTACATGTGCATCACTTACCTGGGGAAGAGATGGCACCAGGATGGACCAAGGCAAGCCAGCAGAAGCAGTGTGATGCTTTGTCTAGTGCAGTGGTCTGCAGCCTGGGGCCAGGTGTGGCCCTTGGCTTGCCTTAAACTGGCCCTTGGGGCACTATTCCACCAACTGACAATGTTGATGGGGCCCTATTCTTCTCATTGATACCAACAAGGAAGCATTATTTCTTCCTTTCAAACCAATGATAGAACATGCCCACAGATGCTGGGGCATCTTCTACTCCCATTGGTCACAGTCCAGCCCCCCTAAAGGCTGAAGAACTACAGACTGGCCCTTTGCTTAGACCCCCTGGTCTAGTGGAATGCACACATCCCATACATCGATAGATCATGGCTGTTTTGGCAGCAAAAGGTGACCTACTCAATAGTGGGTGGTCATGATGCTATGGCGGATCAGTGTATCTCAGCAATACATGCACTTTATCTGTGTTTTATCCGTTCAAAGATCCTGCAAGTAAAGGAAAATACCTTTTGATCCGACAGAAATGCACTCAGCTCTTAAGTCCTGTTGAGGGGCTGACAACACACAGCATCATCATGGACTGAATGGTGTCAGCCCTGCAGAATCCCTCTCTCTAGATTGTTGGGACCTGGGAGGGCTGGTTGGACCCAGGGGCGGACTGACCATTTGGAAACTCGGGCAGTGCCCGAGGGCCCCATGAGATGCCCCTGGTATCTTTTTCATAGGCTTTTTTGAGTTTGGGCAAGGACAAAGGGGCCCCATGATCCCCTATTGCCCGGGGGCCCCATGAGTTGTCAGTCTGCCCCTGGTTGGACCCCTTGAAATAACACACATTTCTGCATCCAGAGGCATACACGTTTACACGGGTACTTGGATACATTCGTATAGACATGTACAGCCATTGAATTCTACAAACGGCCAGATGCAGCTCCTGTGGGCTTCCTGGAGGGGAAACGAGCCGACTGTAAGCTGTACGGCCAGATACGGCTCTGTGCATCTATGTAGGTTGTAGTTGATGTGTTTTTCCGGCGCGTTTTGCTGGTTTTTTATTATATAGGGAAGTATGACAGTTCTGTTCATGTAGTTTCACTTTATTGTGACTTTACACTCTCTGGCACTCAAGTAGCATCAAAGTCGCACTACATGAACACAATGGTCATACTTTTCTATTAGCCAACAATCAAACCAACTCAAAATGCATCGATAACGCATTGCTTACATTTTTGATGCAGGTCCATTGACGTCTGTTACGCGCATAAACGCAATCTGCTGCGGGGAAAAAAAAAATCCCTGATCCTTTCCAAAGAACGCACCAGCACAAAACGCACAGATGCGAACTAGATCCATAGGAAATCATGTTAAATGGACTGCTGTGTGTTTCTGCAAACTGGAAAATGCACCGAAATCTGCATAAGTGTGAACCTGGGGTAAGGCTAGGTCACATCTGTGCTGGTGGTGCTGCTGTGGATCCACATGAAAATCCGTGCAGCCGCACCACCCGCACAGAGGAATGCGGCGCCGTGGGCGGGTGCCATTAATTCTAATGGCACGCCGTCTGCACTGGAAGACACAGCCGTACTGGGAACCTCAGCTGCGTTTTCAGAAGAAGTGCAGGGACTTCTTCCCTGCGTGTCCCGGGGCACAGGAGTCCATTCAAATGAATGGGCTCTTGTGCCTGCACAAAATGCGGCGTGCACGGCTGCATATATGTGAACCGGGGGGTGAATGGTTTGTCTCAACTCTCAAATTTCCTCTTTATCTGGACAAGTTGGCCTGTTAAAGAAGTTGAAAAGCAACAGACTGACAGGATTAAGAGGTGAAAAATGTGAATGCAGCCACCACGTGTGGTCCAAGGAAGGAAAGGCCCAGCGGCAGGGTCAGGAGCAGCCGAGGCTTATTGATGCACATGGGCAGTGAAGGCTGCTATGGAAAATTAGAATATATTTTGTTTTCAGTCTTGGACTTGGATGATGTCAAGGGACCGCCCACAGCATTATTATTACAGGCACTTATATAGCGCCAGCACTTTACATATATATTGTACATTCACATCGGTCCCTAACCCTCAAGGGGCGTACAATCTAAGGTCCCTAACTCACATTCATACATACACATACTAGGGACAATTTAGACAGGATCCAATTAACCTCCCAGCATGGAGTGTGGGAGGAAACCGGAGTATCCGGAGGAAACCCACGCAGGCACAGGGAGAACATGCAAACTCCAGGCAGGTGGTGCCACGGTTTGGATTTAAACTGATGACCCTACTACTGCCAGGGGGCAGGGCTAACCACTTAGCCACTGTGTTAGAAAAGTAGTGCCAGAACGAGGAATACGGTAAACAATCGACCCCCTTCCCCTCCCCCCCTCCCATTTTGCAGTACAGGGGACCCCAGAGCAGGGGATTTTTTTTCCCATCCCATAGTTGGGCCTTAACTTAAGCTTTTCTTTAATAGACTTTTTTGTGCTTCTAGTTTAATTGTCTTCAGAAAATGATGCCGGCCTTCTCTGATAAATGCCTCCTTAGTGCAGTCATCACCATTCTGCTGGTCTCCAGATATTGGCCGGAACAGATGGAGAGAAGTATGGATGATCATGACAATGTGCAAACGTTCCATGTGTTGAACATCTGTTAAACTGAGCAATACTGGAACATCTGATTGCCGATACGTTATACATTCACAACAAATCTGTCCTTAGCCTAATAGAAATATCAATTGTTTGGTTGTAGCAAAAAGATCCCACTAGAGGGCGCCAGAACCATGTCAGGAACTCAGGCCCAGCAAAGCAAATCCAGTGTGCGCCATCTAGTGGGCTTTTTATAAAAAAAACAAAAGATTAGTATGAAAGTGTTACTATACCCTGGACCCTGCATTCACTATATCTGGTCTCCCCGTACCCCGCATTCACTATATCTGGTCTCCCCCGACCCCGCATTCACTATATCTGGTCTCCCCGGACCCTGCATTCACTATATCTGGTCTCCCCGGACCCCGCGTGCACTATATCCGGTCTCCCCGGACCCCGCGTTCACTATATCCGCTCTCCCCGGACCCTGCGTTCACTATATCCGCTCTCCCCGGACCCTGCGTTCACTATATCCGCTCTCCCCGGACCCTGCGTTCACTATATCCGCTCTCCCCGGACCCTGCGTTCACTATATCCGCTCTCCCAGGACCCTGCGTTCACTATATCCGCTCTCCCAGGACCCTGCGTTCACTATATCCGCTCTCCCAGGACCCTGCGTTCACTATATCCGCTCTCCCAGGACCCTGCGTTCACTATATCCGCTCTCCCAGGACCCTGCGTTCACTATATCCGCTCTCCCAGGACCCCGCGTTCACTATAGCCGCTCTCCCCGGGCCCCGCGTTCACTATATCCGGTCTCCCCGGGCCCCCGCGTTCACTATATCCGGTCTCCCCGCACCCTGCGTTCACTATATCCGGTCTCCCCGGACCCTGCGTTCACTATATCCGGTCTCCCCGGACCCTGCGTTCACTATATCCGGTCTCCCCGGACCCTGCGTTCACTATATCCGGTCTCCCTGGACCCTGCATTCACTATACCTTTTCTCATCAGCAGTATATAGCAGTCTTGTGACTTCTATCAGTGTTTCACAAACCAAACTCCAGGTGGCAGCAGGTCCCCTTAAGCGCCATTAACTCGTTCAATAAAACTCCAAACACCCGACTCTCCATCACCACATAGGAAGAGGAAGCATCCAATCATGTCAAAGTTTAATACAGATAGCGATTAAAATGGCATTAAAAAATGCGCTCACAGTGCAAAAAAGTCACCAGCGTTTGTATACTGAGAACTTCAGTTTTTTGTCTGCATACTGGGAGTGATATCACTAAGCTCCGCCCTACGCCACCAACTCACTTCGTCAGGGAAAGGAATCCGAGTGATGCTAGGATTCAATATAAACACATTCAGCTCCATGGTAACTGGAACAAAAAAACATAAAATGTACATAAAACAGCGCTACCTAACACCAATCCAACCAAGGGAACCGCATTGTAATAGTTATGCTGTAATCCCGCTACAATGTGGCTCCTTCCAGTTACCATGGAGATAAATGTTTCTATATACTGAATGCTAGTGTGAGTCGGCTTCCTTCCCTGACGAAGACACATGGGTTAGTGGCGTAACGCGTAGAGCGTTGATGCTTGTATGTGACAGAGAATCGGGGTGTCATGATTTTTATTGAACAATTCAGCAGAGCTTAAAGTGTTACTAAACCCCCAACAGTACAATCAGTCTGTAGATGCAGTAAAGCATGCTTGTTATACTCACTGTGGAACCTAAGGGGTTAATCCTCTGCATTGTGTAAAAAGGATGTTTGATCCTGTCTTCTGTGATTCTCTCCTTCTTCTATTATCCCCAATCCATCTGCTGATAAAACAGAGCCTTAGGGGGCAAGCTGCACATGCTCAGTTTGGTGTGTGCAGTATTGCTATTTTTTTTTTTTCTTGGGAGAGTGCATGTGATCAGCATAGGGCCAATCAGCATTATCCAGACAGAGGTCAGGGATCCTGCATCCTTCTAGAGCAGAATGAAAACTCCTGCAAGCTTTAACCATTGCTCTGCTGGACACTGATATAAGTCACAAGACTGCTATATACTGCTGATGAGAAAAAGTATTTAGCAGTTTATATTCACTAAAATAATTGCATTTCCATGTTCTGTGTACTGTGGGAGACCAGATCTAGTGATTGCAGGGTCCTGGGAGACCGGATATAGTGAATGCAGGGTCCGGGGAGAGCGGATATAGTGAATGCAGGGTCCGGGGAGAGCGGATATAGTGAATGCAGGGTCCTGGGAGACCGGATATAGTGAATGCAGGGTCTGGGGAGACCAGATATAGTGAATGCAGGGCCTGGGGAGACCGGATATAGTGAATGCAGGGCCTGGGGAGACCGGATATAGTGAATGCAGGGTCCGGGGAGAGCGGATATAGTGAATGCAGGGTCCGGGGAGAGCGGATATAGTGAATGCTGGATCCGGGGAGACCGGATATAGCGAATACGGGGTCCGAGGAGACCAGATATAGCGAATACGGGGTCCGAGGAGACCAGATATAGGGAATGCAGGGTCCGGGGGGACCGGATACAGTGACTGTGGGGTTCGGGAGGGGAGATACAGTGAATGAGGGGTCCGGGGAGAGCGGATATAGTGAATGCGGGGTCCGGGGAGAGCGGATATAGTGAATGCAGGGTCCGGGGAAACCGGATATAGTGAATGCAGGGTCCGGGGAAACCGGATATAGTGAATGCAGGGTCCAGGCTCACTTTATGGAGATTTAAAGGGGACCTGCCACCACCTGGAGTTTGGTTCGGGAAACACATGCCTTTGAGACTTGTCTAGGTCCAGTTCAGAACAGCTACATCTTCTGGGGTTGGTGCACTTTTCAAGTTTTTGGTGGCGCACATGATGAGAATTTGAAAACCAGAAGACTAATCATATTCATAATGGTAATATTCACATGGGACTCAATATATGAACATTTTATGTGTATGAATTGTATATTTTTATTGTGCCCCTATTTATTGATTGCCTCATATTTTGCTGTGAGAACACGGTAAGTGGTTTGCAGCAACTCTTTTTCCTTTTTCTCGCTTGGTGAGCGCAGAGGTTTTTGCTGTCAATATACAACTGTAACGTATCTTTGTAGGTTAGCGATGGAATATCCATTTTCTGCCATGGAATGTCATAATTGGATTGATGAGATTCATGAACAAAGTATCTCTCTGCTTCCGATCGATAGTTTTCTACCCTGGCCAATCTTCTCCATTTGATATAAAGAGAGTCTAAGGCACACTGGGGCTTTCGTAAACGCTTTTTCCCTGGCAGGTTAAAACAAAACCTAAGCTGCGTTTTTGGAAATATGTTTAGGCATGTCAAGCATTTATTTAATTGTCCGGAATGTTAATTTATTCTGGTCATTGAAATGAAAAAAATGCTGAAGCGCTAAAGGCACCAAGGAATGGTTTTCTTCTCTCTGGAGCACACAAGTGATGGGTCATTTTCTGCCTCTCAGCACCCCTGTGCATGGACATACAGGACACTACGGAGGGGCATTTAGAGGTGGGAAAGTTGAACGCCTTTCAAGCAGGCTTTTAGAGCTCAAGTGTACATGAGGCCTAAACCATTTGGAAGGGAAGTCATGGCTATTCAATTGTTCTGATCAAATAGCACCCCGATCAAAGAAATGGCAGGGAGTATGGCCCTTAAATTAAGGGATATACCTCCCTTTGTGCAGATCTCCTCTTACTTCCCGCTGTGGCTCTGGGACAGGCAGTGAAGCAACTTAAATGTGCTGGAGTGATGGATAGGGATTGACAGTATTAACCCCTTGCCTACCAGGCACTTTCACCCCCTTCCAGCCCAGGCCCATTTTTCAGCTTTCACACTTTGAATGACAATTGCACGGTCATGAAACACTGTACCCATATGAAATTTTTATAAGACAAATAGAGCTTTCTTTTGGTGGTATTTAATCACCGTTGGGGTTTTGTTTTTGTATTTTGTGCTAAACAAACCAAAAACTGATCTTTGTTATAAAATTTTGTAAATGAGTAATTTTTCTCCTTGACTGATGGGCGCTAATGAGACTGAAGTGATGGGCACTGATGAGGAGGCACTGAAAGGCCGTACTCATATGGCGCAGATAGGCAGCTCAGATGGTCATTGATGTGTAGTGGTAGGCAATGATATGTGGCATTGATGGGGCTACACTGATCATCCATGCCCTGATCATCAGTGTAGCCCCATCAATGCCACATATCATTGCCTACCACTACACATCAATGACCATCTGAGCTGCCTATCTGCGCCATATGAGTACGGCCTTTCAGTGCCTCCTCATCAGTGCCCATCACTTCAGTCTCATTAGCGCCCATCAGTCAAGGAGAAAAATTACTCATTTACAAAATTTTTTAACAAACCAAGAATTTTTTTTTTTTCAAAATTTTCAGTTTTTGGTTTTTTTAGATAAACCCTCTGAGGAATGCCGATTACCAGCTCTCCTCATGAATCGTCAGTGTGACAGCTTGAGGACTGAAATGTCGATAACTGGCATTTCCTTATATACATGTGATCAGCTGAGCACATGACAGAGCCTAAGTCATTGGCTCTTTCCGCTGATTCCCAGGGACACAGCACACCAGATATATGACGTCCTCCCAGAACGAACCACCGCCTGTCCGTCATTTCCTGATATGGCAGGCAGGAGGCGGTTAAACACCCTTAGATGGGGATTGGTCCAGAGCAATTTTCAGGTTTTACTGCAAGCAAATGCACTAGGGCAGTGGTTGTCAACGTATGAGCTAAAGGGGGCCCTCAAATGCAGCCCCTGACCTCGCCAAAGGGCCACACAATGTTCAACATATGTAATGCTTGAGGAATGTCAGAGACTGCAGACCTAATAGAGGAAATGATGGTCAGAGTGTGGAGAGTGCTGGCTGGGGATATGCTGCAGAAGACCATATGAAACGGAGAACGAGGCTAGAAGAGGCCAATGTCATCACCCTGATCAACGTTACCACTACAGATTGCTGAGGACCACTCAAAGGGCTGCATGTGTCTCTCAGTCCACACGTAGGGAACTAAGGTCTCGGCTTTGATTGAGCCATTCTAAGACATTTAGAATGTGTGATGGAAAGCCGTTCTGAGCCCTGTGTGAGGGAAAGTGCTTAAAACATTGTTACTAAACCCCCAACAGTACAATCAGTCTGTATATACAATAAAGCATGCTTGTTATACTCACTGTGGAACCTAAGGGGTTAGTCCTCTGCATTGTGTAAAAAGGCTATTTGATCCTGTCTTCTCTGATCCTCTCCTACTGTCCCCTATCCATTTTCTGATAGTACAGAGCTCTAGGAAGCACTCTACACATACTCAGTTTGGTATGTATTGCTAGAGTTTTTTTGGAAGGGTGCATGTGATCAGCACAGGGCCAATCAGCACTGCCCAGCAGATCATGGGTTATGCAGCCTCATAGGACAGTCAGGAGAATGAAAACTCCTCCTACAAGCTTTAACCAGTGGTCAGTTGGACACTGATAGAAGTCACAAGACTGCTATATACTGCTGATGAGAAAAGGTATTTAGCAGTTTATATTTACTAAAATAATTGCGTTTCCATGTTCTGTGGGAGAGCGGACATCGCGACTGCGGGGTCCGGGGAGAGCGGACATCGCGACTGCGGGGTCCGGGGAGAGCGGACATCGCGACTGCGGGGTCCGGGGAGAGCGGACATCGCGACTGCGGGGTCCGGGGAGAGCGGACATCGCGACTGCGGGGTCCGGGGAGAGCGGACATCGCGACTGCGGGGTCCGGGGAGAGCGGACATCGCGACTGCGGGGTCCGGGGAGAGCGGACATCGCGACTGCGGGGTCCGGGGAGAGCGGACATCGCGACTGCGGGGTCCGGGGAGAGCGGACATCGCGACTGCGGGGTCCGGGGAGAGCGGACATCGCGACTGCGGGGTCCGGGGAGAGCGGACATCGCGACTGCGGGGTCCGGGGTTTAGTAACACTAACTTTCTCGTTTCCCAATGATAGCTGCTCAAAATACTATGACCCCACCCTTTCCTTCATTTGCACACCTACTTACCAGTAGGTTACACCTACTGCATATGGGGAAGAGGGGGAGGGAGAAAGGAAGGAGAGGTGCAGTGTACATATAGTAAGATACCACAAAATGTCACTGCTGGTTTTTAAAAGTAATTACCGGCTTCTTTCCCCTTCACTATAGCACCAAGAATGAGCTGTCATTCTCACAATCGCTAAAGGAAACTGAGGGGCGGGTTCACTGGGTGACCCCACCCCTTAGCGGCAGGGAGAATGACAGCTCCTTCTTGGAGCTATAGTGAAGAGGGGAAAAAAAAAAGGAAGCTGGTAATTTGCATTTAAAAACAATGGTGGTTTTTAAATCTATTACCAGCTTTTACCCTGCTACTAAGGGGCTGGGGTCACCTAGTGACCCCACCCCTTAGTTTCCTTTAGTGGTATGGAGAATGACAGCTCATTCTTGGAGCTATAGTGGGGGGAGCCAGTAATTACATTTAAAAAGTGACGTTGGGGCATCCAGTGAGGGAACCCCAGTGTCTACACTGCTCCCTCTTTATACACTACTCCTCTCCTGCCCCCTCCTTACACAAACTGCCCCCTACAAAGAGGACCTGTCACTCACATGCAAATCACTATTGGTCCCCAAAGTGATAGTAATAAAATCATAAGTTAAATAAATAAAAATAAACATTAAAGTTAAAAAAAAAATTTAAATTTTTTAAATCTGAGCCTCCCCACCCCCACATACATTTTGATTTTCGGCCACATGCATTCTGAATTTTCGGTTTCGGCAGCAGAATTTTCATTTCGGTTCACCACTCCCTATAGCAGCACCATGTCCCCAGCAGAAAGCCATGCGCACAGCAGCGCCGCATAAAGAAGAGTCCGCGATAACATTTAAACAAGTTAAGGTCTACAAGCTTTATTGATACTTGTTTTTTGTTGGTTTTATTACATATCACAATGCATTCCAAAGACTTGCTTCAGCACATTCCTGCAGCTGGGTAACGCTTTACGTTCTGGCAACGAGATTTGACTTTTTTTTTTTTATTCTTTTTTTTCTCTTAAAACAAAAATTTGCAGCGTTTTTAGTACTCGGTCCACAGAAGGTTCAAGTGACTGTAAATGTGGTTGTGCAAACCCAACTACTGAGCGACGACGTGTAAGTTCCTATATTGGTATACATAACTGTTCATTAAACAGACAATAGTGTTCCTAGAAATAGATTTTTGTCTTTAGGTGTATGTGCTATGGAGCTAGCAGTTAGAATGTCATTTAAATCCTAAAAATAAAAAAAAAAAGCACTGTGGGAGGCTAGGCTCTCTGAAAACACTATAGATATTGGCAACTGATAAAACGATAAAATCACGAGATAGAGCTACCATCATACCGAACAGAAGCCGTGTTGTCTCTGGGTATGATCACGAGGGGGGTTTTTGTTCGGCAGCTCGTTCAGGGCAGAGGAGCCGTTGGGTGTGCCGCGGCTTCCGTTCTACGCTGAAGGGCCACCAAATATAACTTACTCTTCATACACAGTGCAAGAATTGATTAACATTATGCCCATGAAAGCGCAGTAAGACTACTTCGGAAGCACAATATACAGCATGCTATAAAACAAATAAAGTTCTGTATTAAACAGTGCTTCACACAGGAGAAGAAACAGAAAATAGTTTCAAACCCATACATAGCAGCTTACAATACTCAGAATGAAACACATGGCAGTAAAACGGTTGTTTCGATCCTTAAACACTGCGTTGCAGAAAAAAAAAAAAAAATATATTAAAATAAAAGTAGAGATCTGAGAAAATGCACTGCAATGTCAAGGCTGGTCTTCCCCTGACCCACCCCAAGTCATCCAAATACACAGCGCTCAAATTCCGAGGCTCCTATTGGTATCTGCGGCAAACTTGACTTTTTTTTTTTTTTTTTTTTTAGTAGCAGTTAATCGGTTTTGCGTTTCAGTCCGGGGACTTTAGCCAGGATCCTGTGCAAGGGAAAGAAAACCGTACATTAATAACAGGGTAGATGGAGAAAACCGTACATTAATAACAGGGTAGATGGAGAAAACCGTACATTAATAACAGGGTAGATGGAGAAAACCGTACATTAATAACAGGGTAGATGGAGAAAACCGTACATTAATAACAGGGTAGATGGAGGACACAAGTCATCTTCTGATAACTGTAGAACACCTTACTAAAAAAATAGCACGTCTTGCCTGTCCAAAGTCTGCAAACCACCCCAGATACAAGTGGATTGCTTCAAAAAAGTCCTGGATTCTTTCTTGGATACACAGAATATAACTGGATATAACATTTATAGGTAAAGTTGATCCAGGGAATATCCGATTTGCCTCTCGGGGGATCAGGAAGGAATTTTTTTCCCCTGCAGGAGCAACTCATGCTTTGCTGGGTTTTTTGCCTTCCTCTGGATCAACTGTGGGTATAGGATTATAACTTTTTTTTTTTTTATGGTTGAACTGGATGGACTTTTGTCTTTTTTCAGCCAGACTAACTATGTAACAAGGATGATGTGCACATGGTCGAAGGGTTGTGGAAATCCCTCCAAATTACACATGGGTGTCTGTATGCTGAAGCATTAAATGGGACCAAAGGCTGTAAAAGCAATCATTTCTCCTTCTCTCTGGCTGCATTCTTGCAGCCATTGAGAAATACTGTGTGCTGTGATTGGTCACCTCTTGTCACATGGTACAAGGCTGTTGTGAATAGCCTTGTACCATATGATCTCTGATCATTCACAGATTTCACACGTAGTAAGCAATGATGTCAGAAGTGACATCTTGCTTACTACTCTTCATGTGATCACTGATTGGCCAATCAGTGATCGCATGAAGAGTAGTAAGCAAGATGTCACTTCTGACATCATTGCTTACTACGTGTGAAATCTATGAATGATCACAATCAGTGATCACATGATCGGGACCTCGCACAGAGATCCCGTACAACGATCGGTGTTCCACTTGGGTTTAGTTACTAAAGCTGGAGAGTCCAAAATCAGACTCCCTTCTGCATAGAAACCAATCAGCTTCCAGGTTTCATTGCCAAAGCTTCATTGAACAAGCTGAGGTTAGAAGCTGATTGGTTTCTATGCAGAAGGGAGTCTGATTTTGGACTCTCCAGCTTTAGTAAATAAACCCCACTGTGTCCGGAGGACACAGCGGGCAGCGGATCGCGGTGCTGCACGCTCCCAGGGAGCGCGCACATGCAGGGAGCGGTGAGGCAGGTTATAAATGGCCACCCGACCCTGCACTGCCACCGTCTGGCCGTTTATATACATGGGCTGGACGGGAGGTGGTTAACAAACACACCACCACATGCAACACCTAGATGTGAATGGGCCCTAAGTGAGATCAATTCACAAAAATCATGTTCTTTATATAAGCCGGTCACTATCTTATGAATCTAAAAAATCCTCCAGTCCTATCAGGGCCGTGCCACACAGAAGATGACAAAAGCTGACATTACACAACTAAAGCACAAAGAACACTTACAAGTCTTTTACATTGTTAACATTCTTGCTTATGAGCGCTAAATAGTGATCCACTTGAGTCTGCAAAAGAAAACAATAATCGTCTTAGAAAACAAAGATGGTGGGAAGACCGGCATAAACTATTCAGGACATTCATCATTTGCCAATACAAAGAACTCAGCTTCTCCATTTCTATCCTATACAGCATCACAACATCTTAAGGAAGGAATTGGTAGCCTCCCCAGCGGTCTGATTATGTCACTATTTCTGTGCTCAAATCGGTACATTTTTTTTTGCCTGGAAATATGTTTTTTTTTTATTGTAGGCCTGTAATTTTTAGGAATAACTCACTGAAATCTTTCCGAACAAAAGTCTAGTAAACATTCCAGATATGATAAAATTTGAAACACGAAATCATAAATTATAATTTAATAATCATAAAAAATAGAATTTAATTCAATAATATAATCAAACCAAAAACACTGAAATGTGAAATATAGCGCCAAGTTCTCACATCGCTGAGCAAAGTTGCAAAATCGTTTTCAGTGTCTGATGACGAATTTCCCACACGAATTATTATCACTCAATTCTGCAAGTGGTTCTAATTTACTATCGCTGTTCTCTAGCCGGTCTAAAACCGCTGTTGACCTAAAAGGGACGCTTTTTGGACGCCATGGATGTTTCCAGGCAGAAAGAACAGTAAAAATGCAGGCAGGGCGCCGGACAAAGCACTCGGGACAAAATGTATGTGAAATGGTTTGATACAGGAATGTTATACTATGTGATTTTAGTGAATTCAGGGAATAGCACTTCTACAATTTTCAAATTTCCCACCAGTTCCGTCCCCCCCGACGTCGCAGGGAACGGAACCCAGAAGACAGATGCCGGCATTGGCTGGAGGACATTACAGGGGACACTGCAGGAGGGACATCGCGGGAGCGCAGGACAAGGTAAGTGCAGAAGAGATCCCGGAGCAACGCTGCAGTGTATTCCCGAGTGTAGCTCGGGGTTACCACTTGTGGTGCTGAAACTTTACCCCGAACTACACTCAGGAATACCGCCAGGGGGGTTAAAAGAGAAGAACATCAGGAGAAAGCATGAAAGGAGTATATTACTAAAATCATCAGCAATTCTAAGGCCCTATTCACATCTTGTGATTTGGGATCGTGAGCAGAAATCACAATTCTGTCTGCGGTTCCAATTTGCTGTACAATGTGAGATGAGCATTTTGGAGTCATTATCCTTAAAGGCAACACAAATGCAATGTGATGCTCCAGTGATTGGCACCCGACAGAGCTGCATGGCAAACTGAGCCCTTGAAAATCATGTGACGCTCATCACCCCAAAAAGGAGGAAGAGCTTCTTTTCGGGCAACATGCATAGGGAAGCCTATTCATGTGAATGAGCTGGCCATATGCAGCATACAAAATCGCATGAGAATTGCTATGCAATTATGTGACTGGGGCCTAGTGGCACTGCCCTGCTGTGCTTCTGTTAAAGATCTGTGGCATGTTTCACATGACTGTCGTATTGTCTGTCATATACCTTTAAATGTTTTCAGTGTTTTGTCTCTGCTCCTCCCTTTCCTTTAATTTAGCTAATGTTGCATAGATAGCCCTCCCCCTTCCCAGAGATGCATTGCAGTTAGCCTCATGGCATGGAGCAAGACACTGTATGTTCTTTTGACCTATCGAATGGTCATTGTTGTAAGATTCTCTCAGTTTATGGAATAAACTTCACAAGATCTACAGGATGTCAGTCTGATTGAGTCACTGACTGTGGTATCCAACTGAGGTTGAAGTTATCGCTATCTCATCACAACTGTAAGTTACAGAGATCACGCTATCAATGCTTAGATTGGACACACAGAACAAGCAGATGACCCCCAGTTTTTTTATGTGGGTTAGCTGCACTTTCCCAAAGACTTCTATGGGGTCCTGTGGATTTTCAGAAAGTGCACAAAAACTCCTGCATGCTGCATCTGTGGTGCGCTTTCTGAGGTCACAGAAGTCTATGGGAAAGTGCAGCTGACCCACCCAAAGTATAGCGGGACCGCAACAGACAGTGCGAAACTGCCTGCCCCAAGGTCTGTTCACATAGGGGTGCCAATCCCATACACCTGTGCAAAGAAACATCTTCATCTGCACGGGATGCACAGGTATTCTGCAGAGCCCCATGTAGACAGCCTGCTCACATGAATGAAAGGCGGTTGGCTGCACTATTTCTATGCGAATCCAGGAGTCGGGTTCAATGCACAGATCAGGACGAAGTCTCTCTGCCAGACAAAAATGTAATATATTGCAGCGATCAGTCATTAGATGTGGAGCCTGCATTGGCTTTTTCAACCCATTTTCATTTTAGAAGCAAAAATAAGCAGCTGGCAACCCAAAACCTCCAGGTGTAGGAGTCTTTATTAGCTACTCGGCGATAACCGAATACAACAGCTTATGCGTTTCGGCTGATGGCCTTCATCATAGCAGGATTTTCATTTTATTGTAATCTAGTAATCCTGTGATTAATCCCCTTCATGGCTACACTCATTTCTCCACTGTAACTATTGGGGAGACCATGGTTGGCACATAGGCTGGACATCAAACATGCCTGCTGATGTTAATTGCCATTACATGATGGATTGATGGGATTAGTAGTTTACATATGTAAGAGAAAGGATGTTTGCTTTCTTTTCAGCTCACAGAAGTGACAAGGACACAGCATTTTGGCAGGACCAACCTGTATTTTCTGTACTTGCTAAAAATGTTCTAAGACTAAAAAAAAAAATTAAAAACTAGTTCAGCCATCACATCTAAGGCTGGCCATACAGTGATTGAAATTTGGATAGTTCAATTAAGGTGTGGCTGTCCCTTCTCAACAGAAGTCGATAGTTTGATAAAATATGTCAGAAGTCAGCCAAGAAGTAGTTGCAGCATTGATCAGTGCATTCTGACAGTGGTGGGTCCCACTATTGGAATACAATGTCCTGAAGGGTGAAGTTTCCTTCATCCACCTTTGGTTGGAAAAAAAAAAACAAAAACCAAAAAAAAAACAAAAACAAAACACCCGTCTATGGTCAGCTTAACCCCTTGACTCTGTGCCTCCCTGCCCTTTAAAAGGTTTCTGATGCCAGGAGGCGGGGTTTATGATCATGCAACTGCCATGATGGGCTGTCACAGCAGTCACATGACCAGAAAGCTCCTAATCGCAAGTAGCAATCAGTAAGTGTGCTAAGAGCATGCAGGGCGAGCGCCCTTGGCACAGGTCTATTCACATTTGGGTACGGAAACATGCAGCCTCTAGGTGTCAAGGCCCACCCCCGAGGGGCCGCATAGTTGCTGCAAAGGGGTGAAGGACGAGTCAGCTGCAAGTTACCTTCAGCATAACCTCCGATCACCAATGTAGTTAGGTACATTCCATTATTTTTATGAGCACTTATGATAAACAGGCGTACTTACCTGATGTCTTTCATAAACTACAGGAATACTGAACAAGGAAATCAGTGCTAGAAAAAAAGGAAAAAAAAAGTCAGACAAAAGTGGTGAGAAGTTCTAGGCTCAGAAATGTTTAGTTATTAGGGGCAAGACCATGGGCGGACTGACAACTCATGGGGCCCCCAGGCAATAGGGGATCATGGGGCCCCTGTGTCCTTGCCCAAACTCAAAAAAGCCTATGAAAACGGTACCAGGGGCATCTCATGGGGCCCCCTACTGACCCCGGGCCCTCGAGCAGTGCCCGAGTTTCCAAATGGTCAGTCCGCCCCTGGGCAATACACCCTGCCCCTGTATACAAGACAGATATTACCAAGCACAAGAAACAAAGCAGGCTGGACCAGGGGGAATATTATATACAAATAGGGGGATTCACAATGGAAAATACGTCATTGTTTTAGTGCAAATATCAGCATTTTTCATGCGCCAAATAACAATGACATCGCACACATTCCACGTGTTGCACCGATTCATGCTAAAAATAATTTCTGTTAAAGTAGAATTAAAAGGCAACCCCAACCCCCCCCCCCCCCCCCCTATTTTGGACAAAGGAAGGGAGGGTTATAACCCGTTTTTTTTTCTTTTTTACCATTTGTGTCTCATTGGGGAAATTTCTCTTCACTTCCTGTCCCAAAGCCAAAACAGGAAGTGAGAGGAATGGGGGAATCCCTGGATGTCACTACAACTAGACTCCTCACTGAAAGTTTTCCCTCTATTCCTGTTCTGGTGACATCCTCCCAAATTTGGGCTTTTCCTTCACCTTCAGTGATAACAGTAAACGGGACAAATAGAGAGGGTGAATCTCCCCAACGGGGACATGGACCCTCTGTCTGGTTTTTGTGGATATCTAATCCCTCAGCACTCTATCCATAGTTACCATTTAATGTCCGCTAGCGTGCGCTAAACTATTCAGAGCGTTTGTGCCAATGTTTCAGGTTACAAATCGTTCTAAAAATGTACACAAAACCCTGTAATGAAGAGGAGCAGACTGAGGAGCAGCGCTGTGGAAGGAAGTGGCTGTGTGCAACACTTCTATTTTGGTGAATAAAGCACTAAATAAAACATGCAGATAGAAATTGCCATTTTTTTTTCTGCACTCCAATCTGTGTTTACTATCTCTCATAGGGAGCAAAAATCAATGTCCTATGTCCGTGTTTTCATAACTCACACATGTGATCACCTATAGAAGACTCAGCAGGGACCCATGCAAAGAGGTGCAGGCGGGAAGCCCCTTTAAAAGTAATGGAATCCTGACAGCGCTCACAGATCTTCACGGTCATTCTCATGTAATCACTGATGCAGGGATTACCTGCAGATGATCTGCCCAGGATGCAGACTGTCCAGGGCCGATTTTTTGTAGGTAACTGCTGCATGAACAATTACAGAAGGATGGCTGTGAATGGCTGAGAGTGTGGTCAGGCTCCCATTGCTTTAATAGGGCTTCCCGTCTGCACCTAATCGCATGGGTTCCCGCTGAGTCTCCCACATGACTTGTGAGGTGTTGGCTCTAAAATGCCTGAATCCTTACTCCGGCTCCATTCACGTGGGACCTGAATCCTTACTCCGGCTCCATTCACGTGGGATCTGAATCCTTACTCCGGCTCCATTCACGTGGGACCTGAATCCTTACTCCGGCTCCATTCACGTGGGACCTGAATCCTTACTCCGGCTCCATTCACGTGGGACCTGAATCCTTACTCCGGCTCCATTCACGTGGGACCTGAATCCTTACTCCGGCTCCATTCACGTGGGACCTGAATCCTTACTCCGGCTCCATTCACGTGGGACCTGAATCCTTACTCCGGCTCCATTCACGTGGGACCTGAATCCTTACTCCATTCACGTGGGGCCTGAATCCTTACTCCATTCACGTGGGGCCTGAATGCTTACTCCATTCACGTGGGGCCTGAATCCTTACTCCATTCACATGGGGCCTGAATCCTTACTCCATTCACATGGGGCCTGAATCCTTACTAAGGCTCCATTCACATGGGACCTGAATCCTTACTAAGGCTCCATTCACATGGGGGCAAATGGCCCCATATGAATGGAGCCTTAGTAAGGATTCAGGCATTTTAGCGCCAACACCTCACAAATCATGTTATATAAAGAACACAGAAGATGCCATTTTTTTCGGACAATAAATCCCTATTGTTACACTGAAGAGACACATCCAGCTGAAAATGCTGCAGCAGCCTATTCAATATCATAATAATCGGTTTTATTTCCCCCAAGTGGGATGATGAGCAGAGGTCTTCTCTTATGTGTACCATAATATTAATACTAGAACATATTTATAGTATTAAGGCCCCTTTCACATGGCCAGCCTATCATTTTTGTAGGCGGACCAGATCAGAAGGTCCATTGATCCCTATGGACAGGAGGGCGTAAAATGGATTTGTGCGTTTACACCTGCCCTTCTCCTAAAAACAATGGAAGGGGATCCGCCCTCTTCCATTCAGGCAGATCAGAGGGTAGTCTGTGTAGACAGCGGAGTCGGTTTACCCCCATGCCCATAGAGCACAGCAGGCTATGTCCGTGTCTTCTCTGTACAAACGGAGTGGACACAGACATGTCATCCGCCCGCTCTGCTCCAATCAGCAGGGGATCTATGAGCTGATCAGAGCAGAATCTGCCAAGTGTGACAGGGGACCAAATGCCACAATCTGACTGGAATGGGGCCGACAAGCTGAGAGACTATGGCCCTAAGACAACAGCATGGTAAGCAGCCGCGATACAGACACAAGACATACATAAGCAGATTTCTACTCACCCAGGATCAGTAAGGTCAGGCCATTGAACAAGGCACCGATATAGGTGAACACCCACATCAACACTGCAAACTGAACACAGAACAGAACAGGTCAGGGGATTGTACAATTCTGACACAAGTTTACATGACATTTATGGCTCACATAGACCATCCCGGATCTATTCAGCCTTCTTATATCATAAAATATGTGAGGAGTGGATGGTATTTCACGATTAGTAACCATCACACCATGCGACACAAGCCGCCATTAACACCGGACACACAACTGATTTCTTCTCTTTGAATTAATTTTGAGGGTTTCTAAAACCTTAAAAATTTAGGACAGTGAACACAATTTAAATGACAAAAAAAAAAAAAAAAAAGTCAAATGCATTTAAAACCAACCTATGAGGTCCATGTATAAAACAAACGTAACATCTATCCACACAGAACGTCCTGTATTATTCCAAATAGGAGTTCCTATATCAGGGGTGTCAAACTGGCGGCCCTCCAGTTGTGGCAAAACTACAAGTCCCATCGTGCCTCTGCCCTTGGGAGTCAGGCTTGTAACTGTCAATCTTGCAATGCCTCATGGGACTTGTAGTTTGGCAACAGCTGGAGGGCCGCCAGTTTGACACTCCTGTCCTATATAGTCATCACCATCTAGCGGCCATCATGCATTCCCTATCTGCATAGAGAACATTTTCTAGACCCCCATGTGTCCACATAAAATACATAAATGCTGGTTATTTGTCCGTATGCCGTTTACAGGTATAATTTCTCAGATTACAATATTCCTGACTCATCTTCCTTTCTCTCTTGTATTCTGTTGTCATGTTTGTTCAGCGTCACAAATTCCTTCCAGGACTAAAGCTGGATCGAAATATGGCTGAATCAGCAGGGACCGTCCAAGATTCGATCCATGTATGGGCAGGCTGGTTGTACTGCAGCTGACCATCAATCGACTTGGGTACAACATGTGATCGCTGCTGGCAGTAATCATAAGAGTTCTCCCACAAACCCCACAACGCCGCACAACCCCCCCCCCCCCACAGGAAGAACACTGTGAGAGGCATTCCTCCACCAACACCGACTGTGTTGATGGGGGAAATCAAGCCAATTTCTTAATAGAATCATCTATAGGCTGTTTAATATACAGCACTGTAAATCCCAGCATCTGAACAGGTACATGTATGTTGGGCTGGGGTAAACCGCTCACACATTTCAGCCTCCCTGCTTCTCACTTGTGTTACTAGGCCAGGGCTTGAAATTTCCACTTGCCTGCTCGCCAGTGGCGAGTGGAAATTATGGTGGGGGGTGAATGTATGTGTGTCCCACAGGGCCGTCTGCTGAGCAGGCTCGGAGCTCAGGCCGGATCTGTCATTGGCACTGCGAGCCGTCAGACTGCTCAATAGCTGAACGCAGTGAAAGCAAAGCAAGGAGTGTGTGCTGTGCTCTCTGCCTCCCCCTAGAGTGCAGTACCTGGATCTGTGCGTGAACAACGAAGTACTGCAACTTTTTATTGGGGGGTTGGTTGTGTGTGTACATGGACAAGTGTGTGTCTGTGTATGCATGTACAATTGTACATGTGTCTATGTCTACATGTGTGCATGTACATGTGTGTATGTACGTACATGTGACGTGTGTGTACGTATGTACATGTCTGTATGTACATGTGTGTGTATTTCTGTGTATATACATGTATCTGTGTGTATGCATGTCTGTACGTGCCTATGTGTATACATGTGTCTGTGTGTGTCTGTGTGTGTGTGTGTGTGTGTACACGTTTCTGTGTGTGCATGTGTTTGTGTATGTACATGTCTGTGTGTGTGTACAGGTGTGTTTGTACATGTCTGTGTGTGTGTACAGGTGTCTCTGTGTGTGTTTGTTGGTGGCGAGTAACTCTAAGGCCTGGCTAGTAGCTCAGGACTTGAAATTTTAAGCCCTGTACTAGGCTACTATGTTACAGGAGTGCAACGGATTATCGCTGGGGTGGGGGAGACTGAGGAAATGCTCCCTCCTACCTGCAGCAGACCACACCATTCTCCCAGGATGCTCCTCTTAGGCTTTCACACAGTCCATTGACTGGAACTCAAGGATTGCCTTCTGATGAGTGGCACAGTTCTTGTGAACATGTACACTCTTCTATACTGTGCAAGGATGGGAATTGTAATTGGTCACCACTAATCTCTGGTACCTTCATCCTCCTCCAGAATGTCTTTTTTGTTTTTGCTGCTGTGATTCAGCTCCTGTTAGAGGGTGGCTACGTTCGCTTTATTGTACTGTATGTAGGAACGTAGCCTCCCTCTCTAGTTCACTCCTGAGATGGATTATGGAATTTTTACATTTGCACAGAGCAGTGTACATAACTGCAAACAGTGTGCACTGCTTAATCCAAACAAATGGAAGCGAGGGTGAGGAGAGGTTCGGGAGCTCATAGACATGGAGGCAGAAAAACACAGAGAACAATTTTATCAAAAATAGATTACAGGACCATGAAGTAGTTGAAGTGTGCCAATTATGTTTGTAGAATAAGCGGCTTTAGAGCTGAGTACATGCCAGAAACATTCACACGTCACCGTGTGAAATATTTAGGAGATCAACAACTGATATTACACCAACTTTTTTGTAAATGTGTGCAATCAAGATCTGTTTGATGATCTCCCCTGGGAAGTATGAACCGGAGGTGCTCAACTCTGAGCGCTTCCATGTTCAGAGCCATCAATCTCCTGCCTCTCTGGCTGGGGAAGAAGGTGATGGAGCATGGACTGCACTTAATCTGCTTCAACAGATTGCAATGAGACATACGACTACCCAACACATACACTATATTGCCAAAGTATTGGGCAAGCCCTCCAAAAATCATTGGATTCAGGTGTTCCAATCCCCTCCATGGCCACAGGTATAGAAAAGCCCCTAGGCATACAGACTGCTTCTACAAACATCTGTGAAAGAATGGGTCGCTCTCAGGAGCTCAATGAATTCAAGCGTGGTCCCGTGATAGATTGCCACCTGTGCAATAAGTCCATCCGTGACATTTCCTGGCTGTTATACCACTAACAGTTGAGCGTGGAATGTTTAGTAAAGTGGAAGCAACTGGGAACAGCAGCAACTCAGCCACCAAGTCGCCAACTGTCTGCTGAGTCAAAAGCTAAAGACCTCCAAACTTGGTGTAACCTTTAGATTAGCACAACAACAGTGCGTAGAGAGCTTCATGGAATGGGTTTCCATGGCCGAGCAGCTGCATCCAAGCCTTACATCACCAAGTGCAATGCAAACTGTCGGATGCCGTGGTGTAAAGCACGCCGCCACTGGACTCTAGAGCAGCGGAGACGTGTTCTCTGGAGTGACGAATCGCGCTTCTCTGTCTGGCAGTACCAATAGAACGGTACTTGCCTGACTGCATTGTGCCAAGTGTAAAGTTTGGTGGAGGGGGGATTACGGTGTGGGGTTGTTTTTCAGGGGTTGCGCTGGGCCCCTTAGTTCCAGTGAAGGGAACTTCAAAGGCGTCAGCATACCAAGACATTTTGGACAATTTCATGCTCCCAACTTTGTGGGAAGAGTTTGGGGATGGCCCCTTCCTGTTCCAACATGACTGCACACCAGTGCACAAAGCAAGGTCCATAAAAGATATGGATGAGCGAGTTTGGGGTGGAGAAACTTGACTGGCCTGCACAGAGTCCTGACCTCAACCCCATAGAACACCTTTGGGATGAATTAGAGCGGAGACTGAGAGCCAGGCCTCCTCCCCCGACATCAGTGCCTGACCTCACAAATGTGCTTCTGGAAGAATGGTCCAACCTTCCCATAGACACCCTCCTAATCCTTGTAGACGGCCTTCCCAGAAGAGTTGAAGCTGTTATAGCTGCAAAGGGCGGGGCCAACTCAATATTGAACCCTACGGACTAAGACTGGGATGCCATTAAAGATCCTGTGTGTGTAAAGGCAGGTGGGCCAATATAGTGTATGTGCAGTGGCAAACAGATGGGCTTTAACCACCACACGTGTCAATGAGTGGCAGATGTTTCTGTGCTGAGAGTGCACTCAATGAACTCTCCCAGCACAGAGAAAGACTTCTCTTGGTCCCTGCTAATGGTTGGTAGCTGGTGGGATCAGCTCACTATTATGTGACCACTATGACAGCCAATTCCAGTGGTCGACCAATCTTTCCAGCCCCCCCAAGGTTCAGAACTTTTTAAAGGGACACCAGGGCAGGTCGGAAAGGGTTAAGGTAATCGCGTCACCTGCACTATCCTCATGAGCACACTTCTGAAAGCAATAAAAAGCTAAAAAAAAAAAAAAATTAAGTTTATTCAATAAGATTTTAAGGGGGGGGGGGGGTGTGCAGAGGGTGGTAAGGCCACTAAATGCAACCTATTCAAATGAACACGGCCACACAGCAACCACTCTGCAATGCTGCAGTACAGTGCTGTGGGCTTCCAAGTATTAAAACGAGGATTACGTTGCACACCTTCCATGTGCTATATTACTGAACAAGCTCTTTCCAGTACAATGATCCATACCTTTCCTGCAAGGTTCAATGAACCCAATATGTACATCTATTCTGGATATAGAGTATCTCCTTTACAGGAACATTATGTCCCACATTATTGTATCATAAGTCACTTTCTGTGGAAAAGCGGAAGCCAAGGATCTGAAGAAGGAAAGAATTGAGCATTTTTCCTTCAGAAGTTATACAGCAGCTCATAGTGACTGGGTACACCTAACATGGATAAGCATCCCATGTCAAGCCAATGCAACAATAACTACATATAGAACATGGATAGCCAAAAAAAAAAAAAAAAAAAAAAAAAAAAGAAAAAAAGAAGGGGGACTCTGGCTAGAAAGGTAAGTCCAACAATAAATGCTAATGACCAGTGTGCTTTAGACCGCATATACCAGGGCTTGACAAATTTGCTTTGAATCTAGAAGCCAGTTTTTTTTTTTTTTAGCGTAGCATCTGTTTTTGGTGTCCGAGACTCAAGTGATGCGATTTGCCACATGACAATCACGGCAAAACCACACCACGTTTTAGGTGCCACTGAAGATAATGGCACCTGAACTTGGGCATTTTTGGGATCCCAGCAGAATCGCTGTGATCACAAAACACAAGTGTGAATGGAGCCGCCCTGGTTCACACACGATTCTGGATTTATTTTTGAAACATACAGATTCGCATAACAGGCTATTGTGTTCCTAATGAGGTGGTTCACACAGATGCGATCCACAGGCATTGTGTCTTGAGTGCCATTATTAAAAGCGTCCCATTCGAGTTTGTGCCAGTGCGTTCCAGACTCGCAAGTGATAGAGTGGCATGCAGAGATATGCGCTCAACGCAAAAACTCCTGTCAATAGCAACCCTATGTGAAGAGTGCGGGGCGCGGCCTGCCCGGCAAGAGTGCGGGGCGCGGCAAGAGTGCGGGGCGCGGCAAGAGTGCGGGGCGGCAAGAGTGCGGGGCGCGGCAAGAGTGCGGGGCGCGGCAAGAGTGCGGGGCGCGGCAAGAGTGCGGGGCGCGGCCTGCCCGGCAAGAGTGCGGGGCGCGGCCTGCCCGGCAAGAGTGCGGGGCGCGGCCTGCCCGGCAAGAGTGCGGGGCGCGGCCTGCCCGGCAAGAGTGCGGGGCGCGGCCTGCCCGGCAAGAGTGCGGGGCGCGGCCTGCCCGGCAAGAGTGCGGGGCGCGGCCTGCCCGGCAAGAGTGCGGGGCGCGGCCTGCCCGGCAAGAGTGCGGGGCGCGGCCTGCCCGGCAAGAGTGCGGGGCGCGGCCTGCCCGGCAAGAGTGCGGGGCGCGGCCTGCCCGGCAAGAGTGCGGGGCGCGGCCTGCCCGGCAAGAGTGCGGGGCGCGGCCTGCCCGACCAAGTCTGCGGGGCGCGGCGTGCCCGCCCAAGTCTGCGGGGCGCGGCCTCCCGCCCAAGTCTGCGGGGCGCGGCCTCCCGCCCAAGTCTGCGGGGCGCGGCCTCCCGCCCAAGTCTGCGGGGCGCGGCCTCCCGCCCAAGTCTGCGGGGCGCGGCATGTGTGAACCCTGGCGCCATTACACAATTTCTAGTCGCTCAATATCACTAAATATCCTCAGACTGATGGCCAGCATCATTCAACCCACTTCCTAAGTGTCCAGGTCGTTCCCTCCCTATGAATGGGTAATTAAAGGAACAGTAGCACAGTGGTCAACTAATCCGTCACGGTTTTCTCCTCCTATCAGCATGCATCATGGCCACACACAAACCGACTGGTTCTCTGTGCTGCTTAGTGTGAGCTTGGCTGTACAGGGACTGGAAAAAGCCAATACCAGACCAAAATTCAGCCATGTCTGTCTATACTATAATATCAATGTGCAGCGCTAATAAAAATGTGTTCTAATCAAAGATGACCAGTGTGGTTGTAAAAAACATCATAAAAAAATAATTTGTTTGCTTTCTTTTTTACAACCACACTGGTCATCTTTGATTAGAACACATTTCTATTAGCGCTGCACATTGATATTATAGTGTTTTGTTTTGGGGGAGACAGAGGGTTTGCCACGTTGTGCTAGCTGCTTTACTTTTTCCTTTTTTGTCTTGCGCTCACATTTATTCTTTGATTATAATATGTCTATAGATGCAGGCAGTGCGGCTTGAGGTCACACAAGTAAGGCCTGGTTCACACCTATGCATTTTTTACTACTTTTTGCAGAAAACGCACTATAGTCCATGTAACATGGCCTCCTATGGGACATGTTCACATCTATGCTTTTTTGAGCGGCTGTGTTTTTGGAAAGGGTCAGGGACTTTATTTTAGCAAAAATGCTGCTTTTTGCATTTTTAGAGTTCAGAAGAAACACTGATGAAACGCATGTAGTGCATTTTTGCCGCGTTTTTATCCTGTCCAGCAACAAAAACATTTCCAAAAAAAAAAAAAAGCCGTAAAGACGCGTGTGTAAAAACGCAAAGCGAAATGCAAAAACGAATCGTAAGCAAACTGCATTTGTGTGAATGAGGCCTAACCCCACAGGAAGCGGCTTCCTACGGGAGCATTCGCCGAAGAGGTGGAGCCAGGAGGCGCAGACTGTGAGACCTGAGGAGGAGGATTGGGGCTGCTCTATGCAACAATACATAGGTAAGTATAACAGGTTTATTATTGAAATTGGCGCAATGTCATAGGATGCACTGCATACCAGCACATTATGACAGATTTACCTGCCAAAGGGATCCCTCCAGCAGCACGCTGTCACCACTGACAGGGCTTCCACCTGGTCTTTCCGAGTTTGCAGGCGTCGGCCGTGCAAGTGCATGGGAGTCATGGCCGCGGCCCAGAGCTCTAGATCGACTGTGCCCTCAATTCAGAGAGCAGTGTGCATGTGCTGGTGATGTCACCGCCTGCAGAAATGGCGCACGTTTAGAAGATATTCTTCGTACTTACAGATAAGTTTTATTGCACGCTTACCTATAGGTACAAGTCACCAGGCCATATTAACTACTGCTTTAGGGTAGTCCATTCATCATGAAGGAGCTGCTAACTCCCAAAGGAGAATGGAAAACACACAAAAAAAAAAAAAAACACCACATACTCTTTTTTCTAAAAGCAGTGCACTACAACGCTCAGCTTGTCTTGTAGACTGTGGTGTGCTCTACTGTACAACACTTCGGATTGTCATTCAATGAATGGCACTGCAACAAGCCGCAGAGAGATGGGGCATTGCGACAATTTGTGCCATGTGCAAGGTTCAGCACGCATTGCCATCATACACAAAACTCGAATGGGCCTTTGCTTTATTATTATACAGGATTTATATAGCACCAACAGTTTGCTCAGCAACAATACAGTTCAATACAAGAGGGTTAGGAGGGCCCTGATCCTCGAAGCTTACAATCTAGGAGGGAGGGGCTAGTGGTACAAAAAGGTAGTAACTGTGGGGGATGGACTGGTAGGAAGAGTAGAAGATTCCAGTATTAGCTGAGGGCAGGATAGGCTTCCCTGAAGAGAGAGGTTTTCAGAGGCTGCCTAAAAGTGAGCAGAGTAGGCGATAGTTGATAAATTGGGGTAGAGAGTTCCAGAGGATGGGGGAAGCTCTGGAGAAGTCCTGGAGATGAGCATGGGAGGAGGAGACAAGGGAGCTAGAGAGTAGGAGGTCTTTCGAGGAGCGGAGAGGACGGTTTGGGTGATATTTAGAGACAATATTACTTAGTAATAGTCTCTACCTCTGAAGAAGTGCGTGCGCACGAAATGCGTCAGTTGAAGCCCAGGACGTCACACCGCCGGTGCCACGTGGAGGCTGGCGCCTATCTTAGATACTAGATGGTCAGTCATTCATGTTTTACCCGATACTGCGATTCATTACATCCCTGCTGTACTTGCTCTAATAAAGATTTTACTTACATACTACACTATGAGTATTTCCCTCGGTCTCCTATGAGTAGCTTTTCAAGTTTCAGAGCCCTGATGTGATCCACCAGCTCCAGAGAGGGGAAAGTTTTTTTTACCTTCAAGGATTTCCTATCTACACATCCCTGGAAGGGGATCTCTGACTTTCTGGATCCCATCTTCACCACACGAGGGCGCTTCTTCCTCATTTTCTTCAGTTCCAGTCCATACTCTGACCAGAGAGAGGGGGATCTTCAGCATAATTACACACCGCATATTTTGAATACGCTTCTGGTTAGTGCGCATTTCTATCATATGCACTGGAAACGCAGAGAGCACCTTCACAGAACTTTACTGCATTTTTATATTTATAATTATTTTTATTTTACCATATTGTTTGTGCATCTGTATCATTGGTACCTTTCATGTGTCAGCGCTGCATTTTACGTTTTATGTTATTTTATTTTATAATATTACTTAGTTGCTTTATAACCAAGGGTACGCAATCATAGTAATTATAATTATTATACAGGATTTATATAGCGCCAAGTTTGCTTTACAAAATAAAGGGAGACATATAGTTCAATACAAAAGGGTTAGGAGGGCCCTGCTCCTTGGAGCTTACAATCTAAGAGGTATAGTAATAAAAAATAAATAAAAACCCATTCAACGCACCCAAACATGGAGCCCAACCTTTTCTTAGATTACTAGAGTATTGTTGGTCTCTTGACCAGACAAAATTCGACATGAATTTGTTCACGTTTACAGTGCACAAGATAGCATGACACATCGGTCACACACCTCTTTTATAATGGCTGAGCACAAAGTCTTCATGCGGCTGATAAAGAAGATCTGTGGTAAAGGCCACAAAACTCCAGTGTCTAGTCACAGACCTTCCTGTTGCTGATAAGCCAGAACGTATAATGACCTTTAAATTGAACCTGAGAACATCATTTGGATGACACTTGGCAGCTGGCCGAGTTACATCCATAAGACAGCACAGCCCTCCCTCCCTTGCATTGGGTTACACATGTACTGCTAGGAATAGACAGCCGTCTGGATACTGCCCAGATACCAGCCTGTCTTCATATTACAGGCCAAGGGGACATGTCCATAGCAGTGCAGCACTAGGCACAAGCGCAAAAAAAAAAAAAAAAAATTGTAATTAAGGCGATTGCCGGGGTATGTAGTCATTACGCAGCCTCCCTTCCAGTGTATTCATTTCTGCCATATCTGACACCCTGCCCTGTGGATGGAAATCACAGCCAAAATTTTCAAACTCCCCTCTTTATTGCTGCCCACTCTGAGCAGGCTACTACTATACTGGCCCGGCTTCAGAGGGAGCCTTGATTACATGACCGCTATGTGGAAGGACACAGTAATATAGGATATCTATGTATGTAGCCATTTTCTGAACACTTTTTCAGTTTCTAAATCTTCAAATCCGGAAAATACTAGTTGCCTGGCTGTCATGCTAACTCTCTGGCTTTACAAGTCAGAATCCTGGAAGTTATGCATTTATGGACTGCCTTTTCGCCATCTTTCCTGGATGCCTTTCACTTCCGTGACTTACTAGTGGTGAATGGTCATAAAATTCAAAATTATTTTCTGAAGGTCAGCAACAGGAGCTGAGAATCTCCAGAAAAGAGAAAAATACAGAGTTAAAATGCATATATTTAAATTTTTTCTTTCAAGCGGTTGTAAATGCTCAAAGCTTTTTACCTTCATGCATTCTATGCATAAAGGTAAAAAACATTCTGTGTGCAGCATCAACCCCCAGCAACTTACTTGAGCCCGATCCAGCGTTGTTCATGAGAGCATTGGCTCCCTGGGTATCTCCATTCTCATTGGTTGAGACAGCAGAGATAGTAATTGGCTCCCGCTAATGTCAGTCACAAGCAGTGCGCCGGGCCGAGCCATGCTCCGTGTGTGAATGGACACAGCAGCGACTTGGGAGCAAGCCTGCTCAGGTGCCCCCATAGCAAGTTGCATCCTATGGGGGCACTAGGCAGTAGGGAGAGGCCAGGAGCAGGGGACCCAAGAAGAGGAGGATCAGGGTTGCGCTGTGCAAAACCATTACACAGAGCAGGCAAGTATAACATTTTACATTATTTTTAAACTAAAAAATTATGCCTTTAATATCAACTTTACGTTCAAAACAGGGAGGAGCACCAGAAAGGATTCTTCACAACCCTGTAAATCAGCCCAGGAAGAGGGACCCCATTAAAGCCTTGTTAGTATCATAGCATGCCTGCAGCAGGATTTATGGTTGGTAAGATTGAATAAAGACACCAGTCCATCTAGTTCAACCATTGTGCATTTATATATCTCTACCACTTCGCATATCCCTGTATATCGTGTTCAACAAGATGCCCAACTAACATTTTTTTTTTTTTTAATTAAATTAGCAACACTTCCAACTGAAACCACCGATAGTGCAGTAAGGATGTGGAATGCCTTTCCACAAACAGTAAAGAACCCTCTACACGGTTTATGGTTAAACGCGTCTTGTCCAACTTTATTTTCGGGATCACGTGCCTTGAGTTACCTGCGACTGAAAAAAAGTTTCCTTCCAATGTTGGAACCACCATTAAGGCATTTGTACATCGTTCTATCTCCTCTTAAGCATCTCTTCTACAAAGGAGAATAAGTTTAATGTTTGTAATGGTTTCCCATAACTGAGGTCCTCCAGTCCCCTTATTAGTTTTGTTGCCCTTCTCTGTTCTCTCTCCAGTTCCAGCACATCCCTCCTGAGGACTGGTGACCAGAACTTGATGGCATACTCAGTATGTGGCCAAACCAGAGCTTTGTAAATGAGTAGAATTAGAGTTTGATCTCTTGAGCAAATACCCTTTTTAATACACACTAATATTCTACTGGCCTTGTTTGCTGCAGCTTGGCATTGCATGCTAGGGCTGAGTCTGTGACTAGTTTGTTCTGCCTGCAGACAGTCCAGGGAGTTACAGGGCCCCGACATCTGCATGGCAGGGTCTGAAAGGCACTTTGGTGCATGGACATCTTCCTCCATATCCTGAAGCAACCACAAAGGAAAAACTGGCTTACAAAAGACTGCTCTTATAGTTAACAGTGTTGGCAAGCCTAGGACCCATAGTTCCATTCACAGCTGGGATCAAACTACCTTTTCTTTCACAAGAACTCCTATTCTTTGGTGGTGAAAACACAATCTGGATGCTACCCAGTGCTTTTTGCATTAGGAGACTTGACCCAAGAGGGATTCCACAATGTGGAAGGAACCATCTATTCTGGAAATCCAGAATGTAGTCCAGGAGACAAGGATTCTTCAACAAAAGGAACCTTCTGGACATAGGGAGAGAAGTCCTTATCAGCTGCATGATTGGGTGACTGAAGGACCAGGCAGGAAACAAACGGATCCTTCGAGGCAGACACACTAGTATGCTCAGGGGCTAGCCCACAACAGCAAACCAAGATGCTGAGGTATATTGAGAAGAGATGGAAGGGAAAACAAAAAAGAAGAAGAAGAGGTGCCTCAGATAGTAAAGTCTCTCAAGAACCAATGCTCCTGAAAAAGTAAGGCAACTAGCCAAGGGCCCACAGGGATTAGCAAACATCCCCTTGCTTTGACAAGTATGGTCGCACCTTCATGCTGAAGACTTCAAGGGTTTAGTGGGTTTCTTGCTTCCAGCCTTGTGGGCTGCCAGGAAACCATGCTTAGAGGGTCTGGCTGTACCTACTACTGGAGCTGGTGAAAAGAGGGTTGGGATTCAGTCAACCTTTCCCTAGACTTCTTAACACTGAGGCAAGTGAATGCTCCTGACCTCCAGTGATATCCTTGAAGACATGAACGTCAAAACGTAGGTCAGAAGAAAACGTTCCTCAAAGACCAAGCAAGAGAGGTGCTCCCTGGATACAGCAACTATATTTAGGTGTTAGCCTTAAGTTTTACTTTAAGCGGAGTATATTTTTTGGAACTGTAATTGATGATACATTGGGCAGCTTGTGCCAGACTTGACTCAGGAAGTGACTGTTCAGTGTGTAGGTTGTTTCGGGGTTTTCTGGCCCCTTTCCCTGTACTAAAAAAACACAATCCAGCTCTAGAGAGTTAGGAATGCTTTTCCATCCAAAATATACACCTACCTTCAGAGAATCCACCAGATCCTCCACCAGGAAAAGACGCCTCAGCTCCTTAAGAGTGCAGTTGACATGTCCCAGGGCAACATTGCTATACTTATTAACAAGTTCTTCAGACACAGCCACATTGGAATCCAGATAAGATCTAAAAATGATGAAACAGAGGCAGATCAGAATACAGGACTTTTCCAAAGTTCAGTTGTTTAGAGTCTCATTCACACAACACACTTCCTAGCTTGGGTTTCTAAATTGTGTTGCAGGGCATTCTGCGTTTTACCATGAGCTGCAGCCCATCACACCATGCTACACAAGAATGCAACATGTCCTATATTTTTTCAGTGCATACCAACACAGCTTTCCTTCTATCTCTAATGCAGGGGTGTCAAACTGGCGGCCCTCCAGCTGTTGCGAAACTACAAGTCCCATCATGCCTCTGCCTTTTGGGAGTCATGTTTGTAACGGTCAATTTTGCAATGCCTCATGGGACTTGTAGTTTGGCAACAGCTGGAGGGCCACCAGTTTGACACCCGTGCTCTAATATAAACAGAACAGGAGTTCTGGGAAGGGGAGCAGAGTTGCTGAGAGGACAACTTCAGCACCTCTGCTGGGAACTTTACAGGTACTATGGAGCAAGTAATCCTCAAAGTTCCCAGCAGAGGTGCTGAAGTCGTCCTCTCAGCAACTCTACTCCCCTTCCCAGAACTCCTGCTCTGTTTATATTAGAGCACGGGTGTCAATATGGTGGCCCTCCAGCTGTTGCCAAACTACAAGTCCCATGAGGCATTGCAAAATTGACCGTTACAAACATGACTCCCAAAAGGCAGAGGCATGATGGGACTTGTAGTTTCGCAACAGCTGGAGGGCCGCCAGTTTGACACCCGTGCTCTAATATAAACAGAGCAGGAGTTCTGGGAAGGGAGCAGAGTTGCTGAGAGGACGACTTCAGCACCTCTGCTGCAAACTTTGAGGATTACTTGCTCCATAGTACCTGTAGATACAGGAGGTCAGTGATGGTTTAATTTTTAAGCTCATTTACTGCCTGCTAGAAATCTGAAGATTTGAATGTCCATGGCCTGCTGACAGGTTCACTTTAAAAATAGTTAAAATGATCTGGTGATAAACTTTGTTGTCTAACTGCAAAGCTTACAGATCTCAACCATAGTGTAAAAATGTACAATTGCCGTACCATCTTCCATGCTTCCCCACACCATTAAGCCATGACGTTTGCTGCCAAAAATAGTCTGGGCTCTGTAAAGTGAGAGCTCTCCTAGGGGTTCACAAGGATTGCTCTGCAAGATTTCTCCACAACACTGCGGAGAAAATGAACAGGACGTCCTGTTTCGACACCCCTTACAGATTGTAATCTGATGAGCTTAGTTCAAATATTCTTAAAATGTCATACAAATATGCAGAAAAAAAAAAAAGGTTCCCTGAAAGGAACAGCTTCACTTGTGAAAACAGATTGGGATCGGCTGAGTAACAGTGGTCTCTAATGCCATGGAACAGGTCAGTAGGGGGGTGAGGGAATTAAACTATGTATGCTTTACATCACCAAAAGTACGAGAAGGGTGATGACCAGTGCAGAACGGTGAAGAAGCACAGATCTAGTCTGGTGGATATTTTAGGTACAAGGTCTGAAGATGGGTCAAGCAGTTACGGCATTCCTGCTTCGATGACCTTGACAAGGCTTTCCCTAAACTGCTCAGTATGTGGAGTATGTCTGCATAAGGGGAATTTGCAGCAGATCGCTCACAGTGCAACTAAAAAAGGCACTGATGCCACAGCCGCACTGTCAATTTCAGTACAGTAAGGGCTGACACAAAATTCACTTAGGCCAGCAGCTCTGAACAACCGCTTAGCAACTTTCTGAAAATACCATTTGCTTTAAATAGAACTTTGTTTCAAGCTGAAGAATGTTTGAATGGCGTAGTACAGTAAGATGAAAAAGGTTAAAAAGGTCCTTTCAGACAGGCGACGTCCATTCCATTCATTCAGCAGGGGATCCGAGAACAGATTTCCTGCTGAATCAGAGCAGAACAGAATGGATGTCACTTCTTATGATATCTGTGCCTAGTCAGTTATTTACTATTGAGCTGCATATACCCTTGTTTATAGGCAGGCGGATGTTAGACTAGCATTCGGTTTTGTTCCCCAACCCTAGATGGACTCCTACATAGCTGGATGTAAATGGACACATTCTCCTACCCAGAAATCAATCACAGCTGGATGCAAACGGACGCATATTCTCCTATCCATAAAGCAATGATAGCTGGATGTAAACAGATGCATATTATACCCGTAAGTCACAGCTGGATGTAAACGGACACATTCTACCCATAAATCACAGCTGGATGTAAACGGACACATTCTACCCATAAATCACAGCTGGATGTAAACGTATGCATATTCTACCCATAAATCACAGCTGGATGTAAACTAATGCATATTCTCCTACCCATAAATCATAGCTGGATGTAAATGGACGCATATTCAACTACCCATAGATGCAGGGGCGGACTGACAACTCATGGGGCCCCCGGGCAATAGGGGATCATGGGGCCCGTGGCCTTGCCCACACTCAAGCCACACCCAAAAAAGCCTATGAAAAAAAAAGGTAGCAGGGGCATCTCATGGGGCCCCCTACTGACCCTTGGCCCTCGGGCAGTGCCCGAGTGGTCAGTCCCCCCTGCATATATCATAGCTGGATGTAAACTGATGCATATTCCCCTACCCATATATCACAGCTGGATGTAAACAGACACACATTCTCCTACCCATATATCAAAGTGGAACTTTAATAAAAAAAAATTAAGTGATCAATCACTTAACCATTAGCCGCCCGGCCAATGGCCGTTTGGCGGCTTCAAAAGTGCTGCTGCATTCCGGGTGCACGCCATTTGGCGTGCTCCCGCACATGCGCAGTTTGCGCTAATGCAGAGCGGCACACCAGCGCGATCTGTCACCGGCCGTGTACCTCGGACACGGCCGATGACAGATCTGAGTATCGGCCCCCGTTGCTGGTACCATGTGACCTGCTGTGACCAATCACAGCAGGTCACATGACAGTTGTATACAATGGATGGCTTCATTCATGCCATCCATTGTATACTAGTGCCTAGCTGTGAATGGTCACAGCTAATCACATGCACATGTCATGTGATTAGCTGTGACCAAATCACAGCTAAGCACAAAAAAAAAAAAAAAAAAAAAAAAGCTGAATGAATCGATTTCATTCAGGTAAATGCTTGCTTATAGCAAAGTAATTCTTTGCTATAAGCAAATTGTGTAAGAAAAAAAAAAATACTGATCACTTCCCCAAAGTAGTACAATGTTACTAAGGTAACATTGTACTACTTTGGTCATAGTAAAATCTAAAAAAAAATCTTAAAAAAAAATAAAAAAAAGTAATAAAAAATTAAAAATAAAAAAAATATATATTTTTTTCATACTGTCACCAGTCAGTGTCCCTGTTCGCCGCCATGCCAGTTATATGATGACGCTGTACTGCACTGGTGACAGTATGTAAAAAAAAAAAAGTGAAAATTTTTTTAATTTTTTGATTTTCCGAAAAATTATGACAAAAAAAAATACAACTTCAGAAAACTCGCCATGCCTCTTATGAAGTAGGTCGGACTGTCTACTCTGCAAAAAGGGGTCATTTGGGGGATATCTGTACTGTTCTGACATTCTTGGACCTCAAAAAATTAGATTGGCCGTCAGTACTTCAGGATTGATCAATATTCAGATCTATACCATAGTTTGTGAACTCTATAACTTTCCTAAAAACTAAATAATACATCCTAATTTGGGTTATTTTCACCAAAGACATGTAGCAGAATACATCTCGGCCTAAATTTATGAAGAACAATTATTTATTTGTAAACTTTTATAACAGAAACAAAGAAAAACGTGGGTTTTTTCAAAATTTTTCGTCTTTTTTTGTTAATTTAGCAAAAAATATAAACCCCAGCGGTGATTAAATACCACCAAAAGAAAGCTCTAGTTGTGTGAAGAAAATGATAAAATTTTAGTTTGGGTACAATGTTGTATGACTGCACAATTGTCATTCAAAGTGTGAGAGCGCTGAAACCTGAAAAATGGCCTGGGCAGGAAGGTGTAAAATTGCACGGTATTGAAATGGTTAAGGCTGGCCCCCTTTGTTGGTATAGCTATGTAAAAAATAAAAATAAGTACCTATACTGTTTAAAATTCAGTAATACAGTCTCCCTCTGCTCTGCACAGCCTCAGTTCTCCGTTCTCGGCATGGTGTCAAAAATCAGAGCCACCAGAGGCAGATCTGCTGGCAACCTAAAGATTTACTTTACCAGGCTTCAGCAAAATGGCAGCCTCCAGCAAGAAGAAAACAGAAGCAATACTAGAGGCAGTTTACAGCACACACTAATTTTGGTGGCATAACTATTAATGTGGAATGTTTGTTATAGATAAAGTTAAACTTTAACATTCTTTAGCAAGGAACAATTTGATAAAAAAAAATAAAATGTAATTCCACATTAACATCCCTTTTAAATCGTTCATTTGGGTCAAGCTGGCCCAAGCGAACCAATTACTGAACAAGTGCACTTGCTAGGCACATTGTATTAAAAACCTTACGTAGCCTCAGCTATATACAGAGCTGTATACCAGAACCATGACTGGAATAATAAAGAGTCGGGCTGAGGGCTGCTCAGCTATTTATGGGAAGCTTTGTATTCTATGAATGAAGAGAAGGCTTCTTCTGACTGGCTGAAGCAAAGATTGTGACATCTCTTCGTCTCTGCCTCAGCCAATCAAAGGAAGCCTTGTATTTATTCATAGAATACGAAGTTTTCTGTGACTGACTGAGCAGTATTCAGCCCGACAATTTTGTTGCAGGAGTGGGGCAGGAGGTTCTCATCCCTCCGCCGGACCACAGCCCTGTGTACTGTCTATAGCCGAGTCTACATACAGCTCTTACAGTGCATCCAGCAAGTGCAATTTTGGGCCAGCTTAGCCTAAACAAACTATTTTAAACAAGGGACATGAAAAGTGAATTTAGGCATTAAAGTGATTGTTATTTTCATAACAAAAAAGAAAAAACTTTTTACAAACATGTAAAACGTACCTGCTCTCTGGTGCTCAATGGTTTTGCACAGAGCAGCCCTGATCCATCTCTTCTTGTGCCCCCCCATCGGTGCTCCTGGCGGCTCCTCTTCACCCATTGCCTCCATGGGAAGCGGCTTCCTATGGGGGTTCACTCCCAAGATCCCCTGCCTGTGTCCATAGACACAGTGGGGCATAGTCCCTCACCCTCAGTTTGCAGCGGGAGTCATTGGCTCCCACTTCTGTCAATCGATTTCCCTTGTCAGGAGGGACAGAGTTGGGAGAGCCGCTGCTCTCATGCACAGTGATGGATCTTGGGCTTAGGTAAATATTAAGGAAAAAGGGGGGGGGGGGGGGTTAAAATATACAAAGATGAGCTGCACAGTTTTGTTTTGCATCAGTTCAGGGCTATAATCTACTCTATAGCCAATGACCACAAGACAAATACCCTGATCATGTTTTGCTGATAGGATCGCACAGTCAAATATTTAGTATGAACTATCATTCCTTTCCTGTCCAGTAATGCATGTGGCAAATCACATTACCGTCTGCTCATTGTTGTGTTTACTACCACTTTAGGCTAAATTATTTGCTACTTTCAGTTATGTATATTATACCCATTCTAAACTAAAAATATTTAGGAACAAAAGAAAATTTAAAAAAAAAAAAAAAAAAAAAAAAAAAAAAGTGTGTCCAAAAATAAAAACCACAAAAGTTGGGTGAAGTTCCTCCTCAATATTACAGATCCATAAACACTTATGGAAGAAAGGCTTCCTCGACGTTCCTCATCATGGGATAAAAATTCCTCTGGCACACTTATTCATGCTGTATGTAAAAGCATATGACAGCTGCTCCGTATTCCAAGCATCACGTAACAGACCTAATGTGAAACTGAACTTCCATCATTACATAATTATAGAATTAAAACCAAACCACCACATCAAGGGACATGACATTTAACCACTTGCCTACCAGGAACTTTTATCCCTTTCGTGCCCAGGCCAATATTCAGCTTTCAGCACTCTTACACTTTGAATGGCAATTGCGCAGTCATGCAACATTGTACCCATATGAAATTTGTATCATTTTTTCACACAAATAGCTTTCTTTTGGTGGTATTTAATCACCACTGGGTTTTTTATTGTTTGCACTATAAACAAAAAAACAGCAATTTGGAAAACAAAAAAAAAAACAAAAAAAAAAAAGTGATGATGCTGCACCGATGGGCACAACTGCTGGGCAGCACTGACGAGAGGCACTGCAGGGCACTGATCATCATTGCCGATCTGCTCTGTGATAGCTGCCGGTTATCGGCAGTGCTTTCCTCATGTTGTGACAGCGTGAGGAAAGTGCTGCCGATAACTAGCAACTGTATTTACTCCGTGATCAGCTGTGTCATTGGACACTGGAGAGCATGTTCTGGGAGATCATACGATGCCCTCCCAGAACTGGGTAACCGCACTGTAGCCATCATTCGGCTATGGTGCGGTTACCAAGTGGTGTAAAAAAAAAAAAAAATAATGTAGACAATATGGAGGCAGGGACAAAGAAGCCACATGATAGTTGTCCCCCGATTTGTTGTAAGGCAGGCCACAGATATGATTTTCTTTCCCTCCATCATGGGTGGAAGGAAAGAAAAGGGTTCGATTCCCCCATCAACACTGTTGATCCCGCAGCGCCACTGTGTTCTGCTGACGGGGAGCATTCCTGGCTGGCAGAACACAATGATCACTGCCGGTATCTTTAGCAGCGATTGCATGCAAAAAATCCAACATGCTGGTTGTACTGAAGTCGGTCAATGGATCAACTTTAGTACACCAGCCTGCACATAGATGGATTGAATCTCAGCCATTCCCCGCTGAAGCGGCTGAGGTTTGATCAATCTATGTTCAGTTTAAAAGGATAAATTCACCTTTTGACCAAAAATAATAAATGCACATTTTTTCGCAGGTTTTTTGCTGTTTGGATCAGCAGGCAGCAGCATGGGGAACATGTTACACCTTTCACCCTAAAAAAATCGGTAACATGTTCAAAGGTGAACTTATCTTTTAGGTTAGCAGCATGGTTGCACAGAAGCAAAAACCTACACCTCCCCCCCCCCCCACACGCAGAGTGGGTGCCTGAACATTCTCAATGTGTGACAGCCAAGGCCACTGTAAGGCAGACTGAGCTGCAGGCAGAGGACACAGGTGACCATCCAGCCCCGCTGCCAGCAGCCTGTCAAACAAGAGGCTGGTGGCTGCTGTGGAAGCCATCAACAGTACTAGTAATTAGGGCAGCATGTACCCAGAGATAACTGCCTAGATTGCTAGAAGTCTGTGTTCTGGGCATTTGTCCCTGGGTGCATACTGCCCCATTGGTGTCACTACATCCGCTGTCCAGCCCCAGCAGCTGTAAACTACTCAAGAGTTTGATAGGCTGCTGGCAGCAGGGCTGGACAGTGCACCCGTGCCCTCCGCCTGCACCCAAACACTGTAGCCCCATGTTTCACAGTAACGCCCAGTGTGCATGGGATCTTACAATATTTCCTGAAGGAGACGAGGACTGACATTGCGACTTTTCCTTCTGCAAATGCTAGCTTCTGGCTGTCACGTTCACCCTCTTCCTTCAATACTCTATGTCCTGAACTTTGAAACATTGGTCATATTTATTTGTATTCTTTTACGGATATGTATACTTGTACCAGAGACTCAAATGTTATTGAGTGAGGTTATCCAACAGCCAGCATCTTCAGAAGCAGGATTGGCATTGCCATCTTCTGTTATGTCTCTTAAAGCGGAGTTCCACCAAAAAGGGGAAGTTTCGCTTTAAAGATTGGTCCCCCGCTCCCCATTAAGGATTGGCCCCTTTGGGGAGGGGGAACAGGTACCTGAATTTGACAGGTAACCGCTCCCACTTCCGCTACGATCGCCTAGGCCAGGGGTAGGCAACCTGCGGCTCTCTTGCGGTTGTGGAACTACACTTCCCATGAGACATTGCAAAATTGACAGTTACAGCTATGACTTGCAGAGGCATGATGGAACTTGTAGTCCTGCAACAGCTGGAGAGCCGCACGTTGCCTACCGCTGGCCTAAGCGATTAGAAGCGGAAGTTGTGTTTCTGCATGTGCATTTTTGACACGTTTTGATGCGTTCGGTGCATTTTTTCCCCACTTTTTTTTCTTCACCTTAAAGCGGAGCTCCACCCAAAAGGGGAAATTCTGCTTTAAGGACTGCTCCCCCGCTCCCCATTAAGGATTGGCACCTTTGGGGGGTGGGGGGAGGGTATCCAAATTTGACAAGCACCCGCTTCCACTTCTGGTCCGATCGCCTAGACGATCGGAAACGGAAGGTGTCCTCCCTCCCCGAAGTCTTGTGGGACATGCGACAGGTCCTAGAAGACTGGGCCATTCAGGATGCACAGCACTTCTCGTGCATGCGCAGTGGGCACCCGGCTGTGAAGCCGCAAGCTGTCACAGCCGGGTGCCCACACTGAAGATGTCGGCACCTGGAATACAGGACAGCTGGTGAAACAGGCTGCGGCAGGGGCAATGCGGGATTGTGGGACAGGTGAGTGGCTGTTTTTGAAAAGTCAGCAGCTACAGTTTTTTTTTGGCTGCTGACTTTTTTTTTTTTTTTTTACAGAGTGAGTGGAACTCCGCTTTAAGAGTTATGCTGATTACCAATTATTTATTCTGCTGCACTAGTGGCTGATGGCCATTTTCTTTACTGATTGACTAAACACAATATAGCTACAGACAACATGTGTACAATAGATTATTTTATTTACTTTCATGAGATATTCCAAAGCCCTACTTACTTAAATGGATGGCCTTCATCGGATTTCTGAATTGCTTGCAGCACCCCCTTGTATATTCTAAAGCTGATGGTGATAGACAGCAGGGCCAAGGCAATGTATGCGGAAACACTCACTATGCTGAACACAGTCAGAGAGAGCAACAGGAAGAGGCTGGCCCCGAACACCAGTCCGGATTTCTTTATATCCCGCCAGTACAGGAGGTCAACAACTAGAGGAAAAAGGGAGACGCATGTTAGCAACAGGAAAATAAACAGCATGCATGAAAATGCACTCATTATCTGACCAGGAGAGAAAGATTTAGCAATAGAGGACAATAATAATCATCTTATCTAACAGGTAAAGTTCACCAAGGTATTTTGCGATTAAAGACATATACCGTACCAAGCCCAAAGCCAACCAGCCTCAGGGAGGAAGGAATTGTTGGCCCTGGACATGTTGTATGGACATGCGAGATCAGGAGATACAAGTGTGTATGTCTGTGCAATAATTCATTGATTGCTTAAAGTGGTACTCCAGCCAAAACCATTTTGGGCAGATTCAGAAAGGATTAGGATCGGTCAGGGTTTTACACCTAAGTGTTTATAATTTATATCATCTACAAATCATAGTATATATGAACACACACTGGAATTTTTATATTTTTATACTGGTAATGGTGGCGATCAGCGACTTATAGTGGGACTGTGATAGTGCAGCAGGCAACCTGACACTAACCAACACTGGGGGAATGATCAATGACATCTCCAATGACACTAATTCAGTGATCAGTGCTAATAATATACACGGTCACTGTACTAATGACACTGGCTGGGAAGGGGTTAACATGTATTGGCAATCGAGGAGTTAACAGTGTACCCAACTATGCGTTTACTGTGTGGAGTTTTCTTCCTTCCTTTTGAAGCATGAAAAAAAAAAAAAAAAAAAAAACACAACACCCACTGCACATTGCTGCTGTCAGTAGAGAGCCCTGTGCTGTTTACCAACACAGGACTCTCTTGTCATTTGCTCCATCGATTAGTGGGTCCCGGCCATAAATCATTAGCCAGGACCTGGTGATCGGCATATGCACCCCCTGCCCAGAAGAGCCAAATCTCATACATGTATGTGATAAAACGCAGAGAGGCCAACTTGCCATTATTTAGGAAAAATAAATAAAAATTATTATATATATCTATATATATCTATCTATCTATAAAAATATATAAATATAAATGTATAAATATATAAAAATATAAATGTATAAAAATATAAATGTATAAAAATATATAAATATAAATGTATAAAAATATATAAATATAAAAATATAAATGTATAAAAATATAAATGTATAAAAATATAAATGTATAAAAATATAAATGTATAAAAATATATAAATATAAATGTGTAAAAATATATAAATATATATAAACATTTTTTTTTTTTTTTTGGCAACTGGTTAACTGGCTTTGTTGTACTCAATGAAAGTCTTGTGTGGCTCCCTTTTCCATAATGTTATTTGGATCCCACATAACAGATTATATAATACTCTGCTCCAATGAATGCTATTGAAACCAAGCATGCAGGGAGGTGCACCCCTTGATTCAATAATGGGGGTGTGGGATTAAAGGGATGTGAGCAGGTTTCATGTTACTCCCTAAATATGGAAACCGGTTACAAAAGACAGATTATGCCTTTAAGCACTTGTGTCTGGGGAAGGTTTCTTTTTCATTTAATGGTGCATAAAGGAAACTGACTCATTTTGAATGGTCTGTCAACCCAATACTTTTGTTATAATGCAGCACACCGCAATACGCAGAACATTGTTACATCTGTACATATGCTGCAGTAAATGCAGATAAATCAATCTTGTATAGCACAAGTTTTATTTCCCCTTTTATGTACTGGATATGTGCATTGGGGTGCCAATCAGAAAGAAAAGCAGTGCATCACAATATACATGCAGTATGTCAACAGGCCGATGGTGTGAATGGGCCTTTAGTATCCCCTAAATGGTCTTTTAAAAAAAGGTACCCTGCCCGATTTCCTGGCTGTCATGTCAATTTTTAGAACTTTTAGAAGAGATGTTGAAAGGGTTGGCCAAATTCAGGCCGTTATCTCTTGTATCAAATAGAATTATCATTCTTAGTTCAGAAGTTTTCCTTTCCTGAATAGTTTTGAAATTTCCTTTAAGAACTAAAATATTGAGGTCTTCCATAGTGTGGTCCGGTTGTGCGAAATTGTCTCTAACATTCTGCTAAAAAACTTTGTGAAATAGTACTGCCTGGACCTTGAAGAAGGGGACATTCCCCGAAAGCTTGTCCTCAAAATTGTATGTTAGTGCAAATAAAAAAAGTATCACGTCAGTACTCAATTGTTTCTATCACAAGTGCACTAATACGGCTACAATCACCTCAAGTAGAACTTTTAAGCACTTTACTATCGCACTATAGCGGAAGGACTACTCCCATGCTCGCCTACAGGACTCTTCCAGAGTCTCTCACGTCCTATGGAAATCCCTAACCCATTCTGTGAATCTCCTACACGGTCTACATTCAGACAATCTCTGAAAACCCATTTCTTCAGATGAACCTTTCTTCCCCCACCTTATATCTGTAATCCATCAGGTCATCCCCCACAGTTATTTCCTTTGGATCAATTGACCCTCTCTTCTAGATTGTAAGCTCTAAAGAGCAGGGCCCTCATTTCCTACGGTATTAAATTGTATTGTAATGTCTGCCATCACATTGAAAAGCTCTGCGCAAACTGTTGGCACTATATAAATCCTGTATAATATAGTGCAGCTCTCTCATGTTGGGATTCTTGGATGGCGTGTATAGACATCCTCCCATAACCTCACTCCTGGGGGCGTGCTGTGTGACCGCTAAGTCCTATGGACACTTACTATCACAGTGGCCTTTTACCATGTGATCAGCTGTGTCCAACCACAGATGATCACATATAAACACAGAGAGAGAGAGTGCGCGTGCGTGTGTGTGCGAGAGCGCGCGTGTGCAAGAGCGCGCATGTGCGTGTGTGTAAAAGACAGCTGATACCAGGCAAGGCAGTCAGCACTTTGTGCACACTGATAATCCAGGAATTGATCATCAGTGCTGCCTCATCAACACACATCAGTGAAGAAAATTTACTTACAACTAAGAAAAACAATTTTCTTTTTCAACATTTACGGTCTGTTTAGCAAAAAATAAAAACTACTATTGGTAAATAAATACCACCAAAATAAAGCCATCTGTCTAAAAAAAAAAAATTATAAAAATTTAACATAGGTACAGTGTTGCATGACCGTGCAACTGTCATTTAAAGTGGTGGCAGTGTTTAAAGCTGGCCTGGCCAGGAAGGGGGTGAAAGTGCCCAGTATTGAAGTGGTTAAGCCCTCCCAGTCACTGGCATGGAAGTTATTATATAATATTACTCTGATTCCACGTGTTGCTTCTTATCACTCAAACAACTCAACGCACTGAACACTGAGACAGCCAAGCAACTAGCATGTTCAGGAGGAATTCCACAATGACAGGCCCTGTATTTTTACCAGTACAAGCGTCTTTAAAACTGGATGATTAGTAAAAGTACATTATTGGAAATTGTAAAGTGAAATACAAATCTAAAATATACAGCGATTACTACTTGTGGCTCAATATATACTCCTATTTAAACTCAGGGACATAAATTCACACCAGCAATCAGCTGAACGCATGGCTGTTGGTGTGCACTGGAAGAAACCAGAGACTCCAGCAAGTTGCACTGTTTACTTTTTTTTTTTCCCCTTTTCACTTTTCTTAGAACTTTATTGAAGTATCACAGCTGACATTTCATTCTATTCACACAGGGAAATTGCGATGTGGTGGACTGCACAGTGCTTTAACACAGACGTGCGGCAGCACACTAAACATGTGCGTTTGGGTGCAATTAACTCTGCATAGTAATGCACATCTACTGCGCCTCCTGGCCCTTTAAGAGTTTCAGAAGCCGGGAGAGGGGACGGGGTTTTAGGGTCATGTGACCGCCGTGATTCGCCATCACATGATCGGAAAAGGTCCCAATCGAAAGGGGAGATCGGGACCTTTCCAGGAGTCACGGACATATGTGCTGGGAGCGCACCGGGGAGCACTCTCAGCACATATGTAATTTCTAATTGCACGCTAATATGTGGCCGCTTGGTGTCAAGGCCCAGACGCCGCATATTTGCGTGTGATCGGCATCAAGGAGTTAAAAAAAGAGTGCTAGCTCTAGTGTCAGACCTCTGCTACAAGTAATTCCAGGTGTATCAAAACCTAATAAGATACATATATCAAAAAACAAAGCCCTAATGACATTTTTCTGGTGGTAGGACCTATTAAAATGGCCTGTGACAGATTAAAAAATTGTTGCTGCCCACTTTGTTCATTTTACCGACACTTGAGGCAGATTCAGGTAGTTCTTAAAAGCGCCACTTTTACAAAGTGTTGTTGTTACTGCACCAAATTCAAAAATAATTACCTCCATATATAATAAAACTGGAGGTAATCAGGACCAGCTATAAGCTGGTGTACAGAGACAGGCAAGAGTGCCTGTCTCTGTACGCCGCTGAGTGGTAGCAGCATGCTAGCCGCCCCTGCCTTCTCCACTCCCCTCACTGATTTGTAAGGATGTCATTTACTTCACAGCAGACAGACTCCTAGTAATCATTGACACTGATGGTGGAGCCCGATGAGGAAGCCGAGACACATAGGGTCCTTTCACACATCCATTCTGTTTTGTTTTTTTTTCCAGTTCAGTCACTTTTTTTCAAAGAAAGAAAAAAAAAAAAAACGGATGAGTTTACATCCGTTTTTACATCTTTTTTCCATCCGTTTACATCCGTTCCATTTTTTTTTTTTTCCTGAAGAAAAATAGGGGTTTCTTCTGTTCAAAAAAACGAAAATGTTAAGGGATGCGGACATTAATGTTCATCCGTTTACATCCACAAATCCATAGAAATACACGGGGGTCAGTTTTTCATCCGCAAAACGGACAGATGAAAAACGGACATATGGAACGCCCGTGTGAAAGAGGCCTAACGCTTCATCAGGTCCATTCTACTTGTGATGACAGCAGGTTGTAGGCAGGTTCTATAGCCAACAGCAGACTGTGTATTGGTTACGGAACAGCCCACTGTCTGCTGTCAATCAGTAGAGGAGCGGACCTGATGGGAACCAGTGTCTTTGAATCCCCACCTGGCTCCGCCCACTCAGCTTCAAAACTTCTCAGCCACTGCGGTGTCTGCGTGACAGCTGCATCGGTGGCAAGGGAGCTCTGCTGCACGGAGGATGAAGCATCTGCATAAACACTCCAGTCCCAATGTGCCTCTGCATACAGTGCGTGCCCCAAATTCATGTCCATTTTTACAACAGAATGCTTTGCAATTTCTGAATGTATTCTTTAATTGGACAAGATAAAGAGTGTTATGCTGTCCAATGAGAGAAAGTTTTGCATTCACTCACAGAAAAAAAAAAAAAAAAAAAAAAAAAAGCAAAGCATTCTCTAAATGGCACCAATGCCGAGCGGCCAACCTCCTGCATTCAGAATGCAGCCACTTGATACGGTATCCAGAGGCAAGTGGAGATCACTGGGGTAGCGGTTGAGGATTTCCTTCTTCTAGAGGTGTCGGCCAGGTATGGTATGTACATACTGTAGTTGCATTGAGCCGGGCCAATATCACTAGATAAAAATAGACATCCCTGGAATTCAGCCAAGTTCTTTTTAGAAAATCTACATAAATTTACTTTGCACAAACGGAAGCGTGAGCTGATGCAATGGCCAATGTAACACATTAAAGGACACGGAAGAGTTACAACACAAGGACAGCAAATACAAGCGTAGACATAGTTGTGAGGGGAACAGAGAACACGTATCTGACAATGTGTTTCATTTGCTTCTAAATATGGTTCAGTTCACAGTAAGATAAACATGGAAAAGGCTCATTACCTAATAACACCCTGAGAATGTGCCAAACATGAGCAAACGGCCAAAACTTTGTAGCAACGGCTGCTTACTTCTCCTAGAACAGCACTACACACAACTGACCCCTATGACAGAATGGCCGAGGACCCCCTATGAGAGAATGGCCGAGGACCCCCAACACTTACAATTATTGTGTGTTAGTACCGTATGTGCCAATACATTTCTAAAATATTAGTGCAGCGCTAATATTCTAGAAATTGTGATTCTGGGAATGTTACCTATACCTTGAGTGCTAGCTGCTTTTAATTCATTTGAATATAATTTTAATATCATATACTGCATTTATTGCTCGCTCTATAATCTTTTCTATGTACCAATATATGTAAGGTGGTTCTACAGATAGAAGGTTTTTTAGCGCATTCTATGCATAAAGGTAAATAACCTGTGTGCTTCCCCCCCCCCCCCCTCATTGGCTCCCACCGCTGTCAATCACAGAAAGTGAGAAAGCAGAGGCGGGACGAGTGTTATGGTGGCATAGCAAACACAACAAACACTTTACTCCTGCGCTAGGAAGGGACTCTGACCCAATAGGAATGTTCTGGAATATGCACTGCTTGCTGCCCTCAACAGAACGGGGTGGTCCGGATACACTGGATACAAATGGAGAAACAGAAAAAGGGCGCACCGACCTAGTGCATTATCGTTTAAAATAATTTATTAAAGAAACAAAAATAGGTATTATACTCACAATGGACATAACACAGCCATGTCAAACTGAACAAGATGTATGATCCAAACAACATGAGTCCATACGATGGAACCCTGGATGACCAACTGGCTAACGCGTTTCGAGGACACAACCTCTTCCTCAGGGCTCTGAGGAAGAGATTGTGTCCTCGAAACGCGTTAGTATGATAATTTATTAAAGAAACAAAAATAGGTATCTCACTAATGCGTTTCGAAGACACAACCACTTCCTCAGGGCTCTGAGGAAGAGGTTGTCCTCGAAACGCGTTAGCCAGTTTGTCATCCAGGGTTCCATCGTATGGACTCAGATGTTGTTTGGATCATACGTCTTGTTCAGTTTGACATGCCTGTGTTATTATGTCCATTGTGAGTATGATACCTATTTTTGTTTCTTTAATAAATTATTTTAAACGATAATGCACTAGGTCGGTGCGTCCTTTTTCTGTTTCTTCATTTGTATCTTATGGTGGCAGAGAGCGGGGCTTGGGAGCAAGCACGCACCAATGCCCTCATATCAAGTGGCTTGCTATTGGGGGCGGTGGTCAAGGGGGAGGAGCCAGGAGCATCAGCGGGAAACCCAAAAAGAGAAGGATCGGGATCTGTGCAAAACTAGTACACCCGGCAGGTAGCCATGATGTGTTTTTTTTTTTTAAATAAACAAACCTTCAGTGTCACTTTCATGCATTCTAAGCATTAAAAGGTAAAAACTTCTGGGTGCTTGAGATCTTGGGGAACCCTTGAAATAATGTTCACATCTATAGCTCATGAAACATTGGTATGGTCAGCGAGATGTTGATTTAATCAGCAATTATTTTTAGAAATGGCATTAAATAATGGAATCAATATTAAGGCTCAGTATAGAATATCACCATAAATAATGATGCAAAGAAATGACTATTAATTGCCTATCACAAATCTAGGTTTCTGGAATAAGGTCCCATAACGTACATATTTTCTTGAAAAACAGCATATAAAAGAGATGGCCATCCAATAAAACATGCCAAAAAGCCCACCAACATTAGAAAGCCACTAAACAGTTTTTTTTTTGGGCCATATTAAGAGACCACTTATATCGAAAGGGAAGACACCTATTTTACTGGCCACTCTAGTCAGAAGACTGGCTGGGCAAGATCGAAAATCTGCCTGAATGGTTACCGTTCACCCCTAAAATAAGTGGTAGCATCTGCCAGCATCCATCATCTCCTCCTACCTCCATTCACAAGATCAGGAACATTTTCTCTGTAGACCCTCATCCCTGCAACCATTCTCTAATATCAATGAGCACCCATTGAGATGTCAACTATATTTTCAAGCATAGTCAGATCATCCACTAATACCAACTAACAGCCTTAGAGAAGGCTGTCCCAAATCAAACAATGGCCAGGACACCTTTCTTCACTACACCAGAGGTCTCCAAACTTTCTAAACAAAGGACCAGTGGGAAAAGAAATTGTCCTGGCATCAGTTTGAGAAAACAATGCATCTTTGTTATTAGGGGAAGGGTCAGTGGGAGGAACAGTGGCCCGTCACTGGCGTCAGTGGGAAGGAACAGTGGCCCGTCACTGGCGTGAGTGGGAAGGAACAGTGGCCCGTCACTGGCGTGAGTGGGAAGGAACAGCGGCCCGTCACTGGCGTCAGTGGGAAGGAACAGCGGCCCGTCACTGGCGTCAGTGGGAAGGAACAGCGGCCCGTCACTGGCGTCAGTGGGAAGGAACAGCGGCCCGTCACTGGCGTCAGTGGGAAGGAACAGCGGCCCGTCACTGGCGTCAGTGGGAAGGAACAGCGGCCCGTCACTGGCGTCAGTGGGAAGGAACAGCGGCCCGTCACTGGCGTCAGTGGGAAGGAACAGCGGCCCGTCACTGGCGTCAGTGGGAAGGAACAGCGGCCCGTCACTGGCGTCAGTGGGAAGGAACAGCGGCCCGTCACTGGCGTCAGTGGGAAGGAACAGCGGCCCGTCACTGGCGTCAGTGGGAAGGAACAGCGGCCCGTCACTGGCGTCAGTGGGAAGGAACAGCGGCCCGTCACTGGCGTCAGTGGGAAGGAACAGCGGCCCGTCACTGGCGTCAGTGGGAAGGAACAGTGGCCCGTCACTGGCGTCAGTGGGAAGGAACAGTGGCCCGTCACTGGCGTCAGTGGGAAGGAACAGTGGCCCGTCACTGGCGTCAGTGGGAAGGAACAGTGGCCCATCACTGGCGTCAGTGGGATCCATCATCTCCTCCTCCTACCTCCATTCACAAGATCAGGAACATTTTCTCTGTAGACCCTCTGGTAGATCCGAATGTCCCAGGGAGATCGTTGCATACCCACACATCCAATCATCCTCTAATATCAATGAACACCCATCGAGATGTCAACCACATTTTCAAGCATAGTCAGATCATCCATTCATGTGTTCAGGGCAAATTATGGGGCACAGGAGCATGGCACATTACAGTACCGGTTTCCTATGCAGAGCATGGCAGAGAAGCGGCTGGGATCTTTCCTATTGTGGCACGTAGTTTCCTGCTAGCCCCGCCTCCCTTCCTGTCGATCAGTGGATTGCGCGTGCAATATCAAGCTCTTGCACACAATAGTCCCTGCACTATTTTCAGCGATTTCAGGTGTGACTTACATATAGACACCTGTACATAAATGCACACAGAGGTCAGGCAAGTCACACAGGAAATCACACCACTTCAAGTGAAGTAGAGCGACTCCAAAGTTGCATTCAGTTTGAACCAGGGCTAGAATCACAAACCTAGTGTTCTGGTCACCGATGTGGACTAGCAGGTTTGTGACAGCACTGCATAAAAAAAATAAAAAAAAAAAAAAAAACAGACTATTCAAACAAATCTTTTTCCAATGTATATGTATGAATTTTAGGGGAAACAAAAAAAAAAAAAGAAAAAATGGAAACCAAAAAGGTGTTGTCTGAAGAAATCTTACCATGATTTTGCCTCTAAAAATCTGAATCTCTCAATGAGCCCACAGTAACAATACAAACAGAATGCATTACTCAGACCATTATCAGCTTCCGTTCATTCTAGATGTCTAGATGGAAATTAATCCACTTTGGAATTTAGTTAGCTTGCCAACTATTCTGGTCTAAGGTGGATATTCCATTTACAAAAACCTCAATTAACATATATTGTCCAAACCATAGCCTACAAATGCCCATTTTTACTCAAAGCATAAGTGCAGTCAGAATTTAAAAATATATAAATAAAAAAAATTATATCTATCTATCTATATATATATATCTCTATCTCTATCTATCTATATCTCTATCTATCTCTCTATATCTATCTATCTATTCTTAGTTATTGTCCGAAAAGAGGGCTGTCTGTTCTCTCCAAAAAAAAAAAAAAAGAAGCAGATAATAACTGACTTCAATGCAAAAAAGTCGCGTCCCACTAACTTCAATGCAAAAACGCATTACTTTCAATAAAAGTTATTTTATATTACTGGATTGTATTTTTTTTTTTTTTATTAAAATTCATGATATTAAATAAAAAAAATCAAATACATCTATATATAAAAAAAAATACATATTTATTTTTTAAATACTAAGGAAAAAGCATATTTCCCAGTTTGAATATTTAAAATTACTTACTACTATTCAAGACAAATATTCCCTCTACACAGACATCTTAAAGGGTTTCCTTTGGGTCAGAGCTAACCAAAGGATTTTTGGGTAGATGTAATGGCCTGGTATCCAATTCCTTACTGAGGTGTCAGAACTACTGTCATTTCCTACTACAAGCTAGAGGAAGAAAGGAAGAGCCCGACTAGTTGCTAAGTGTGCCACAAACAGGTCATCTTTCAGGCACTCTGAAGAGATCCATAATTTATTACCAAGCATTAGAGCATCATACAATTGCTGTAATGTGCACTACGCAGATACCCACATCCATCAAGCAGGTAATTACCTCCTAAGAGGCTTTTTTTTTTTTTTTTTTTTTTTTTTTTTAAAGCCTGAGGAGCAATTACAGCAAATACGCAGCAGCTTTGCTTAGCCTAGTATAGACAGACTAATGAGTGATTACCTGATTGGTTACCATGAGCAGTGAGTTAATACAGGAGCCCTCCACCGAAGCTGGAGGAGTATGTTAATGAGCACCAGAATTGGGTCTACAGAACAGCAGGGTAGAAAAGCCATGAAGGGAACACATGGCAGCCTGAAAACGACACCATGCTGACTCCTCCAATCTTTAATCCATGGAATACGAAGGGCAGGAAAGGTCTGCAGCTCTCTTAATATAGAAGACAGGGATAGTATCTAGCTGATGTTCAGGTGCTATATGTCCAGTGAAATCATGTAACAAGAGCTTGCGTCAGTAGGGCAGTTAAACCCTGGTTACATTTTAGCAAGCAAATAGACTATAGTGTACCAAGCAAGATTAAAAAAAAAATAAAGTTTCTAATGCAGGTAAGTTCAAGCAATTCAAGGTGAAAATTTCTTAAGAGCAAGAGTAAGAAGGGAGTCTTGCTGCTTGAGACCTGATCATGACCGGGGTGCAAGTCTACAATGACTCCAGAAATGTGAATGCAACAAGCACATAGAGGTCAGCGCCACATCTTTCTTCAGCAAGCACAATGAGCCCAGAGGTAAATGCTAGTGTACAGCGACCCGTGATGCATGTGATGTGATCACAAAAAGGTAAAGGTGAGTAGCTGTGCAAGTACAGATATGTACAAACACTGGTCAGCATAAAAGCACACATTACACCATCAAAACTCAACATCAGAAACTTTGAATGCAATAAGTACATATAGGTCTGCACCACGTCTCATCTCAGCAAGCACAATGATCCCAGAGGTAAATGCTAGTATACATCAACCCGTGATGCATGTGCACTAATCACAAAAGGTTAAGGGTGAGCAGCTATGCAAGTGATGATATGTACAAACAGGGGTCATCACCAGCATCAAATCACACATTTCATCATGTCTGAACACCAGATCTTTGTGCAGCACTAATGCTGCGCAAGTATTTTACCATGTACCTAGATTGTAAACTCCAAGGAGCAAGGCCCTCCAATCCCTCTTGTATTGAACTGTATTGTTGCTATATTGTAAAGTGCTGAGCAAACTGTTGGCGTTATATAAATCCTGTATAATAATAATAATGTACAAGCTTTAATTCACTCTTTAGTAAAGGAGTTGCTTCTCCTCTTCGCCATCCTCAACCAGTTATAAGATGGGAGCCCAATAACCTGTGAGAGGACTGCTAGTTCAGAGATTTTCCAGCTTGCTGGAACATTTTCTGCAGCCAACTCTCTTGAAATTTTGTTAGCAACTTCATTGCTAGAGTACTACAAGCGATCCTGGTTGGGTTGCATGACTATGAAAACGCATTTCAAAAATTGCAATAGGAGGAATGAATATGCCCCCATTTTATTAGAAGAATCTACAGATTAGGAAGAGGCCTGTGAACTATGGCAGGAGAATCACACTAATGGAGTCCCAGAGAGCTACAAGAATCAATGGGTGGCTCGGTCCCTTACAATGAACCAACAACATATTTATCAATATAAAAGAAATTTCTCAAAGTTTTAAACAAACAATGATGGTTACCTTCATAGCCACTCGAAGGTGTGAAACCCACCATACCATAAAAGACTTGGCTTTGGTGTTCAGTGTAAACGAGAAATCCACTGTAGTGCACCATTGGAAGGGGCATATTTAGCCTATAATAGAGTGGTGCTTTTTCTGAACTGACTTTGGATTGATAAAATCAAGTCAAGAAACATCTAAATCCCCCACCTCCTCCATAGTCTATATAAAACAAAAAAGAGGCAGATCAGTCATTTCTAATCTCAATCTAACAGATCACCATAACAAGACGCTACATTTATTTAAATCTGTAAAAATGTGCACTAAAGCAAATCCATTTTGGTTATTCCCAATATAACCTCCTCCTTTACGGAGACCAAACACATGAAACTAGGTGTTCACAGATCTCTACATCTATCAATCACGGAAGCAGTGAGGCCCAACGCTCCACTCATTAAAACCAAGTGCCACGTGAAGCACCCTATGGCTGCCAAAGTCTTCATCAGCATTTCTCAACCTTTTCAACTCAGAGGAACCCTTGAAATAACTTTCTGGTTTCAGGGAACCCCCTGCTAAAAATGACTATGAACAAACTCATAATACATTAGTGTGATGGTCAGGGGGAAGGATGCTGCTTACACTAGTAGTCAATGGGAAGAATTACCCCCTTACAGATAGCTAAAAAGATCAATGGGAACCTATCTTAGAGGCAGAAATTGCTCATTGTTCAGGAACCCCTAACAACCTCTGGAGGAACCCTAGGGTTCCATGGAATCCTAGTTGAGAAACCCTGTTCAGGAACCCCTAACAACCTCTGGAGGAACCCCAGGGTTCCATGGAATCCTAGTTGAGAAACCCTGGTCTACACATTAAGAACCTCCTACACATGTCAATGGAAACACTTTACTGTATAACCAGCCCATGCAAAGTCATACATCGAGGACCACCAGCCCCTACATGCCAAACTATGAAATTCATTACGTTGGAATAATCTTTCACAGATAAAACCATATTTTTCATTAAATACCAATAAACGTCCCCATATTAGGTATTTTTAAAAATGTAATACAGCCTACAGAAGTAGGACTTGATGGTGTGACCACATCAGACAAACATGGGAAATGCTGCTAACTTATTCTTGAAGGTGCAATTTCAAAGGGTTCATTCACAACAGCGGTTGCATAAATTCTTTTCGCCACAGCGCAGTGCGAAGTGGTGGACTGCATTACACTGCGCGAAAGAAAAAAGAAAGAAGAAGTGCATGTTGTACTTTCTTTCCAGTGCACCAGCCTGGTAAGAGACCAGGTCTTGCAGTGGGGACTGTTCTGGAATAGCTACCCAGTGCAGTCCTACCACACCTGGTGTTAACGTACTCTAAAGAAAATGACTTTTGCATCACAGCTTGGCAAGTCACTGCCTTGGAATAAGCATGCAGCCAGTGAAGTCAGCTTCCACCTGCATATTATGTCAGTGACTTACTATACAGGAAAACAAGTATTAAACTTTCACAAACAAGTCAGTGTAAGTACGGTCGTAACTCGGTTTATGAACATCTCAGTTAATGTAATTTTCGGTTTACGAATGAAAATCCATTGAAAATAATGCCTCGGTTTACTTTTTTTTTTTCGCAATACGAAGCAAGTTTCCCCAGGATGCATTCCGCCTGGGAGGTTTATAGTGCCAGCCCCGTGCCTTTAAAGTGCACTTTATAAAGAGTTTTAAACAGAGAAGTCTTTTTTTTTTTTTACTTTTTCCGGAATGGATGTATTGGTTTTCAATGCATTTACAATTTTTTTTAATCATGTACCTGTAGAGTATTTATAAAGTGCACTTTAAAGGCATAAATACTCTACAGGTACACGATTAAAAAAATTGTAAATGCATTGAAAACCAATTAATCTAGTCAGGAGGTCAGAAAAAAGTTAAGTCTTATCTGTTCAAACTCTTTATAAAGTGCACTTTAAAGGCATAAAGAGTTTGAACAGATCAGACTTCATCTATTCAGGAGGTCAGAAAAAAGTTAATTGGTTTTCAATGCATTTACAGATTTTTTTTTTTAATTATGTCCCTGTACAGTATTTATGCCTTTAAAGTGCACTTTATAAAGAGTTTTGAACAGATAAAACACTTTTTTTCTTTTTTCTGACCTCCGGAACGGATTAATTGGTTTTCAATGCATTTACGAATTAATTTTTAATCATTTTACAAAGTTTAACAGATAAGACTTTTTTTTTCACTTTTTTCTGACCTCCGGAACAGATTGATTGGCTTTCAATGCATTCCTATAGGAAACCGTGTTACTGTTTACGAATTTTTCGCAATACGAAACGTCCCGAATAATGCATTCAATTCATAAACCGAGGTACGCCTGTAGTCCCTCTATTAGTAACCAATTACAATTATTTCCAGGGTGAAATCTTCCCAGCTAAGCTCAGTATATGGACATTTGGCAAAGTTAACAGCTCCATAAAATAAGCCTCCATGTGCTTTCTGATGAAGCAGAGCCTACCTAAACCGTACGTTTTTGTAAATCGATAGCCGCACTTGCATCCAATAGACCAGACACAGGAAACATGCCAATTACCCTCCACATTTTTTTTTTCTTTACAATTACACTGAAATAAGCCAGACAAATGAAACATCAATGAAAAGACAAGAAATCGGCTGTTTAATGATGATAAAAGTAAAAAGTAGTTGTTAAACAGCTGCAGCTGCCGTCACTTGGTAAGCAAGGATGAAAAAGTGGCATCTGCTAGCACTAAAAATAGCCGCCCGCATCTATGCCGTCCATGTAAAGCTCCCACAGCGAACACCAAGCCCACGTTGTACCAGAAGCACAATACTAGTTATCACCAACACACACTTTTTTTTTTTTTTCCCGAAAAAGGAAAGTAAAAAGTTTTCACATGCATTCATGCAAAAGGCTGATCTACTAAAGTAGCAGACAAAAAAGTCTTGTAGGAGCAGCAATGGTTGCTAACATTTAGGCATGCAGCACAGCACTGGGTGAAGGCACTTTGTGAAGCCCATAGAGAAGCTCAGAGGATGCACTGACCGGCTTTGGAGTCCATCTTGAGGCTTGCCGCATGCAGGGAGACCTTCCACAGCTGACTAACTGGAGCTCCTTTCACTTCCTGCTGGAGCGTTCAGGAGGTCAGAAAGAACACGTAACTGCCTGCTGTGTGACTCAGCCATGGACAGAACACACCCCTCGGACCCCAGACTACCAAGCTGCTGAGCCACCGCATTCAGTCAATGAGAGAGCTGCAATCATTGCACACGCAGGGCACACGGAGGGGGGAGGGGAGGGTGAACAGTACAATGAAGTTGTGCCAGAAGCAGTTCCTTTCCTTGGCCAATGCATAGATTTTTAGAGAAAAAGAAAGCTGCCTGTAACCTAGAAATTGGTCAATGCAGTCAGCTGAGAACAGTTCAGACGTCTACACAAAGGGGATCTATTCATTTAGCAATGGTCACACCTCGAGAGAATGCTCAATATAGAATATCACCATAAAGAATGATGCAAGGAAATGCCTATCACAAATCTAGGTTTCTGGAATGAGATCTCATAACATACATATTTCCTTGAAAACCGCATATAAAGAGATGGCCATCCAATAAAAACATGCCAAAAAGCCCACCAATATAAAACATTAATAAGTCAAACTTTTTTTTTTTTTTTTTTGGGCCATATTACGAGACCGCCTTATATCTAATAAGGGAAGACACCTATTCTACTGGCCACTCTTTCGATCTTGCCCAGCCAATCTTCTGACTAAAATCTGCCAGAATGGTTACCATCCACCCCTAAAATAAGTGGTAGCATCTGCCAGCATCCATCATCTCCTCCTCCTACCTCCATTCACAAGATCAGAAACATTTTCATGGTAGACCCGAATGTCCCAGGGAGATCGTTGCAAACCCACACATCCAACCATCCTCTAATATCAACGAACACCAATCGAGATGTCAACCACATTTTCAAGCATAGTCAGATCATCCACTAATACCAACTAACACCCTTAGCGAAGGCTGACCCAAATCAAACAATGGCCAGGACACCCTCCTTCACTACACCAGAGGTCTCCAAACTTTATAAACAAAGGATCAGTGGGAAAAGAAATTGTCCTGGCATCAGTTGGAGAAAACAATGCATCTTTGTTATTAGGGGAAGGAACAGTGCGCCCCATCACTGGTGTCAGTGGGAGGAGCAGTGCGCCCCATCACTGGTGTCAGTGGGAGGAGCAGTGCGCCTCATCACTGGTGTCAGTGGGAGGAACAGTGTGTTGTATCAGTGGGAAGAAGTGGCCCAAGGGCCAGATAAAGGCAAGCAAAGGACCATATCCAGCCCCCGGGCTACAGTTTAGAGACTGCTGTACTACACCAATGCCATACACCATTATCTGGCTCTAGAGTTCAAGTTTATACCGTTCTGGCTTATTTCCAAGAAAATTACTGTTCTTGAACAGCATTTACTAACCCATCAAATTATTTTCCCTGAGCCCTGCTAGGCAGCAGCATCTCCGGACACCCATAGGCATGAGGTGGTGGTCAAAAATCACTTAAAGCCCAACTCAGGAAACTTGAAAATTCTCCCTAGCAGTGGGGCTCCACCCGCAAAGCAAGGTGTTAGCTAGACATTTATTCTATGGGAGCGTAAAACCACATTTACATACCAATCCTCTGCTCCCCTGGCAGACTGCGCCACCCCCATGCTCCAGCATTAGGCTGCCCCTCAATGTCATCACACCCAATGCAGGGCTGTGGATTGTGCATCAATCCTGACATCAGGACCTGAGAACGATGGAGAATGGGGGAGAAGACGCTACAGGGACCGATCTAGCAGAACAGAGTGGATAATCTTCAGTTCTTTGCCTCTTAGACCCTAAACAAGCAATTACCCTGAAGACTGAGTGCAGCCCCACTGCAAGGGATAATAGAATGGTTTCCCAGAGTTGGCTTCAAGTTATCAGGATGCAGCAATCTAACATCTATACAAAAGGATACAGAGTCTGAAAAGAAAAAAGAAAAATGGATAGGCAGCAGATAAAAGGGAAAAAAAAAAAAATACTCTCTCCAAGAGACTAACCTTTCAGACATGAACAATCTATGGGAAATCGGGAATCACCATAGTACACCATACTTTCCAACTGCATGTAGAATGCAGCCAAGAGAACAATCATACTTGAACTTTCTAATGATCACATGAAAGACTAGCAATAGAGTTGTACATGAGTCTGTAGTAAACCGAATGCAGTCTTGTGTGCTCCAACATTGAACAGACTGCCCATCTCAGCCATAACCGTATGTACTACGTGGTGTTCTGCACTGTAAGTGTGTGTGTGTGTGTGTGTATATATATATATATATATATATATATATATATATATATATATATATATATATATAATTATATTTTACACACACATCTATATTATATACATACACATACATGGCAATGTGGCCAATCAGGTGACTGGAAAATGTAATGATCATGAAAAGCAAAATGCTTGAAAAAGGCCTGAAATGTAACCTTTAATTCCATAATCCCAAATCAAGTCAAAAGAAAAATTCCAACAACTAAAACAAGGGTCTCCAAATGATGGCCCTCCAGCTGTTGAAGTACTACAAGTCCCATCATGCCACTGCCTCTTGAAGTCTTGCCTGTGGATGTTAGTCTTGCAAGGCCTCATGGGACTTGCAGTTCCTCAACACCAGGAGGGCCATAGTTTGGAGACCCCTGAACCAAATTATATTCCAATGATCGAGACTTAAGGAGGCCATACACCAATAGAAATGTGGTCCAGCAGGGTCTACTGATCAACTTCAGTATACCCAGCCTGCCGGGTTTTTCCCCAAATGATCAGAGTCACAGGCTACAGCAGGCAACACTGATCAGTGTGTTCTGATGGTGGGGAAGTCCCCCCGCCATCAGAACAAAAATGGCACAGTGGGAATAATTCTTCCATCCACCTCGAACGTGTAGATGGGGGAAATCAGAACATTTTTCATTAAACCCACTAGCTGAACCCAAAAAAAAAAAAAAAAAATAATGGTCAAAATAAGGCCAGTCTTAGGCTGGCCATACATTATACAATTATCTGCAGATTTTCTGCCCAATTTCCTTTAGATTTACCTTCAACTATGTAGTGCAAGGGCCTGCCTAATTGGATACAACTGAAAGTGTTGTTTAGGTTTGTCCTCCTATTATATGGTTTTTGGTAAATCTAAACCAAAAATCTGCAGATAATTGTATAATGTATGGCCAGCCTTAGGCGGTCTATACCGCTGCAATTAGAAAGTGCATTCCCAGCAGCATTTGGTCATGCATCTTGTGGGTTTTTTGCTGTTGTCACTTTAGCACACAAATTATATACGTTTTCAAACAATGAAAAAAGAAAAAAAATGTGCAAACACGCATGAGGCCATTCATTTCTAATGGCTCTGATAGCATTCCAGCCCATAAATATATATCCAGAACTAGGATAGATAGATAGATAGATAGATAGATAGATAGATAGATAGATAGATAGATAGATAGATAGATAGATAGATAGATAGATATTAACAGCACTAGGAGCACAGAGCACTACCTCAGGACTTGAGCAAACTTCATGCCTTTGTGAGCAAATAGATCTCAAATCTACACCTGATAACAGTCCATAATGCTGGATCGATGCATCCACAGCTTTACTGAAAAGGCAAAACAAACCTAACTTGTTCAGAGAACAGTCTTTATAATCTATAGCCCATTTCAGAGAAATGTCTGGATCCTGTGTTTCCCTCTGTCATGGTTACAGAAAAAAGTGTCATCTTTTACAGCCCAGGGCCATGCAAGATAGCTTCCCATGGCTTTGAATACCACTTCTATGCCGATGACACTCATATCCATCGCTCTACCCCTGAGCTCACACATTACTAAAAAGAAAAATCAGCTTGAATGGCAAACCACTTCTTCAAACTCAACCTATCCAAAAGTGAGCTCATATTTCCTCCCCCACGTGCCCCTTCTCCGGACTTCTCTGTCAAGATCGATGGCACAACTATTAGCCCATCCCTTCATGCCAGGGTGCTAGGTGGTAGTAACTCTCCTTTCGGCCCCATATCCAATAATTGTCCAAAGCTTGCCACCGCAACATCTCCAAAACACACCCCTTCCTAACCCATGACTCTACAGAGCTTCTAGCCAACTCTGTTATCTCACCTCGACTACTGCAACTCCCTCTTCATAGGCTATTCCATGTACAGTCAATCATGAATGCTGCTGCCAGACTCATCCACCCTACCAACCGTTCAGTGTCTGCTACCTCTGTCAATCCCTCCACTGGCTTCCACTCACCCAACTAATTAAATTCAAAATACAAACTACTTGCAATGCCATACAAAACTCAGCCCCAGCTACAATCCTTATCCTAGCCTCAAAATACCAACCAGATTGCCCAATATTTCCTGCTCTCTGGCTCCCTGGTCACCTCCAGGACTTCACCAGAGCCTCCCACATCCTATGGAACGCCCTACCCCAATCTGTCCAACTATCGCCTATTCTATCCATTTTTAGGCGATCCCTGAAAACCCTTCTTGTTAGGAAAGCCTATCCTGCCTCCACCAAAGTGTACTTTTATTTGACACCATCAGCCAATCCTCCACAATTCCCTTTTTTATCCTTTGACCCTGCCTCTTAGATTTTAAATTAAAATGAGCAGGGCTCTTGGATTCCTCCCGTATCGAACTGTACTGTCTATCATCATATTGTAAAGCGCTGAACAAACGGTTGGCGCTATATACATCTTTTAAAATAATATATTCTCTACCAAACAGTGACTATAAGGCTTAGAGAAGGAAGTGCACCAAAAGACAGACATTTACCAGAACACAATTTCCCAGGATTCCTGAACTGAAGCATGGGTTATGGTGGGCCATAAAAAAGGCGCTTATTATGGGAGTGGCCTATGGTGGGCCATAAAAAGGGGCTTATTATGGGAGTGGTCATTTCACTGCACATCAGTCCACAGACACAAACAGTGACATGAAGGACTCCTGTCAGGCCATCTGGGATATTCAGTTGGACATGTTGGTAGATGATGTAGTTTTGAGAGTATGAAGAGCCTCAATTCTGCATTAGGACCCCAAGTGAAGGCTGGAACTACAAGTGCTTCACTTTACTAGCCTGAGTTGCAGTGTACAGTGCAAAAAAACAAAAAAAAAAAAAAACACAAAAAAAAAAAAACAAAAAAAAAAAAACAGCTATTAAGCACACCAGGGTGAAAAGGCTCATTACCATCAGAACTGTACAACAATAAACAGAGTATGTAGTCATGGACTTTATGTGGACCTACAGAAGAGAGTACCGTAAAACAACATTATATCCCAATAAAGATCTATTACACATTAAAAATTATTCTCCACATAGGGGTTCACAACATGCAAAGATTCCGATTAACGTTCACATGTGGACTCAACGCATTTCGGAAATCCTTCAGGAGTCCATGTGACAGAATCAGTACACTGGAACCCACTCCTAATCTTTAATCGAGTAATATCGACCAGTAGGGTAGACTGGAATTCCTAGCATGTGCATGTTGCCCATAGAAAAAGTAAACCGAAATGAAGCCACTGCCTCGCGGGTGGAAAATTCAGGCACATTCAGTGACCAGCCCATGGTCTTGAACACAATCTTAAAATAGAAGGACCAACTCCCCAATGGGGAACCATCCAGACCCAATGTAAGGCACCATAAAGACCGCATGGTAGTCAAGGCACATATATTTCAAAGAGAGGGCTCTTGATCGGTATCTTCGAAACAAACTTAATTTACATTCTGAACAAACCTTCAGAACTGTCTTTTTCAGTGGTTAAATAATTTTGCACTGGTTTCAGCTCTTAATGCATGTTCAAGTAGATGGCCCGTAGACGGCCAGATGCACAGGCACAATCCAACTAGCCCATCCAAGAAAACAATAGCTGCCTTTGGCAACCTATTGTGTTTAGTCTATGGAGCAGGCAAGGTTATCTCAGGAGGAAACCATAGCAGTCAGGCAGGAATAGAACCTCTAACCTTTGTCTGAGTGTCTCAAAGCCATTGGCTCATCACAAGATCCAGGCAGGTCAGTAGACCATCCTGTATGGCCTAAGGGACTAATCATTCAAAAGCCCAAGCTGATGGAACTAAACACAGTGGTATAAAATAAAAAAAAGGTACGCTCTAGTAGACCAGGCATTTTAATAATATGGCATTTCACAACCTCTTTACCCCTAGAAGAGACCAGGTCCTATGGCTACAGTGACTATCCACCATTGTTTCAGTTAAGCCAGCCATACATAGATCGAAATTCAGACAGTTCAGCAGAGACCAGCCAAATTTAAATCCATGTATGGGCAGGCTTGGTTGTACAAAAGTCAATCTATCGAATGACTTATGTACAACCAGACTGTTGGAAAATTCTCACCATCAGTGCTGAGGAGTGTAGTCTGATGACAGGAAAAAAAAAAATCTTCCCACTGTAAAGCATACAATAACCCAGTGGGAGGGATTCCCCCACCCACCTCGAATGTATGGGTGCTGGAATTGAGTCATGTTCTCTCATTAATTCAACCTGCTGGTTGAACGGGGAAAAATAAAAAAAGGCTCGTGTATGGCCAAGCCTTTTGCATTGTAGTTGCATATCGAAAACGAATAGGTTACTGAAGTCATAAAAATTCGACAGAATAAAAAATTTGGAAGTGATGTAATGTAATTGTATTTACGGACAAAAACTGTGCTGATTAAAAACGAAAATACGATACCAGATCGTACTAGAAACATTTTCCTGCTTGTCCCTTCGAATAATTTCGGATGAAAGTTGTGTACCAACGATCAGATCATATGATCTCTTTGAACGTGGTATTTTGTACGGGATTTCTGATGGTGTGTACTCGGCTTAAGGGATTGCCATAATGACAATCACGCAATGCTATTCAGCTGTAGATGACTTGATAAGATTATCAGTGGACCAGAGCACAACACACCAGGTAAATCAAGAGTCCTTGACCTTTGCCTGGTAGTAAAGCAACGCAATCTTTCGTAATGAATGACTCAAGCTTGGAAAAATCCTAAAAGTTTATATTACTTGAATCTGGGATCACAACTATAGCCGTTCGATGTGGATGGTGGAAGCCTTCCCCACCGACAGAATACAATGATCAGTTCTGCTGGCTATATATAATCATTCGGGAGACATCCAGCAGGCTGGTTTTGTACAAGCATGGATCGCAATTTGTCCGGTTTAGGTCCACCTTTCTGAAAAAAATAAATGCACATATTTTGGCAGTTAAAAAAATGTGAATTTATTATTTTTCACAGCAGCCTGCAGACCGCTGCACCCCCGATCAGTACAAAAGACTCCTGCAGACACTGCCTACAGCTGAAAAGTCAGTATTATTATTATTATACAGTATTTATAAAGCGCCAATGGTTCACTCAGCGCTGTACATTACAAAGGGGGACAGAACATGTGACAGAACAATACCAATACAATGCAAAACATGAGGGGATCGAGGGCCCTGCTCCTTGGAGCTTACAATCTAGGAGGGAGGGGATGGTGGCACAGGAGGAGATAGCTGTGGGGGATGGAGTGGTAGGAAGAGTGGAGGAGGTCGGCAGGTTAGCAGGGGGTGGGGTAGGCTTCCCTGAAGAGATGGGTTTTCAGGGTGCGCCTAAAGGAGAGTAGGTGATAATCTGATGGGTTGGGGCAGGGAGTTCCAGAGGATGGGTGACACCCTGGAGAAGTCCTGGAGGCGGACATGGGAGGAGGAGACCAGGGAACTAGAAAGAAGGAGGTCTTGTGAGGAGCGGAGTGTGCGTGCTGAGTGGTACTTGGATATTAGGTCAGTGATGTAGTTCGGGGCAGTATGGTGGACGGCTTTGTACGTCAGTGTTAGGATTTTGAATTTGATCCGTTGCGCAATCAGAAGCCAGTGGAGGGATTGGCAGAGGGGGGTGGTGGAGATGGAGCGGTTAGTAAGGTGAATGAGTCTGGCAGCCGTATTCAGGATCGACTGAGTCAGTTTCAGAGTTGTAGGAAGTGTGAATTAACTGAGTGTTACGATCAACATGCTGGCAGTCCATTGAAAACTACAAGCCCGTCTGTCACAGATCCTTGTGCATAAGTGACGTGGGTGTAGCTCTGTACAGCCACACTGATTTCAAACGTGACATCGGTTGTGGGGAAGAGGGACCCCTACCTACTGTCAAAGTGAAGGGGGGGTTCTGATTGAACATAATACACCCTAAATGGGCAGCACAGTGGCTAAATGGTTAGCACTTCCGCCCGGCAGTACTAGTGTCGTTGGTTCGAATCCCCACCACCTGCCTGGAGTTTGCATGTTCTCCCTATGCATGCGTGGGTTTCCTCCGGGTACTTCGGTTTCCTCCCACACTCCAAAGACATGCTGGTAGGTGAATTGGTTCCTGTCTAAATTGGCCCTAGTATGTGTATGTATGAATGGGAGTTCGGGACCTTAGATTGGACGCGCCTTAAGGGTTAGGGACTGATGTGAATGTACAATATATATATGTAAAGCGCTGCGTAAATTGATGGCGCTATAGAAGTACCTGAAATAATAAATAAATACAAGTGCAACATGTTCAAAAGGAGAACCTATCCTTTAAATTGTAGATGTGAACTAGCCATATAGGAAAGAATGGGAGTTTTATTTGGAATGAATATTACATATGTGATTTACTGCAAGAAAACAGACCAGTGAGAATGGGACCATAAATAGGAGGTTCCATTAGGAACTAATCCCAGAGCCGCAGTGTACCATAGAAAATGTGCTACTGCATGCAACTTTTCTTACATACGATTCATTCCCCCCAATTCCCCATAGAAAAAGAACTATGCCGGTCTTGTGTGCTTGTATCTAAACATTGGCCAAGTCAACAACAAAGGTCGTGTTGTGACGGGCCCAGAAGTGATGATGCAATCAAACAGATCTGCGCATCATGTTTGCTTAGAAAGGTTTGGTGTGTACCAAAGTGTTTGTAAACCCTTACATATACCCAGTGAATTGACTGGCCTCAGGTGATAGAGATTAAACAAATGCACCTAAATAGGTTGTACCTGTTTATCTACAGTCTTCTCTCTACACCTACTGAAAGTGCTGAATTTATAAAGCTTGCAGAGCTGTAAAAAAAAGCTGAAGTTACTCTGCAGAGCTCAGGGAGGAGAACTCTGAAAGCTGATTGGAGGACAGGGACACCCCCCCCCTTTCATATATAGCACAGGAACAAAGCGGAGGCTGTCAATCTGCTGGAGGTGCCTCCCATGTCACCATTTTTCTCTTGGTGTCAGGAAAACTTGCCAGAAGTGATTCATGCTGATAGAGGAACAAAGCAGCAGGGGGGAAAAAAAAAAAAAAAAAAAAAAAAAGACACTACGTGCACTTAATTGAGACGAGTACACAACATATTGGGAGATACTTTCATACTTCATGTCTGTGGTTTACAACCAAGAAGTCTACCGTTTGCAAAACTTTCTGCTGCCGCTGGTCCAAACGAAGGTACAGTACAGAGCTTCAGTTGCAGGACTGCAGGAAGAAGTGTGAATGGACTACTAGTGCAGTGGGTGTGGGGGAGGTTTGGTACCGTGCTACACCATAAATATGGGTGTAACATGGTAAGAAAGGTGGACTCAGAGTTTAAAAAGGTGGCCATGTGGGCCTACCCCTCTCTGAACTTTGAGATTATGTCGTGAGAATCATTAATGACGTATGTGTTGTTGGGAAAGGTAGATCTACAAAGGCAGATATGGCAATTTATTTTCTATGTACTATGCTTACAGGGAAATTCTACTTTGTTGTAAATGAGCCACCCCTGCTACCCTGGCCAGCTGGAAGGCTACCATAAACCGGAGTCTTTCCTTTATATAGACTAACCTACGAGGGCAGGAATTGCTCAAGCAAATTCGACAAGATCTGGTAGGCCTGGACAGATACCCAGGGTAATTAGATGGATGAAGGAGGCGTGGTATCTGGGGTATTACACAGCCTTTCATTAGGAGTGTGATAGCCTGCCCCCATCCTTGGAGACCTATCCAGTGGCCTTCATCCAGTTGTCTAATGGTTGTTCCCTGCCTCAATCTTTGCTTATGTTTCCAACACACTTAGGCTCTTCTATCTCTTTTGGAAGTGTTTACTTGGGAACTATAGTTTATTGGGAGGCCTTTTGTACAACGAATGTTCCTTATGTTCTTTACACATATGACCATAGACTGTTTGAATCTCAGCCGGTTCAGAGGGACCTGCCAAGATTCAAGACATGTATGGGCAGCTTGGTTGCAGGGGCGGACTGACCATTCGAACACGCAAGCACTGCCCGAGGGCCCGGGGTCAGTAGCAGCCCCATGAGATGCCCCTGGTACCTTTCATTGGCTTTTTCGGGTGTTGGTGAGGACACAGGGGCCCCATGATCCCCTATTGCCTGGGGGCCCTATGAGTTGTCAGTCCGCCCCTGCTTGGTTGTACCAAAGTTGATCGATCAACTTGGATCCAACCATTCTGCCAGGTTTTACATGAAATTATTGCAGTAATCACGGTGTTCTCCCGGCGTGAAGAACACAATGCCTCTGCAAGAGGGATTCCACCATCAACACTAATTTTCTTTCCAGCAACCTGTGAATGCTGTAAAGAAAATCAAACTGCCTATGGCCATCTTAATGCTCTGTAAAGATGCGATCTTAAATTGTATTTTGCAACAAGTGCTTGTCATGCAGTGCAGTTTGTGTCCTCCTTTGTGATTATTCAATAAATGTTACTTATTGGCCACTTATTAGGATGAATTCTCCCAGTGTTCAGCCATATTAGAGGAATACAAGGAGACCAAGACATACCGTCCCCACCACATACCATCAGCAGAGACCTGAATGTGGAAATAAGCTATACATGCGCTGGTACGGATAGTGCACCTCCCTCCATGAGCCCTTCAAGAACGATTGCAGAACACGACCAACCATGAGACCTGGCCACCAGCATAAATTCCTAAAGGCGGTTAGATAGAACCCACATGTCTCACCACCCTCTAATATCTATGGGGGCCTTCAAAAACGAACATTAAAAAGATTTGCTTAAACAAATAAAAGGAATGCGCTAATTAAATAAATACAAAGTAAATATGAAAAATTATAAAGAAGAAAAAATTATGAAAAAAAAAGTGTCCATAAATAATGTTCAAAAAAGTCTTTCAAACAATGTCCACACTGTGTTGAAACCACCACCAAAAAATTTTTTTTTAAATCACTCACCAGAGCTCAAAACTGAATGAATAATTGGACTAAAACACTTTTTGCTCTGGGCAATATAGAACAATCCGATTCTTAGATGCAATGCTGTGTAAATAAATGAACTAATCTTCCTCAGATGAAAAGCCACCATTCAAGGATATAGGCAATTTCCAGGAATAAATCTCACGACTCTTTCATATATTTCCATACCATAGGAACCATGTTTAAAGGTAAGAGAAAAGAATCATGGTGCAGCAAGTTTTATAAATGTAACAAACTTTTTAATGAACGAATAAAACTCCCAAGTCGGGTGTCTCCACCGACACCAGTGTTACAAGCATGTGTTTAGGCAACAGTGCACGAACGTATCTTCGTTTGCCCTGGATCCCCTGCTCTCACATCCAAAGAGTGTCTCAGACGTCGGCATCCAGTAGGCCACATCCTACGCGTTTCGTCACCGACGTCCTCACAGGGCGGATGGCAAACGAAGATACGTTCGTGCACTGTTGCCTAAACACATGCTTGTAACACTGGTGTCGGTGGAGACACCCGACTTGTGAGTTTTATTCGTTCATTAAAAAGTTTGTTACATTTATAAAACTTGCTGCACCATGATTCTTTTCTCTTACCTTTAAACATGGTTCCTATGGTATGGAAATATATGAAAGAGTCGTGAGATTTATTCCTGGAAATTGCCTATATCCTTGAATGGTGGCTTTTCATCTGAGGAAGATTCGTTCGTTTATTTACACAGCATTGCATCTAAGAAATCGGATTGTTATATATTGCCCAGAGCAAAAAGTGTTTGTTAGTCCAATTATTCGTTCAGTTTTGAGCTCTGGTGAGCGATTTAAAAAAACTTTTTTTGGTGGTGGTTTCAACACAGTGTGGACATTATTTGAAAGACTTTTTTGAACATTATTTATGGACACTTTTTTTCATAATTTTTTATTCTTTATAATTTTCATATTTACTTTGTATTATTTATTTAATTAGTGCATTCCTTTTATTTATTTAAGCAAAAAATTTATTTGATTTTTTGAGTTGGGAATTTGCTTCTTTGGAGTTTTGGGGTGTGGCGCTTTTCTTAAAACACTTTGATTAAAAAGATTTGAGAAGAAAACTTAGAACCCAAAACAAGAGATATGAAATGATAGATTGCGCTGTACTTGGACATTCGCACAACAGACGACAGTTAAAGAGGGTGGCTCATTTTGAACAAGATAGATACCTTCAAATATCAGAACACAATGACCACATGACAGCCCCCGTCTGCCAAGTAATCAGGGGGAGTGATGCCAGTAAGAAACACGCTACCCTGGATCATTTCCTGCTCCCCTCCTACGTGCCAATGAACCACCCTCCCCATATCAAAAATCTTGCATTCTCATGGTTCGTTCTGCTGAACAAATATTTAACCCAATACAACCATTCTGGTCACCAAACCACCAAATCTATAAAGAGATGTCCTCTACAAAACCACTCTCAATAGTCATGCAGAACGAACTACACAACACTGAACTCCCTGCAAATACAACAGACATTATTGTTGGTTACCAAGAGACTAAAAGCATGGACAATGCTCAACACAGAAGCTGATTAACACATTAGGCTAAACCCTTCATTAGGGGCGGCTGCTGTGCCGTGAAGTTGCTGAGCTCTCCCGCATCATGGAAAAAAAAAAAATAAATACAATTAAAAAGTAGAAAATAAAGTAAAAAAAATACCTATTTGTTTCCAGTTTCCCAGCTGACATGCCATCTCTGACCAGTGATCTGACCTCCTTTCTGGCAGGATCAGAATTGCAGCATACCCTTAGCAAGTGCAGAAGATGCCTGCAAGCCTCAGCTGTGAACTGTGGACTGGCTAGCAGACGGCTCACCCTCTGCTCCACTGCTCAAGGGTCACCTGACTGCCACATGGGCGTGCAGCAGGGTGATGTAAACAGGAGGCTGCTGATCAAATCTTATTACTGAAGTCTGCTGCAACCCAGGGTGATGGAAAACCCTCACTAAGCTGCAGATGCTACAGGAAAGCAACAGGATTCTTGAGGAACAAAAGTCATTGCTATTCAGTCTGCTATTTAAATGTAGAGACAGACTGGAGGAGTTACAACAGTCAAATATTGGAAAAGGTGCTTTAGCCTTTCCACTGCTAGAGCAGTTTTTGCGCACACACATTTTTATGTATGTATGTATGTATGTATGTATGTATGTATAAAAAAAAAATATATATATATATTTTTTTTAGTGTGTGTGTATATATATATTTTTTTTTTTGTGTATGTATATATAGATTTTTATGTGTGTGTATATATACACACACACACATATATTTTTGTGTGTATATATTTATATTTTTTTTTGTGTGTGTGTATATATATTTTGAGAGAGAGAGAGAGAGAGAGAGAGAGAGAGAGAGAGAGAGAGAGAGAGAGAGAGAGAGAGAGAGAGAGAGAGAGAGAGAGAGAGAGAGAGAGAGAGAGAGAGAGAGAGAGAGAGAGAGAGAGATCATTTTTTTATGTGTGTGTATGTATATATATTTTTTTATGTGTATGTATGTATGTATATTTTTAATTTTTTTTAATTTGTGTGTATATATATATATATATATATATATATATATTTTATACACACAATTTTGCACGCACACATAATAACAGCCAAATGGCTTTTTCTCCAGAGCAAGAACATGTAGGAAATCTGCAACAAAGTTTGTGAAGCCTTCTAATGTGCATAGATCATCCAGAGGGGATTGGTTTGTTTTCCCCTCAACAAAAGTGGAGTTAAGCCAGCCAAACCTGGAACAAAATTCAGGTAGTTCAGCAGGGACCGGCTGAATTTTGATCCGTATATCTATATCAGAGTTCTGTACAACCACCCTGTCCGGTTTTTCCAAACAATCAAGTGCCCACTGGGCTATAGCAACACTGATCATTGTTTTCTGATGACGGAGAAGTCTCCTCACCATCAGAACACAATAGCACATCGCTAGCGATTCCCCCACAGAGTGTATGGATGGGGGAAAATCAGCCATTTTTTCCTTTCAACCCGCTGGTTGAATATAACCCACCTTACTCTTCAGGTGCAGTTTAACTTTCTATTTATCTGCCTGCCTCAGTCTGGCTGCATTTTGTATATTTGACAAGCAGGGCTTGTAGTTATACAAGAAAAGACAGCCCTCAATTGATTGCTAAGCCAGTAGAGTGCAGGATGGGACAGCAATGCAGTAAAGTAGCTTATAAATTGCAGCACTACAATATAATAAATTACAAAATTGTAAAATATTTTTGTGATTTACAATTTTGTAACTTATAATGTAGCGCTGCACTTATCACTGCATTTATAAGCCATTCCTGATATGAGAAAGTTTGGCTGCATTAGCGGCTACTTATTTTGGAAAAAAATAAAATAGTTTTTGGTTATAGTATGCATTTTATTTAGCACTGGGGTGATTTAATAGATGTGTAGTTGTCATCTATAGAAGCCTGCAAGATTATTTAATTGACTAAATGCAGTAAAGTAGAATTAAACCCTTATGGCCAGTTCAAACCACAAAACAAACGCACTCCAGATCTGTTCTGAATGCGTTTCCCAATGCACAATTCTTAAACACGCTCTGCTGCATGTTTGATGCGTTTCTGGATGCGTTCCAGATGCTTTTTTTCACTGTGCTGGAGTCCAATGCATTTTACCACATTCCTGTGCAGGAAAAAAAAAATCTGCATGCAGTGGTGGCACAAGCAGAACTAAGAGCACCGGCGGGGGACCCCAGAAGAGGGGGTTCAGGGTGGCATTGTTCAATACCATTGCCCAGAACAGGAACGTAATACTACATCCCCCGGACGAAGCCACGAATCCCTGTGGAGATACGCGTTGGGGAGGGGCAGTGACATCACCACGCATGCTTACACGGCGAGCACTGGTAGTGTATGTGAGCACACCCGAGAGGCTGGTCTTCACCGCTTTAAGCGGCTATTATACAAAGTGTAGATTGTTTTTAATCAATGTGAGTGCATAATGAGCACAAATTAAAGTGTTTATTTTTATCAACGATAAAGCACTTTTCTCTATTTACATGATCCGTATGAGGAATGCTTACAGGGCTCAAGGAAAGATCTGAGGAGGGAGAGATCCACATGACCGTTCAGGCTTACATAGTAGCCCTCTATCTGCAACCTTCACCTGCATCACCTCAGGCTGATTGGAAGGAGAGCGCACAGATATTTCATCCTTGCTGAACTCTGCACCAAGTTAGTTTTGTGTTTTTGCACAATATTTATTGAATTTTTACCTTTTATTCATTTTCCATATTTTTCAATTTATTAATTGGATTATTTATTTAATCATCGAAGGACACAAATTTGAATAATTTTGCACAGACTTATTTATTTTTTTTACATTTTTTTTTTCTTTTATATCACCAATTTTGATATATATTTTTCTAATTCATTTATTCATTAACACAGGTTTGGGTATTGATTGGCATTACAATCATGTATGGTTACACATAAGAGATCATGCAGCTATTAGAAATTTAATCCAAATACAGTTCTTATACTATATACAGGTAATAGGTCTTGATAGAGCGCGGCATCTATATTTTCTTCATTTGTACCATGATTGTTTTAGTAAAAAAAAAAAAAAAAAATTAACTTTACAACCTCTTTAAATACACAATAGATTGGCATCCAATTATTTTCTTTATTCTTCTATGCATATGTTACTGTTCTCACCAATGTCTTGTGAGCTATAGATGTAATTATACTTGGCAGATGTTCCCTGAGACCTGAAAGTTATTTCAAGGGTTCCTCGTGGTTAAAAAGATTGAGAAAGGGTGAAAACTTTTCTCCATGGGAAAATAAATCAATCAAACTTTATTACTGGTCCCAAAGAGATTATCCCACAAGGCTCAAATTTTCTACCAGCATTAGCAAATATTTATATTGACAGGAACTACTTGTTACCACAATCTGACAGCCCAACGGTCACAAGATCAAACCGCTTGCTTTTGTCAGGTTGTGCACAGTCATCCTTAGAAAGTGACAGGCGAGTCAACATACGGACATCATCCAAAACTAAAATATTAAATCTGAGCAGATATGACATTTCATAAATCCAGGTTAGAATACGAATACTAAATATATCCAGATTATTTAGCAGCTTCTAGAGAACAGTAAGTATGCAAACACCTATCCTGCCATGCTGGCTAAATAAAATATCAGCAATATGTTGACATAAGATTCAATTATGAAAGTTATGAGAATTTACTGAAAATGATTTGTTACCAACAGCAACCAGATTCGAGCAGCACAATTCCAGTCATAGAACACGGTGCAAGAGGTTGCAAATGGCATAATCACATTTATATTTAATTTTTTAAACCAACCTGAAATGTTGGGAAATATTTTTATCAATATGTGGCTTTAGTGCCTTGGACTCCCCAAGATTCCCAATTACATATTTGTTCATGGGATTCCCCATTACATATTTGTGTCTTTGATTTTTTAAGGCGATCCACAATCCAGAAAATAAACCTATACTGGAGCAGCTGCAGTGGGTTTAATGGGACCCAATATAGCCGTTCTCTGAGTCACCATTTCACTGGAGGCTTCCATGACCCAACTTTTAGAAGCCGTGCTAGGACCAGGACAGGAGAATTCTACAGCCGGATACAGAGTGATATGACCTCCAAGTAACATCCAGAAGTCAGGCAACAGCTGTGCCCCAGCCATGGATGAAATGATAACTGACAGATTCTATTTAATTAAAAGAATAAATCAACTTCCTAGGGAAGGGGTATTGGATTAGAATTGATGGAGGTCCGATCAGTAAAATTTCCTTCCAGATCCGAATTGCATGCTTGTGTGATGACTCGGATCCTTCACATCACAGCCCCCCCCCCCTCTTCTATCATAAACCCTTTCTTACATCAATGTCCTCGTTCCCCTTTTACATCACAGTTTCCTCTTCAAAGTGGTATCCTCTACATATTCTGACGGCTGCTAGACGGTAATACAACGGCTCTGGAAATCAGTCGATGTCCCCACACTAACTCATCTTTTAAGAGCGATCTCTGAAATCAGAGAATGGAATATCTTACAGCCCTAGTGGGTGACTATTCAGATCTATTTGGGAACCATGGGATCACTCTCTTTGGTAGAAATCCTTCCGCTCCCCCCCCTTATATAGCTCAGATACCTCTTTACTTACCACACCTCTGACAATTACTGTAACCCAACAATGTGCAGGTTTATGTTGTCTTGTGTTTTCAAACTGTAAGTTTACCATGCGGTCTAAAGATTTTTTAGTTTTTGTTCACTTTTATATCGTTAGTGGATTTCTTTTACCACAACGTTCACACCTAAAGTGTTGTTGTAACCAGGGGTGGACTGACACCTCCTGGGGCCCCCGGGCAATAGGGGATCATGGGGCCCCTGTGTCCTTGCCCAAACTCAAAAAAGCCTATGAAAAAGGTACCAGGGGCATCTCATGGGGCCCCCTACTGACCCCGGGCACTCGGGCAGTGCCCGAGTTTCCAAATGGTCAGTCCGCCCCTGGTTGTAACCATGTTCTGAAAAAAATGGGCTTTGGTCTTGAATAAAAATTTACAATAATATAAGAAAAAGTGGTATCCCCTGACCCCCTTTACATCACAGCTCCCTCCCCCCCCCCCCCCACTTCACATCACACCCCCACAGTGGTGTCCTCTGTCTTCCCCCTTCATAATGCAGACCTTGCAGCTCTGCGTCCCCGTCCCCCCCTTTTCACATCAGAGCCCATGTCAGTTCAGCTCCCCCATTCACATTACAGCCCCCCTGCAGCTCTACACCTTCACTCTCTTACCTTACTCAAGTACACAGTGCAGAGAGCGGGAGGCAGGACAGATCTGGATGGAGGGCAGTAGCTGCCGGTGTTAACATATCAAGTTAACCAGCAGGCGATTGGTTGCTAGGGCTGCCGTACATCCTAGCAACCAATCACCTGTGGTTAGCATGAAAAGTTAACTCCAGCAGCTCCCGCCCTCCATCCAGATCTGTCCTGCCTCTCACTCTGTCTAGAACTGTTCTGCCTACCTGTCCACTCTGACAGCAGTGGTGAAGAAGTGGCTTCTAAATGGTGGGACTGTGGCAGTTCGGATCCAGACCGCGGTCCGCCATTTAGTGATACTTGTCCTAGGGCTTCATACACACGGCTTTACAGAGCGAGCGTCTCCAGGGACCCACAGCTGTCCATAGAGATGAATTAGAAGATGCAGATGTATGCAGTTACACACCAGGTGTTGTGTAAAAACACCCACAAGGAAATCTGTTCTGAACACAAACTCTGGAGCATACATGCGTTTAGCTGCTCAATACAATCACTCGGCACCCGCAGATCCTGAGAGTGATAATGCAGCCTCTGCGTGCTGTACAGCTGTGTGCGTGAAGTCCTATATAGGAACGCAAACACTAGCATGCAAGTCTACATCCAATGGATCTAGTGAACCTCATGGTAAACTGTAGTTCTCTATATGTATTCCTATACAGAAACCACTAGAGGGCAGTGTAACAGTGTTTCTCTATTCTGGACTTCAATGGATTCTCAGCAGGGTCATAAAATAGGAAAAAATATACACCGACCTTGGAAAAGAACTTTGGACTTTACCCCTATCGTGCACTCATTCCAAATCCATGACAAACAGTGCAGAAGTCCAAGAGTAATTGTATCACAAGGCTACTTGCTTTTGTTGAAAATGGTCAGCAATGGCAACCCCAAATTTATCCTCAAAACGTGTTCGGAGAAAGTTTAGTTTCTAAGCAATAAAATAAAATGGACAGGAAATCTTACTGGAAGCTGATGATTTTGCAGCCCTGAATTAGTAAGAGGCAGGCTTTACAGAAATCCTAAGTAAATCTTGAAAGTTAGGGGGGTGGAAGGAGAAAAAAAGCAAAAAAAAAAAAAGCAGTTCCTTATAGTAGACAGCAGATGGCAGTATAGGGATGGTGATCGGGCTCACACTGAGGTTCAGGGGCCAAATACAAAACTGATTTCATTTCAATAACATGAACTAAAAGCTTCAAAAACTAAATATGGTACTAAGGGCTTATGCACACTGCAGCTCAAAGGAAGAGAAAAAAAACTAAATTTAAACAGGCGTTCGAACTTTTATTAAACGATAGAGAACATTTTAGGTGTGGGAGTTTCTGAATAACAGCGCACTGGATGGATGGGGATGGATGGCGCACTGGATGGATGGCGCACTGGATGGATGGCGCCATTATGAGACCGTTAACCTGTTACACGGAGTAAATTGAACATCTTTTGACTCTGCTACAAAAAGGAAACCATTATCCATTAGGCTCTAGTCACACTTGTGCAATGCCAACGTCGTGCAATTCCATTGCGACTTTGGTGCAACGTTGGATGGGTGTGCCTTGGATGTGACTTTGGCTGTTTGAATCCCCACAGCTGGGATTGGTGCAGGGAGGTTTCCCGCACGGCTCCTGTGTGAACTCAGGCTAGCACAAGCTTGGGTTCACACAGGAGCAGTGGGGAAACCGCATGTGATTTGGACAGGAATCACATTCCTGTTCAAATCGCATGCTAATCTTTGTGGTGCAATTTGCGTCCATTAACACAAATTGCACCGCAAAGTGTCAGGAGTATTTTTATGAGTACTTGTGAAAATACTCGGTATCAGTGAATCTCTAGTTAAAACAAAAAAATAATACACATTAAAGCGGTTGTAAACCTCAGATATGAAATACGAACAAAGCATATCCCTCTGTAGTGTGTGTTTGTCTCAATTAAGAGCACCAAGTGTCATTTCTGTCTGCTGCCTCGTTCCTCTGCTAATCAGCATGGTGACAGGTGAGGGAGCTCCAGCAGATTTGACAGCCTCGAGTCTGTTTCTGTGAGCTGTGTGGAGGGTGTTGTGTCCCTTCCCTCCAATCAGCTCTCAGAGCTCTCCTCAATGAGCTCTGCAGAGCACAATTTCAGCTCTCCGCCCTCTTTTGTAAAACACTCAGACAAGCTTTATACATTAAGCACTTTGAACAGATGTAGAGAAGACGACAGAAAGGTACCACTTATGTAGGAGGATTTGTGTCATCTCTGTATCACCCAGGGGCAGACTGACCATTTGGAAACTCGGGCCCGGGGTCAGTAGGGGGCTCCATGAGATGCCCCTGGTACCTTTTTCATAGGCTTTTTTGAGTTTGGGCAAGGACACAGGGGCCCCATGATCCCCTATTGCCCGGAGGCCCCATGAGTTGTCAGTCCGCCCCTGGTCACCTAAGCCTAGTCACATCAGCACAACCCCTGTGTGCTGGGACAACTGACTCCTATGCATGCTGGACTTGAAACTGGGCAAGAAAACTGCCTGAAGGAGCCTACCATCCTATCCAGAACCCTGAAGCAGAGAAGAATCAAACGGATAGGACATCGTCCTGAGCGAGCCCACCTCTCCCTTCTCAGAGCAAGCAACTTCTAGAGAGGATCACTCTGGCCAAAACGGAAATGCTCCACGGAGGAGAGGCCAGAACAGGTCCCAGACCATTAAAGCAGAACTAAACTTGCCTTCTCGCTAAATTACTGTACATGGTGGAGCAAGGTTTCTAGGGGGGCTGACCACTCAACATTGGGGGGGGGGGGGGGGGGGGGAAGGACAGTTAAATAACAACTTTCTCTATATCTATATAGATGGAAACCCCAATTATTTGGGAATTTGTTTTATACAAAACAAAGAACTCGCATAGCAAATTGTACAAATTTTTTAGAATTTAAAATATGAACGTATAATTTGCTTGGTCTTGCTGGAACCCATCAATATAATTCTGCCATGCTACATGAATAGAGATGGAGTGTCTAAGAGAACAAGTGACAGTACAGTGTGACAAATTCCACCACGGAAAGCACTTCTCACACCAGCGCTTTAACATTCAGCATTAGAAAAGACAGCATGTGACTTTATACTGGGCTCCCTGACAACAAAACACAGGCCCTTGTTTATAGAGCCAGTCATCAGAGGAACATCTTGGGCTTACGGCAAGGGAAACAACTGTCCTCCCTGGGGACCCGACTGAAAATAGAAGACACAAAGGCACAACCATCTACATTGGGAAAGGCAAGCTGCACTATACTGAATCCAACAGCTTCTTGCATTTTATCCCTTCTCCAGTCATCGCAGTCACAAAAGTCTCCAAATTATCAACATGCCAATGTATCCTGCCAGATCCTCTCTGCTCTTCAACACTGAATGTTCAACTTGAGAATTGCTAGAGTTGAAGTTGACTAAGTTAGGCAAAAAACTTAACCCCCCACTAAAAGCTACAGCTGGGACAGGCCAAGCTAGATCTATACATCAGCCTACAGCAGGCCATAGATTATGCAAATTTCTTTCCTTCAACCACTGGTGGAAAGAAAGACGTACTCTCATCAGTACAGTCAGAGTTGATGGGGGAAATCCCTTCCACAGCACTACTGTGTTCTCTCCACTATAGACGTTGGCAGCAATTGCATGTAAAATAATCCATCAGGCTTGGCTGTACCTAAATCAATGGATCAAATTAGATACAATCAGCCTGCCCATAGATGGATCTAATCTTGGCCAGTCCTTGGCTTAAGGCTGGTCATAGATTACTTTTTTTTCCCCAAAAAAAAGTAATGGATTCCTCCATCCACACATTTTAGGTGGATGGAGGAATTCCCTCTGCAACACTGTATTGACAGTGGGACTAAACTGAGATGGTGAGGAGTGAGAGCTTAGATTGAAGTCAACCTTTGCACCATGAGCGCACTTGGCTTCAGGAACTTCCAAGGTACTCACAAAAGGCTCTGAACTAGAGGGTAGCACCTGCTATTAGAGATTTAAACAAGTTTATTTAATTTTCCCTAGGACTTCAAAGTGATACGGAGATAATCCCACCTCCACCCCAATCCCCCCACATCCCCTTCCCACCACTTTAGCAAACCAATGCATAGCCCGCAGTTTGGACACTTCACTGTTCTAGGTGACAGACCCACATGACATTGCATCTATACACTGATCTAAGGGCAATCCGCTAAAGTAAATGCGGTCAGTTAGTGCATGAACAGTACAGTGCCCAGCAAGTTCTCAAGAACAGAAAGTCAAAGTGCCATCTGGCACCGGCAGCAATGAAAGCCTCTGAGCACAGGTCTGTATTTTTCAGTATTTGAATTTCCCGCCGGTTCCGTCCAGACGCTCGTAGGGAACGGAACCTGGAAGACGGATGGTGGCATCAGCCGGAGGAGATGACCGGGGACGCTGCAGGGGGGAAATCGCGGGAGCGCAGGACAAGGTAAGTGCTGGAGGGATCCCTGAGAAACGCTGCAGTGTATTCCCGAGTGTAACACGGGGTTACCGCTTTTGGTACTGAAAATTAACCCCAAGCTACACTCGGGAATACCGCCAGGGAGGTTAAATGTAATACTTTCCAAAGGGTTACAATCGGTCCTTACTCACCTATTAGTCCTGTACATACCACTGTCAAAAATTTAAATAAACTAGTCCCGTACCAGGGCCACTTCGTGCATACACCTGGTTTGATCATCTTTGTCAAGCCAGAAACAGGGGGACTCCTTGGCGAAAGGCATCTATAGTCAAGTATTCTTGTTACATTTGTTATCTTTGTCTGTTTTTAAATTAAATATTATATACAGTTTGATTTTGCGTACAAGTGTTCGTGTGATCTCATCACATCTCGAAAAGTCAGAAACCTAACCTATTTCAACTCCGCTTTCAAAACTAGTTTTCTCTTTGCTGCATTCCATTCCAACCAAATTTCACATAGCCTTGTGTGTAAACCAGAAGACAGCCCAGTGCTTGTGTCAGACAACATAGTAAGAACATGGATGGGATGGAGAGTGCAGGCCGTGCAGTCATGGCCAAGGCTGAGCGTAGGCGAGTGGGATTTGCTGAAAGTGCAGCTAGCCTTTTATGCGCTCGTTTCCAAGCCATAGGGTTCGTTAATCCTTAAATCAAGGAAACACGCAATGGAGTTCATATGAGTGTGGGGATCCCATGTACGCCCACAAGCTTTTTACAGTAGTTTTCAGGACAACCTAAATCTACAACCTTTGGCAAGATAGCCCAGCACAAATTAAATTTATTAAAAACCGTTGCACACCCTCATCTCAAACTATAGAAAAATGTTAAATCATTCCATAAGAGGTGACATTCGTACTGCAAAGTATACAGTTGATTACCTGATGTCCTGAAACTGCAAGCACCCAACACAGGTGGAGCTGGGGGTTGTTTCTTTTCTGTACTTGATGAAACTACCACATCTGTGCCCTTGGTAGGTGGTGCAGGCTTTGAAATAGTGTCTTCCATTTTAGACTCCCCTTTATTAAAGTCTAGCAACTTATCAGAAGCTTGAGCACGTTCTTTGGCTTTTTGCTGTGAATGTAAGTCTTCTGGTTTCTTAGGCTCATCTTTCAGGACAAGATCATCCTGCTTTTTGACTTTAACTTGATCCTCCTTACTAGGTTTGGAAAATTCCGGAATGAATGATACAGCGGATGGCTTTTCAAAGTGCACGGACTCGGTAGTGTGAGGCGCCTCTTCAGAATAGACAGTTTTTCCAAATGCTTCCATCTGTAAAGGTTTCTCCTGACTAGATATTTGTGTAACCAGTTCCTTAGCCAACAAATTTGTATCAAAACCGTAAGACAAAGTCTCTACATAAGCTTTATTCACAGCTTCCTTGGACCTCTTATCACTTTCTTGTTCCTTTTCGAATGTCTTTTCAAAGTGCACAGGCTTGTTGAACGGACGCACCTCTTCAGAATAGACAGTGTTTCCAAACGCTTCCATCTGTAAAGGTTTCTCCTGACTAGATAACTGTGTAACTGGTTCCTTGGCCAACAAATGTGTATCAAAAAAGCCAGATCCAGTCTCTACATAAGCTTTATTCACATCTTCCTCCTGATCACTTTCTTGCTCCTTTTCGAATATATCATCGTGAGACTTTATGTTGCCTATGGTGGCGACTTCTTCCTTGGAGATCACTTCTGCCTTCCAATGCTTGTATGAAGGTTCACTGGGCTCGGACTCTGGAGAGCTTTCATCATAATGTGAGCTATACTGGGAATCAAACTCATTTTTTAGGGCCTTTGGGAAATCGGTAACTTTTTCTGGTATTGTCTCCTTTATCAAATCACATGCTATGGATATGTATGGTGCCTCAGCCTCTACGGCTTTAGCCTTTTTCACTGGCTCAACATGTGCCACAGTGATTTCCTGTTCTTTCAAGCTTGCCTTATTAATGGCATCTTCATATGATGGAGGTTTCTCAGATTCAAACTTTATTTTCTCTTCACTGACAATGCCAACACGTCCTGCTGGAGAAACATCAGGTTGGGAGGCAGAGGTCAGTGGTGCCTCCATGACAATATCAGGAAGAACTGGTGAAGAGACAGAGTTTGAATCTTCAAACGGGGATGTGTTTTGTGTTGGAGGGGTAACTTCTTTTGATGCTTTTGCAGTGGTCTGAACCAAATCTATTTTCGGTTCATAATTCAGCTTTGGTATGCCAATATCATACACCTCACTTTCATAAGCTTCTTGTACAATATCAGGAGTAAGTCCTTCAGCTTTGTTGGAAGCCTGGGCACCTATAATTCCAGATGCATAGCTGGATGTGACGTACTCTACATCTTTGGCAACGTGTTCCAGGAAAGGATTAACCGTTGCGACATTTGAACCTAGATGGGATGTTTGAAAAGTCTCCATTCTATCCAAGCTCTTCTCAGTAAATGGATTTCCTCCATATGCCAATGGTGCAGCCTTTTGTAAAGGAGCGAGTGTTTCATAACTGGAGGAATCAGATATAGCTTCAGGAGATGCAGGAGATATATCATCAGATAGGTCTATATCCTTCTCGTCAATGTATTTTCCTTCAGGCTTTATGGATTCAAAAGTCAAATGACCGACATCACTTTTATTGCCTAGAGCCAGATCTTTAAATTCGTAGCCCACTGTGCTAACAAATGGTTTGAAGTCCACATAGTGTTCATCAACTCCTTCTTTGAGATCTGAAAACTCTTCATGAGGCGGTCCAACAGATTGAAGCATTCCTGAAAACATCTCTTTAGCGGACTGCGTGTACAGCTTTGCTTGGTCTACAGATGCAGACTCGAGCTGAGACGTGGGATGTTCAACTGCATAACCTCTATCAGAAAAGATTACATCTTCAACATCTCCTAGACCAAAGGTGTATTTGTAGTCTTTTCCCTCCGAATAGTCAGTCTTTGTAGCATACCTTTGCAAAGCTTCAGGAGTAGTGGAGTCAGCAGAGAAAGTGATAGTGGCTGTGTGCTCTTTAGGGTAATCAGCAGACAGAGGAGACAAAGAAGGAAGGGTAGTAGTAGATTCAAACAGCAGAGATGAAAGGTCCTCTTTGGCAGCTGGCTCAGTGCTAGAAGGCTGCTGTAAATCCATTACATTATCTGTAGCCATGAATAGAAAGGAAAGATGACAAGCAGAAAGAAAACTGATTACTTAGGGAAGAGTAACAGGAAACAGTGTTAGCTCAAGCACTCAAAGCTTTGTTAAAGAAATATAGTCAGCTTAAAAAGAGGTTTACCAGTTTAAATGAGAAGCAGACTCATTTCAGGAGAGCTACAGAAGACATTAGGGGATGGGAGGGGAGGGGAAATGGTTGTAGAAATCAGAATTCACTCAGTCTGATTAAAGCAAGTAGTAGGCACTTTTAAACAGCCAGTGAAAAATAGCATTAAAATCAATAAAACAAAGGAAGGGCTCAAGGAAATTCCCAGCTTTTTCCATATTTTGGCTACCTGGCTCTTAGAATTTGACTAGCCCCTTCTAGTAAGTAGGAGGCTCTGAAACAGGGGTCCTTTCAAGATTGAAAACACTTCCTATGTGTACCAGTCATTAATGGAAGCAACCATTTTTTGAAGCACAAGTGTTTTATCTGATTGATAATCCTTTCTTCTACCTTCCTTTGAGGCTTTTGGAGGACATGACAGTATTAAAGTGGAATTCCAGTCAAAATCGAAGGCTAAACCTACTTCCAACCACATTCTAAACCTAAAAATATCCCTATCCTTACCTATTCTAAAGTTGTTCTGGTCCGGTCCCAGGATTAGACATCAGTGGCGACTTCTATGTAGAGGGGAAGCCATCAATGAAAGCCCCATAGTAAGTCTATGGGCAACGTCCTCTCCTGAGACATTTGCAGCCATTGTCAGTTTTCTTTCCTGAATACAGAAGCAGCCACTAAAGACCAGGCCACAGCGGGTTCAGAAGTATAGGTATCTATTCTTTACAGGGTAGCATAGAATAGGTTTAGAATGGGAGTGAGTTTAACTGGAACTCCACTTTAAATATAGTTTGACTGGAACTCCACTTTAAATGTACATAACAGTCTGGATGACAGCATTCTCCATGAATCATATGTTAGAGGTACCCGGAGATCCAAGTGTGGTCCTCAATGTGTACATTCATTATTGCACACTTAAAAAAAGGCAAACCTTTTAAAATGGCGGGCCTTAACAAAAAAAGGCCATGTGGGTCTGTATAGTCATTGCTAGGCATCTTTTTTTGATAGCTACATCTGAACTAATAAACTGAAAAGCAGAGTCCCAGAATACTCAGCAACTGCTTTTCTTCTTGTATTTAATATGCTTTAAAAGGGGGGAGAGGAGGCATTCCTTAAAATATGTGAAGAAATCTAATTTTTCTCTTTGGGGTAAAAAAGGACCACCTAGATAAGTTTAGGACAGATGTGCACAATACAAGGTCTCTGGTGAGTGGAGCAGAGGATAGGGTGAATAAAGCAGTATAGAGAAGTTAATTAAAGAAAAGTGAACAAGCATGAAGCATGTTATATTTGTCACTCTCAGGCATCCATAAAGAAATGTTCAAAACACAGCAAACATGGAAGTTTCAAAATGTACGTTTTTTGTTTTTTCTTCAAAAGCTGTTCACACAATTTATGAAATTATGTAGGTCTCAAATTTTTCTGGAATGGGGTATTTAGCAGTCAATTCACGAGTAACCAATGGCTTCAATAAAGGCTTCATTCACCTTTACTAATAAACTGCCTATGCAGGTAACGGGATCCTGTAGATAAAAACAAAAAAAAACTATGCAGCTCTGACCAAAGTTAAATAGAAAAGCCCCTTATGATGCCACGCATGATGAAATGTGTAAGGCGGAGCTGGAACATACGATGCACCACGTATGAGTGAGATACTTGCATCCACCCTAGATACTGGCATTTGGAGTTTTCTTTCCCTGTGACTTGCACATGCGTTTTACATGCTGGAATCTGTAAATGTATTGGTTTAATAAATTTTTTTTTTCCCCCGTTTTATACGGATCTTCACTATGGAGGGTACTTTTTTCTCCATGATGCCTGGTACATGCCTATGATGTTGTTCTGAACGGATGTCTCGTTCCGAAGTGGAAAATTATTTGGCTACCCATTAGGGACCACAAGGCCGTTGAAAGTGGAGGAACACTCCAGTATTCTGCCAGCTGCTTTTAAAATTTAATAGACCATAGTGTAAATTTTTTCTCTTTAAATAGACGTTAAATAATGCCCTTGCTGTAGGATCTAGGCCAAACTTTCTAAACAAATGGCCAATTTACTGTTCTTCCGACTTTAGGGGGGTCGGAGTGTGCCCAGTGGGAGTAAACAATGCACCATCTTTGGTATTAGGGGGAGGAATAGTGCCCTATTGTTAGTGGCAGGAATTATGCCCCATTGTTTATGTCCGTAATAATGTATCAAGGGCCGGATAAAGACAAGCAAAGGGCCACATCCAGCTCCCGGGCTGCAGTTTGGAGACCATTGATCTAGGCCATTTACATGCCTCCTGAAACCTAGCTAGAATCCTCCCATCCTGGCCTGTTAGGACATTGCAAGGCACACCCATTTAATATAAACCTCTCCCATGTGCTCTCTCTCCACCCGTCGCAGTAGCTCTGAGCCCGGCAATGCTGCAATGGAGGAGATAACTGACCACACGTTTGAGAACTCGCTTCTGTGACAGTGTGGGTGAGAAGTAATGGCTGGAAGTGTCTTAGCAATGTCCTAGCAACAAGGCGGGTGAGGATAATGCCATCTCTGGAAGTGTTAAAGCCTGGCTTCAAGAGGTGCATAAAATAGCCTACACCTAGAGAAAGGGCATTATTCCAACTTTAGCCAAACTAGCACTTTGTTATTATCTATAGGTACCCCATTACCTGCATAGGCATGTTTTTTGATAAAGGTGAACCAACCCTTTAAAAGTATATCTTTAGCCAAAACTAAAAAACTTCCATTTTGGATAAATTGGGAATGTTAAAAAGTCCTGCCTTTTTTGCCATCTGTGTCCCATTACAGAGAATTCTCATCACATCTGTTCACATAACAGTGTTCCCAATAGGTTTCCCCTCCTTTTATATCTGGGTGACAATTTAACATTTTTCTTCACTTGTGCAGGCCATAGATTGGTCGTTTATCGGCCGATTTTCCGCCCGCACGAAAAATCAGCCGATATTCGCGCCGTTAGTGGGGCCAGCCCGTCGGCCGTTTTTCATGGATCTTCTCGTTTACTTTTATCAGTCATGTTGGAAAATTCATGAAAACCGGTCGTTTTTCGTGGACATTGGTAGCAGCATCGCTGTCTGCAACGACCGATTTTTCATTTATGGGCCGAAAAATCGGCCGATAAACGACCAGTCTATGGCCAGCCTTACGGTCCCCGTGACAATCCTCACCAGAATAAAAAGGGAGGGTGAACCTCTCAAAGAAAGACACAGACAGTAATAAATGACAGGGTAAAATATTCCCTGCTGTACCCAAAAAGAAACAGAAAGAACACCATTAAAAAGATAGGTAATGTCTGCTCGAATTCCACATCTACCATGTGAACCAAAATGACCAATGCATACTTGTTAAGGCTGAAGTTTAGGGGGGTTTTTTTGTTTTTGTTTTTTTCTTTGCAGAGCAACCATTAGTCCAGTTTGGACCAATGTATGCATGCATATGTCATACCTTCATACCTGACCAATCCCTGTGTATGCTGCAAATCACTGTAGTAGTCGCTGCTGCCAGGGCCAAGACAAGGGGTGGACAGGAGGGGCAGCTGCCCAGGAAGTAGCAGTAGAGAAGACGCCTCTTCACCACAATTCCCAGACCAATGGCTAGCAATCGGAAGGGCGCAGATTCAGGTCTGCTCTGAGAGCTACTGATGCCACACACGTTCCAGTTGTCTACACTCAACCCCATCTGCCCACAGCTGATAAAAAAAACAACTTTTTTTTTTACAACAAACCACACCGGGCATATGCAAGTACGTTCTATATGCTAGAACACAAGCAATTGGCCAAATGTGTAGAAAACACTCCATGGCAACCATGAACAAGCGGTTTAAAAAGGGGGCTGAGAAGGGGCACAGGGTGGTACACCCATTCTACAGCTTCTATTAGGAGCGTGGGAGAGGGAGCAGTTCCATATCCTTGCCCTGGGCCCTGAACAAACCTGTCCCGATACTGGCTGCTGCTACTGCAGTGAAAGCAGAAGTCTTCAGGGTCCAGTGCCCTGCAGCCACAACTCTGCATAGTAACCATATGGAGTTGCTCACTCAACACTGCCGCCATTTTTTCCCAAATACAAAGCCTTCTCTGAATGGATGAGGTGGACAGGCAAGGGGCTGACTTCACAATCTTCACCTCATCCAAATCAGAGAATTCCCTTTATTCACTGATGAAAACAAAAGGCTCTCTGAATGGTGGCAGGTGATCCCCTGTGGTTGCTATGCAGAATTTCAGCCACACGATACTGGACCCTGAAGAATGCGTCTATCACTGTAGTAGCAGGGATGAACAGTGATGTGCAGCTTATACAGGGATCGGTTAGCTATGACATATTTACAAACCACGTGTGGCTCCTCTTCTAGTTCAATATTGCCTGGTTGTTGTCTGGACAGCTGCAGCATTGTCCACTACTCATGAATCCAATTAAAGGCTCTCTCATTTACATTAACTTGTTAAGCTGCTGCTAATCATTGTTCTAGAAGAAGTGTGACTGCCCTTACACACCTTTTGACTTTGACATCAGTCATGAGAAGCCACCTTCACATCTACCGTAAACAGGGGTTACAGTTGCTCAGAGTTTAGTGGACCAACTTTAATGTCACCCAATATGTTCATCAGCTGGCACATGTACCGAATTGTCACACAAGCACAGTGCTGAAGACTGCAAACCAATTGGCTTCATTTATGTGCCTCTTGTAATTCCCTGTTCAAAAAGTACTCCATAGAAGAGGAAGAGGCTGCACTGGGAGCCAAATAGGATATGCAGCATACGTATGTGCTTACAAGGAACGTGATAGGAAGAAAACAGAGGGAACAGAGAGATGACCTCATGCATCTCCCACTGCTCCTTCACTGTCCACTGTATCAATTTACAGTGTGTCATATCTGCTATACTGTAAGATAGGGCTGTGTTAAGTCCTGGTTCACACTGTTGTGGAATTTGAAGTGTTTTCAGTGCGAATTCCGCACCGCATCAGAATAGCACCCCGTTCATGCGAACCGCTGCAGGTGTGTATGTTAACACCCCGAAAGCGGTCTGTAAAACGTGGTGCGATGTGAAGAATCGGATTGCATAGGTGTGAATATCTATGCGATCCGATTCTAGTGCGGACCCAAAAAAGGGTTCTGCACATTTTTTCTGCACATTTTTGGTGCGTGTGCGGTGCGATTAGAGCCGTACAAAAATGTATGGCTCCGATCGCACCGTACACAAATCGCATGTGATTTGCACAGGAATGCAGTGTGCGGTTCCTGTGCGAATCACATGCGATATACTGCACCGCACATATGTGAACCCAGGCTAAAGGCCTGAATGGACAGAACTGCAGACCCTTTGGCAGGTAAAAAGCTACCGTATCAACATTTCATTCATGTATTACAGGATTTGCCTGGAGTTCATCCCTTAGCACATTCTGGGGAATATACAGTGCAACTCATTAATATGATGAAAAGATTGCAACGCTGACCCTTTTGTATTGATGGGAGGACAATTAATATCCAGTACAAGGCCTGACCCTTTTGTATGGATGGGAGGACAATTAATATTAATATCCAGTACAAGGCCTGACACCCTGAAACATTAGGTGCCCATTCCTACTGTATCACAAGAGGGGAATTTGTTTTCTGGGTTGGATCTACAAAGCCATAAGACAGCATTTTCATTTTTGCAAATTGTCCACATTAGCTAGAAGTGTGCTGGGAAATCCAAAATGATACTTTTCACAACTAAAGTTGCATTTTGGAACAAAATAAAACGTAAACAGTGCAAAGAATAATGGCGTCTAAAGGCATGTTATATTTTATATATCCAATATTCTGGTTGTACAAGAACTGGGGATCAAAATGGTTGGGGCCCTTGTTATTAGCTTTGGTAATGGTCATTTTGATTCCATGGCAAATTTTACAAAAGTGTTATTACACAGCAGTACCAGAAAGAAGAGCTACGAGGTAGACAGGCTACACTAGGACATCAGATGCAGAGAGCCAGCATAAAAACAGTGACAGCAGAGTGGAGCAGAGAGAACTTGCCTGCAGAGGATTGCATCAGAGGTGCAGATGAAGCAGGAAGAGGAAAGAGGTTCACATCTGAAAAACAAAGACAAGAAAGCCTCAGCAGAAGTAAGATGCGTAATAGACAAGCAAGGGCAATAGGGAACACAAACATGACTCGCCGCACGTGATGCAAGAAACATTTATTGTATTAGACAGGACAGCTCTATCCGGTTTCAAACCGTTTCAGCAACGCATTGCGCACCATGCACGTTGGCATTCATTTTCAATAGAACACCAACAGACCCGCCATAAAGTGCTACCGTGCATTGCCAACAAAGGTGTAGTCTGCGGTGATCTGTGGTGCACTGGCAGTCCATTCAAAATGAATAGGCTACCTTGATGTACCACGGGTAAACGCACTGCACTGAGTTCCAGTTCATTAAACCAGTTGCTCGCAGGAACAGGAAACAAGGATTGTGGATGGCTGCCATAGGGACCAGTCCCCTTTATTCCAGGTTTCATAAAAAAAATACACCCATCGTGTGAACATTGAGCATTATTCATATTAAAGGCATGTATGTTTCTGACAACACATATGAAGAGGAGATTTCTTCATATCAGCACAGTGGCTAAATGGTTAGCACTTCCGCCTGGCAGTACTAGGGTCGCTGGTTCGAATCCCAACCATGACACCTCCTGCCTGGAGTTTGCATGTTCTCCCTGTGCCTGCGTGGGTTTCCTCTGGGTACTCTGGTTTCCTCCCACACTCCAAAGACATGCTGGTAGGTTAATTGGATCTTGTCTAAATTGGCCCTAGTATGTGTATGTATGAATGTAAGCTAGGGACCTTAGATTGTGCACCCCTTGAGGGTTAGGGACTGATGTGAATGTACAATATATATGTAAAGCGCTGCATAAAATTGACGGCGCTATAGAAGTACCTGAAAGAAAAATAAATATCTGAATCCAAGTAAAATTAAGTGAGCTTGCGGTCACAGCAAACCAAAAAAGAGCCCATAAATTTGCTGTCTCAATTGTATCAACACATTGCATGCGGTCTATTGGCACTGATCAGACTACTGAAGTTACAGATACCCTGCATTGGTGTCCATTACATGTAAAGTCGTCATGCAGGACGGACGGTGCTACAGGCACCAGGTATCATGTGAAGTCTGTCAGATGTACAGTTCAGAAGGTATTCCAGCAGACTGGTTGTCACTGCTCATTAGTTCACATCTATGCAATCAAATATTTTTGTTTCGATGTAAATTCTACCCCTACAGCTGAAATTTATAGAAAATAAATGTGCCGATTTTCTCCAACGCAGGAGGAGCCTGCAAGAATAGCCTTCCTATAACGTGCTAAAATACACCCGTGTGCGAAACATGTCTTGTTAACCAGTTTGTTAAAGAAAACTAAATATTCTGAAATTCACTGGGACAGGAAGTGAAGGATATCGGGGTGTCTTAGGCTTTTATGGAGTTGAGTTTAGGAGCTGCTCATGTACACGAAGCCCAAGACACCCCGATATCCTTCACCTCCTGTCCCAGTGACAGGGGAAGCCAGACAAGTTCTGAAGTTAAATCCCCCCAATAGGGTCAGAAAAGAACAAAAACACTTGTTAAGCTTCATGTACACGAGCCTACCCTGACTGCCGAAAAAACTCAAATCGCGGTAACCTCGGTACCACGATTTCCCATGGTCGGCGGTGAAAACATTCAGATCCTGAACGTGATTCTAACCTCACCTAAACTCGGCAGCTCCTAAACTCTGCTAAAAGCCTATGGAGTACATGGACATCTAGGCTTTTATGGAGACAAGTTTAGGAGCTTTGGCAAAAAAAATGCCAAAAAGCTCCTAAAACGAGTTTATCAGCTGCTCGTGTACATGAAGCCTTAGAGTATTTTTTCATTAACCTCCCTGGCGGTATTCCTTTCTGTAGCTCGGGGTAAAATGTCAGTACCAAAAGCAGTAACCCCGAGCTACACTCAGGCTTACCATGCAGCGCTGCATAGGGGGTCCCTGCAGCACTTACCTTGTCCTTCGCTCCCACGATGTGTCCCCTGCAGCATCCCCGGCCATCTCCTCCGGCTGATGCCGGCATCCGGCTTCTGTGTTCCGGTCCCTGTGACGTCGGGACGTACGGGCGCCGCCGGGAAATTTGAAAATTTTAAAAAATGTCATTTTTTTCCAAACAACTTTTACATAGTAAAACATTGCTGTTTCAACTCATATCACATACATATTGTCCTGAGTGCTTTGTCCTGTACCCTGCCTGCATTTTGTCTGTTCTTTCTGCCTGGAAACTGAGAAACGTCCATGGCGTCCAAAAAGTGTCCCTTTATGTCAAAAGCGGGTTTAGATCAGCTAGAGAATAGTGATAGTAAGTCAGAACCACTTGCAGAATTGAGTGATAATGATTCGTGGGGGAAATTCGTCAGACACTGAAAACGATTCTGCGACTTTGCTCAGTGATGTGCGAACTTGGCGCTATATTTCAAATTTCAGTGTTTTCGGTTTGATTATATTATTGAATTAAACGTATTATATTATTTTTTACGATTATTTATTAAATTACAATTTATGATTTCGTGTTTCAAGTTTTATCATACCCGGGATGTTTACTAGACTCTTGTTCGGACAGATTTCAGTGAGTTATTCCTAAAAATTACAGCCTACAATAAAAAAAAACGACATATTTCCATGCAAAATAATGGTAACGCTTTCAGCACCAAAAATCTGAAATAATCAGACCGCCAGGGAGGTTAATCATCTAGATATATTTTTTGCAAAAATCACTTATTGAGAGGTCATTTCTAGGAAATAAATAATTAAGAAGGACAAAGATGCCTGGCTGCTGGCATGACACCCATGTCACATGCTTTCCATTAGCAGAGCCTGCCCATCTATTTAGGAGAGTATGGATGAGCAAGCCAGACCGGGAGTCTCCAAGTGAACCACATTCCGCAGCTCGCAGAAGCTTTTGAGTGGTTGTTCAGCCACTTAAATCACTTCTGCATTAAAAAGGGAAATGCACATATTAATACCGGGATGATGCCTGTATAACCACTGTCAACAGAAATCATATGACAGTCTACAGTCTGCAAGTGGTTAAGAGATCTATACAATAGATAAAGATAAAAACCAGAGTCAAGTTCTAAACATTCTCTTTCCATAAGTAAGCAGAAAAAAAAAAAAGCGTTTTGTCTGAAGTTGGGCTTCTAGAATATTTCAGATATACATTTCATCATATGTTCAGCTTAAACTGCCTTTATTATTTAGCTAGTGCCGACTGAGAACCCTCAATTCTTCACCTATATTGCCTTGAGAAATCTTTTGCATTTGATCTCACATTTGGCATCACTTGCCCTGAATCTGGGCCTGGCTTGGCTTGGTTATAGTGGTAAAATATAATCCACAAAAATAACGTCCACAAAAATAGTTACAAAAATATTCTCTTCCGTGTCCAACTTGCACTTCCAAAAAAAAAATCCAGTGTGTACCTCAAAAAAAAAAAAAAAAAAATACTACCTAGTGCATTACCTTTGATAACATAACAGCTGGTATATACTTTAAGCAAACAAGTATATACTTAACACAAATACGTGCAAAAATTAATACACAAAATTCAAATCGTGAGCAACACGTGAATCGTGAAATCACTCTGTGTACGCCTTAAATATATAAATAAACATGAGCGATCAGTGTACACTCAAAAATATAAAGATAAAAAATATATTAAAAAAAATAAAAACAAAATAAATCAAAATAAAATAAAATTAAATAGTGCACTCTTTGTGAACACTTCTAGAGTTGAAATGCATACAATTACCCTCTTTTAATAGGTGTTTGTGGGACTTTGTTAGATTTACAGTTTAAAGCATTCTATAATTTATTTATGATCTTTCTGGATAACGAAATTATATATTTGGTTATAGTGGTGTCTGTTGTTCACCTATGGTGATCCTGGGGGCAGCCAATGAGGTGAACACAGCAAGCAGAGTAGGTACAGTATTACACCCAAACTGGACTTTTGTAAAAAAAATAAAAAAAATACCTTACGAAATGTTAGTGCACAAACCCAATTGCTTGGTAAAATATAAAAGATGGTATTAAGCCCAGTAAATAGATAACAAACATGTCCCGCTTTAAAATCGTCATGCCCTTGGAATGGAGCCAAACTACAAGATGCCTTAGGCCCCTTTCAGATGGGGCGGTCCCGTCAGCGGATCCACTTGCTCACTGGGAGATCTCTCCGCTGATCCCCCGCTAAACAAGTGGATGACAGGTCTGTGTGCACTCCACTGACCTCCACTAGGCACAGACCCGCTGTTTTCTATGATGTGGTCAGATAGAAACGGGCCCCTGTCTGTTTCCATCCGACTGTAATCGGAACCGCCAGACGGTGTGAAAGGGGCCTTACAAGACGGTAATAGCGTGTAAACAACAAAACCAAAGTGACAAAATCCTGGTCTCTTCTGGTTTCATATGCCGTTGAGATGATTGGGGAACAGAAGTTCCTCCTTCAACCACCAGTTTCAGTCTCTTGCTCCCTGGTGGAATCCAGAGGACATACGGGTACATCCATTTGAGAGAAGAGATTAAAAAATAATTCCACTTTTGAAAGAAAAAAAAAACACAAAAAACAAAACCACACAACAAAACAAAAAACACCACGCACGCACGCCCTCCCTCTGGTTGATCAATGCACATTACAGAGCTATTAAACTTTGTAGCAGATTCCTACCTTTTGTTGCTCTGAAATTATAGCGGTTTGTTTCACTATAGTTACATAGTTAGTCTGGCTGAAAAAAAAAAAAATAAAAAAATAAAAAGACAAAAGTCCATCCAGTTCAACCATTAAAAAAAAAAAAAAGTTATAATCCTACACCCACAGTTGATCCAGAGGAAGGCAAAAAACCCAGCAAAGAATGATTCAATTTGTTTCTGCAGGGGAAAAAAATTCCTTCCTGATCCCCAGAGAGGCAATTGGATATTCCCTGGATCAACTTTACCAATAAATGTTAGTATCCAGTTATATTCTGTGTATCCAAGAAAGAATCCAGGACTTTTTTTTTTTTAAAGCAATCCACTGAGCTGGCCAGAACCAACTCTTGAGGGAGTCTATTCCACGTTTTCACTGCTCTTACCGTGAAGAAACCTTTCTGTGTTTGGAGATTAAATTTCTTTTCCTCCAGACGTAAAGAGTGCCCCCTTGTCCTCTGTGATGACCTCAGGGGGAATAACTCTACACCGAGTTCACTATATGAACCACTGATGTATTTATACATGGAGATCATATCCCCCCTTATGTATTTATACATGGAGATCATATCCCCCTTATGTATTATACATGGAGATCATATCCCCCCTTATGTATTTATACATGGAGATCATATCCCCACTTATGTATTTATACATGGAGATCATATCCCCACTTATGTATTATACATGGAGATCATATCCCCCCTTATGTATTATACATGGTGATCATATCCCCCCTTATGTATTATACATGGTGATCATATCCCCCCTTATGTATTATACATGGAGATCATATCCCCCTTATGTATTATACATGGAGATCATATCCCCCCTTATGTATTACACATGGAGATCATATCCCCCCTTATGTATTATACATGGTGATCATATCCCCCCTTATGTATTTATACATGGAGATCATATCCCCCCTTATGTATTATACATGGAGATCATATCCCCCTTATGTATTATACATGGAGATCATATCCCTCCTTATGTATTATACATGGAGATCATATCCCTCCTTATGTATTATACATGGTGATCATATCCCCCCCTTATGTATTATACATGGAGATCATATCCCCCCGTATGTATTATGCATGGAGATCATATCCCCCCATATTATGCATGGAGATCATATCCCCCCCTTATGTATTATACATGGAGATCATATCCCCCCTTATGTATTTATACATGGAGATCATATCCCCCCCTTATGTATTATACATGGTGATCATATCCCCCCTTATGTATTTATACATGGAGATCATATCCCCCCTTATGTATTATACATGGAGATCATATCCCCCTTATGTATTATACATGGAGATCATATCCCTCCTTATGTATTATACATGGAGATCATATCCCTCCTTATGTATTATACATGGTGATCATATCCCCCCCTTATGTATTATACATGGAGATCATATCCCCCCGTATGTATTATGCATGGAGATCATATCCCCCCATATTATGCATGGAGATCATATCCCCCCCTTATGTATTATACATGGAGATCATACCCCCCTTAATCTCCTCTTCTCAAGAGAATAAATTCAGTTCCTCTAATCTTTCCTCATAGCTGATCTCCTCCATGCCTCTTATCAGTTTGGTTGCCCTTCTCTGTACTTTCTCCAGTTCCCCAATGTTCTTTTTGTGAATTGGTGCCCAAAACTGAACTGCATATTCCAGATGAGGTTTTACTAAGGATTTGTACCGGGGGGGGGGGGGGGGGGGGAATGATATCTCTCTCTCTGGAGTCTATACCTCTCCTAATACAAGAGAGGATTTTTCTCGCTTTAGAACCCGCAGCTTGGCATTGCATGCCGTTATTAAGCTTGTGATCTACTAGAACCCCGAGATCCTTCTCCACCATTGATTCCCCCAGCTGTACCCCCCCCAGTATCTATGATGCATGCATATTCTTAGCCCCCAAGTGCAGAACCTTACATTTATCAAACATTGCTTTGAGGTCAGCTTGTAAATTGAAGATATCCTGTAAGGACATTATTCCACTGCACAGCTTGGTGTCGTTTGCAATGACTGAAATGGTATTTTTAATCCCAGACCCGTAATCGTTTAGAAATATATTAAAAAGTAAGGGTCCCAACCCCAGACCATTCAGATAATGAATCATTAACCACTACTCTCTGAATGCGATCTTTTAGCCAGTTTTCTATCCATTTACATACAGATTTTTCCAAACCCGTAGACTTTACCTTACACATTAGCCGGGTGTGGGGAACTGTGTCAAACGCTTTTGCAAAATCCAAGTATACCACGTCCACAGCCCCCCCTCTGTCCAAGTATACCACGTCCACCGCCACCCCTCTGTCCAAGTATACCACGTCCACCGCCACCCCTCTGTCCAAGTATACCACGTCCACCGCCACCCCTCTGTCCAAGTATACCACGTCCACCGCCACCCCTCTGTCCAAGGTTTTGCTCACTCCCTCATAAAAAGAAATCAGATTTGTTTGCCAACTTCTGTCTTTCATGAATCCATGCTGTCTGTTGCTTAAAATATTTTTTTCCAGCAAGAACTCATCTATGTGGTTTTTTATTAAACTCTCCAGTATCTTCCCAACTATAGAAGTTACACTAACAGGTCTATAATTACTTGGTAAAGATTTTGACCCCTTTTTAAATATTGGCACCACATTGGCGTTACACCAATCCAGTGGTACTATGCCAGTCATTAAAGAGTCCCTAAAAAATAACTGGCTTTGAAATGACAGAGCTCAATTCTTTAAGGCCCCGTGGGTGTATGCCGTCTGGTCCAGGTGCTTTATTCTCCTTTATGCTGTCTAAATATTTTTGGATCACATCAGTTGTGAGCCAATGTGGATCATTTGGAGCTGTGTCAGTACCATGCCCATTATGGACAAGAGCTCCCCCATGCTCCTTTGTATACACAGAGCTGAAGAAGGGATATAATAAATTTGCCTTGTCCCCAGTCACCCACTCTAGATTATGTTGTAAAGGGCCTACATACTTGGACTGGACCTTTTTACTATTAATATATTTGAAGAATTTTTTGGGCGTTGGTCCTGCTATCTTTTGCAATCTGTCGTTCGTTTTCAATTTTTGTGGCCTTTATTTCCTTTTTACATATTCCGTTATATTCCTTGTAATGTTTAAACGATGATAGCGTTCCTTAGTTATTATATTTAATAAAAGCTATTTTCTTATTATCAATAGTCTTTAACTTTGGCCGTAAGCCACATAGGTTTGATTTTTAGCCTTTTAAACGTGCTGCGCATGGGAATATATTTTGCAGTGTGTTCACATACAGTCTTTTTGAAGAACTCCCATTTCTGTGTAGTGTTCATGGATGCCAATATTCCCTACCAGTCTAAGTCTTGGAGAGCAACTCTGTCGTGGAAAATTAGCTCTCTTGAAATTGAGCATTTTTATTTTCCCAGTATGTGTTTGCTATTTACAGCTAACAATAAATTAAATCATGTTATGGTCACCGCTACCCAGATGTTCTTTTATATGGACATTCGTAATAAACTCTGCATGGTTTGAGATTACCAGGTCTAGCAGAGCATCATTTCTAGTAGGGGCTTCTATGAACTGTACCATAAAGTTGTCCTGTAGTAGGTTTAGAAATTTTTGCCCTTTAACTGTTCCTGCAGTACCATTACTCCAGTCAATTTCCGGGTAGTTAAAATCCCCCATTATCACTGTCCCAGCCCTTTCGATCTGTGCAAGGAGCTGAGTTTCCACCTCAACACTGGGAGGCCTATAACAAACTCCAATGGATTACCTTTGTAGTACACACCCCAAAGGTGCAGTTCCACCCATAACACTTCAGCCTCATCACACTCTCCATCTACTAGGTCCTCTTTCACACTCGCTCTGAGATCACTTCTCACAGAGACAGACACCACCATCTTTCCTGTTTACTCTGTCTCTCCGAAAGAGAACATAGCCAGGAATATTAATGGCCCAGTCATGTGAAGAATCAAGCCAAGATTTAGCATTACCAATCATAGTTCTCTTCATGCACCAAAGCTTCCAACTCACCTATTTTGCTTGGCAGACTTCTGGCATTGGTGAACAAACACTTTAAATCATTGACACCTTGTTCACACGTATTTTGCATATTTTTTATTTTCATACAAATGGTACCACTTTCCACTGGTTGTTTGTAACATAGGAACCTTCTTATCTGCCATAGCCCTCCCCCCCATCTTTCCCCATTCCACCCATGTCCTTAGACTGATTCTGGAAGGTGGGAGGGCTTGAATCCCTAGAATTACCTGATACATTCTCAGTGCCCTGGTGAGAAAAGCTGCAGGGTCTGCATCCCTTTAGAAGTATTAAACCCTTTGGGGAGTATCTCACCAAAATTTTAAATTCCTATTGCAGGGGATGCCCAAACTCTGACTTGGTGCAGACTTCTGGGAAAATAGGTGAGCCAATCACAGAAGCAGGAAATAACATTTCTGTTGGTGTTCTGCATACCAGCTGTGTACAGAACTCCTCCAGGTTGCCATATCACATTTTACAGAAAATGACAGCAGCTGCAGACTGAAATGGAAAAGGTCATTTTTAATAATATTAAACAGGTCTTGTGTGTAGCAAATTTATATGCTTTTAGACAACAAGGGCTGAGCAGCTCCAATTTCCAATGTTTAATATTGATATAGACAGACAAGCATAAAATACATGTCTAGTGGTCATCATTTTTTCCATCTCTACATTGAGCCAAACGGTTGTATCTAAAACATGCAAAATCAATTACAGCTTATTTGCCTTACATAAATTTTTGGTCACTTTCCAACACATGCAGCTGACGCCAGCAAAGGTCAGGACAACAGAACCTCAGGGAGATATTACTGCAATCTGATAATACCAGCAGCAATGTGCTACTGTTCGTTGCCATAGTGATCATCATGATAAATAAATAAATCAGGAAAACGGGGGGGGGGGGGGGGGGGCTGGGGCTAAATTATATCTAAGTGTTGCTCATAAGACATAACCGAGCTCAACACCAAGGCATATTGTCCAATGCAAAATGGCCACCAGGATTGTTACACGCGGTACTCCCACAATCTGTTCTTGCTGAATCACCATCAAGCAACATGGCAGGTACAGAGGATGGGCACTAGCTGTTAAAGACAGGAGTAGCTATTACTACAGTATTTAAACTTTCCTACCTGCACCTTGTATTTTTCATGTGCATATGTGCAGTGATCCTGTAGTTTTGTGTCATTTGTTGCCCTATACCAGTGTTTCTCAACTCCAGTCCTCATGGACCCCCAACAGGTCATGTTTTCAGGATTTCCCTCAGATGAAACAGCTGTGGTAATTACTAAGGCAGTGAAACTGATCAAATCACCTGTGCAAAATAATGGAAATCCTGAAAACATGACCTGTTGGGGGTCCATGAGGACTGGAGTTGAGAAAACACTGCCCTATACCATGAGTCTCCAAACTTTCTAAACAAAAAAAAAAAAAAGGACCTCCGCTCCGTGAGGACGTCGATGACGAAAAGCTTAGGGCGGTGCCTTTGGATGTGAGGTTCAGAATACTCCTGGTTTGTCTGCACGTTGCATGTGCATGTTTGGCTGGGTCTGAGTCGCCTGTATTCATTACACACGCTGTCTATACTGGTGTCAGTCTGGACACCTTGCTTGTAGGTGCATTTCTTCATTAAAGTTTGCTGCTTTTTAAAACATACTGCACCATGATTGCTCACTTTTTTCTTTTGAGTGACGGTCTGATCATCTCTCAGTTTGGATACTAAATCACCTTTGGAAAGGATTTTCAACTTTGCAGCACATCATCTGTTGGAGTTCATCCCTCATTTCTTCAGTGTTGTTGTCACCATATTATTCATTTCTCCCAGAACAACAAGTACTATATGCTGGTTTTTCAACAATAAGCATATTACTCTGGTAAGTTCTATTTAACCATTTTTGGTGGTGGATTTACTTGGTGATGAATTATTTTGGACATTGATTATTTGAACTTTTGGACTTTCATTTTTGCTGGATTTTATTTTGATTTAAAATATTGTTTTATTTACTTTGTTACACTTTTGTATGTATTTAAGCGCAACCTATTTTTTTGAAGTTTTGTATATCCCAAAAGTTTATAGGCTAGGTTTTGCAGCTTACGGTTTTATATAATTTCCGTGTGCGTGTCCGTGTCCGTGTGCGTGTCGGGGTTCACTGAGGCCAGCAGGATGAAAAAAATGTCCTATCAGCGGGAGGAATGGTGCCCCTTTGTTGGCATCAGTGGATGGAATCGTGCCCCAAGGGTCAGATACATGCAAGCAAAAGGGCCACAGTTTGGAGACATCTGCCCTATAAACACAGACTATGTAAATCTTCACATTCTGGGGTCAAAAGTTTCAGTTTGTGTTCAAACATGAGCATGCGGCCTGGTACTGCACAGCTATTAATGCAGTGTAAGAACTCACACTTCCTGTGAACTACATATCCCACAATCCCTTGGTCTCTCATTCTAGCACTGGTGCAGGTGAGAGCTAAACAGTAACTAGATCTGACAGACACAAACAGGCAGAACATCCACCAAGAGATCACCATGCAGTTTTTCATCACATCAACACTCTCACATTTGTGATGCAACACATAAGTGAGCACAGGTGAGTCATGCACTGGATGCTGTGTGACCAGATACAAGAAGATTCCCGCCCCTTTAGCAAACAGGGACAAGCTTGGTGAATGAATACATGGACATAGGTGACTCTATCATCCATGACACTACAAACTGCAGCCACAACCTGCGAGTCCATCATTACAAGGTACGGCAAAAATACATCACAGGGAACAGAACTACACTGATACCTAGTTCAAACAACAAAAACATTTGAAAGGTGTACAATTCCTTAACCTAAAATAAGTTTTATAGATACGACTTTGTAGGTACATGCGCTGCCCTATTTTTGTTACAATATTAAAAGTGTAGAGCTGTAGATTAACCTCCATCACCATTCTACCTCCCTGCTTAACTACCTAGCGGAGTGCTTCGTCTGACGCATTGGGGTCGATTTACTAAGCCTAGAATAGAGCCTGTTCATTTAGCAAAGTGAATAAGATGAAGCAGTATTTACTTCAATCATCCAATTATGTGCCAGCAATAATCCAGCTTTTTCAAAGCTGAGCTCCATACAAATAGCTAAATGCACCGCTGCAATGCATTTATGGGTGCTGTGTTACCTCTATCCAGTCCTGAGATTATCACAGCCCAGTAATCATAAACGTCACAGCCGTTGACCTGACTACAAGCTCTATATATTGCCATAGTTGTATCATGAATCCGGCAAAGACATTCTACCATGGGCTGGTCATCGCTCTACAAAAAAACAAAAAACAAAAAAAAAAAACAAAAAAACACACCACACATGGCAGGCCCCATTCAGTTGCCTGCAACCCACAAACAACCAGGTATGTTAGGGAAGCAGAAGGATAGCCAAGTTTAAAGTGGTTGTAAATCTCTGAAGAGAAAACTGAACAAAGCATATCCTTCTATATGATGTACTTGCCTCAATCCAAGGTAACAAGTGTGATTTCTAACTGTCTCCTTCCTCTGCTTTCTGCAGAAGTCACCTCTGACTGGTTATGCCAACACTAAGGGATCCTGAGAGCGGCACTCCCTCCCCTACAGCACACAGGTGGAGATTGGTAGCCTAGGCCAGTGGTCGGCAAGCCGCGGCTCGCGAGCCACATGCGGCTCTTTACACTCTTTAATGCGGCTCTTCTGTGTGCCGGGCGCCCGCTCCCCTCCCTCCTCTCGGGCGGCCGCCCCAAAAGTCAGGACTCTGCAGCTAGCCCAGCAATGGACAAACTACGGCCCGGCGGACCTTTTAATCCGGCCCGCGGAGCGTGGCAAACATTGGCTGTCAGGATGTAGGCGGGGCAGCGTGACAAACTCCTCTCCTCTCACAGTCCGCCCTGAAGACCGGAACGGCGCGGGAACACGGCGAGAGGAACGCGCAGAGCAAAGGTAAGTGAATTGACACAATATGGGGGATGAATTACTATAGGGGGGATGAATTTTCAGTTTTAAAAATGTGGCTCTCAAAATAAATTAATAAATCGTGGTTTTGGCAAGATTTGGCTCAGTTGAAAAAAAAAGGTTGCTCACCACTGGCCTAGGCTGTACATGTGTCCCTGTGAGACCGTGTAGAGGAGGGAGTGTCCATTCCCTTCATTCAGGTCTCAGATTACTGAACAAAATATGCAGCGCTATGATAATGTATATTAAATGATGAATATAATAATTCCGTACATGCGCTGTGGAGCGCTCAGATATATACAGGTGCGTAAGACGTCTAGGAATGATGTTTAAAGTGCAAAAGTGACATATTAAATAAAACACTGATAAACAATACATCAGTCCAGATATGAAAAATCAAGTGAATTCTATGACTCCAGTGATAATGAATGAGTATATATTGCACTAACCAGATAGCGCAAAATAATGCGCATTTGAGTAATCAGACCACTCCTGGTCATCTGGATCTGGAAAGGGGAGGATCAAGGGATCATCTGGCAAACCAGGTTGACAGGTAATCAGCATGTCATCACTCTGCAGGTAACGGGAATACTCATCCATCCAGCAGGGGGATCACTCTCCAAGCAACAGAGATTCACATCCTTCCAGCAGGGGGACCACTCCCAATAATATGGAGCACAAAGGAATCCACCTTGGGGGGGGGGGGCCTCTTCGCAATAAACAAGCCCAAGCAGAAAGCTTTGATAGTGTAGTAGCTTAATTATGGGAAATCCACAAGCAGAGTAAAATGCACTCACATCTGTTTCTATACAGTGTTAAAGATGGCTGCCGGCCTCCCACGTGGCCTGTGCGGCGTGGCATCACCGACTGGGCTCCTTCCTAACGAGTTTCGTGCCCGTGCACGTTATCAAAGGGCTCAGATTACACTGAGCTCCCTGCACTATGCTGTGCAGTGGATGACATCAGATCCTCGTCCCTGCTGCTTTTTCGAACTGAGAAATAGCCATTGATCTAGATACTTTGAATGGCTCCAGATAAAAACAGGTACAGCTTACATAGGCGAGTTTGTTTAATCTCTGTATCACCTGAAACCAGTCACTTCATTGGGTATACAGAAGGCAGTAAATACATTACACACTTTTTTTTTTGTGTTCAACCAGTGGTTCAGTTCCTGCATGATTGTTTAAGGCTCTGTTTACACGATGTAGGTGCAACAAAGTCCTGCATGCTGTTGCACATCGCATGTAGGGCTAGCCGATTCATTCCAATAGGTTGCCTATACACGAGTCCCCGACTCTTTTGCAAAATTGTGCTGCACTGAAATGTGTGGTTCGGCAGCACAGTGCATTTTTGTGCACACATTAGCAGATGTGTGGGGGTGTCATTAAGAATTGAGGACACTGCTAGAGGACAGTGTGTTTCTGTGAGCGTGGTGAAAGTGCCCAATTTTGCACGCACAAAACGTGAACATTGCCTTTACCAAAAAAAAACTGCCTACACGGATAAGGGTTCATGTACAAACATCAGGTTAGCCGCATTTGCATACCGTGTTTAGCAGCATTTATGTGCGCTTAGAAGAGTTTTTAAAAGATAACCTCAGGAGACTCTCCTAAATGCCCAGAATGCACTGAAAAATAATAAATTAACTATTTCAGACATTTTGAAAGAGAGCAGAAGCAGAGAGAACAGTATGTGTTGAGATGACCTGTCTTTTCTGGTTGTATTCACTATGAATCCCATCATGAGCATAATGCGGCACGTTCTACCATTTTTTCCTTCACGCGAAACCTGGAACTGACTGCGCTGGTGTACCAGGTCCATTTGAACACATGGAAAACGCTTTGTATGCATTTCTGATGAAAAAAGGCTCTGGACAGCATCTGGACATGGAACAGTTAAAAAAACGCTTCTAAACGCAAACGCTTATAAACATGGTTAACCGTGTTTACAACCGTTTGAAACGCTGAATGCAATTTTGGTGAGTTCACGAAAACGACTGTAAACTCAACTGCCTGTAAACTATAAACGACTATGTTTACATGGACAAATAGGAAAACATTAGGGGGAGTTCAGGGGCTGCTGAAAAAAATGCTGAACAGCTCCTGACCGTCAGTTTATCAGCGGCAGTGTACATGAGCCCTAAGGGGTGTTTAGTCAGAGCTGCGCAGTTTGTTGCGATCTACAATGATGAACGATGCCATTGCTATAGGTGTAGGTCATTTACATACCCCACGAAGCCTGACTGGATTACCAGGATGTTGCCAAGTGAGGCCTAGTCATTACTGCTCACCTCCACCATCACAGGAGTGAGCACTTTCTCTGATTCAAACCCCCTCACATGCTCTCTCCCTCCCCGATGCAGTAGCTGAGCTTACTCCTGTGATGGTGGAGGTGAGCAGTAATGACTAGGCCTCACTTAGAAACGTCCGAGGAGTTTTCCAGTCAGGTTTCAGGAGGTATGGAAATGGCATACACCTAATATAGCAAGGGCATTATCCAACTTTAGTCAGAGCTGCACGGCTTGTTTTATCTACAGACAACCCTTATCTGCATAGGCAGATTTTTTGGTAGACAAACTGACCGTTCAAAAGCACAGTGGCTAAATGGTTAGCACGTCCGCCTGGCAGTACTCGGGTCGTTGGTTCGAATCCCAACCATGGCATCACCTGCCTGGAGTTTGCATGTTCTCCCTGTGCCTGCGTGGGTTTCCTCCGGGTACTCCAAAGACATGCTGGTGGGTTAATTGGCTCCTGTCTAAATTGTCCCTAGTATGTGTATGTATGAATGTGAGTTAGGGACCTTAGATTGTACGCCCCTTGAGGGTTAGGGACTGATGTGAATGTACAATATATATGTAAAGTGCTGCGTAAATGGATGGCGCTATATAAGTACCTGAAATAAATAAATAAAAAGGGGTATTCCCATCAGTTTGGAAGGATTTGCACTAGGGATGCACCAAAATGTCAGTGGCCAAAACATTTAGCCCGAAAACAACCCTATCGGCCTTTAGCTGATATGAAAATACAGACCAATACAGGTGCCAAAAATAACCCCGCCCGCCACCGTTCGGTGGTTGTCAGGCTTACCTGAGAACCCATCGAATGATCCTGGTGCTGTGCATAGAGATAAGTGAAGGAAAGATGGCCTCCACTCATCTCTATGCCCTTGGAGGACCGGAGTGACATCACTACGTCACTTCTGGTTCCGCCTTTTTCTTTTTTTTCCCTAAAAGCACTAGATCAGAGCTTTTTTTGATCTAATGCTTTACACTGTAGAGGAGAGATGTGGGGTCTTATTGACCCCACATCTCTCCATAAAGAGGACCTGTTACTGCATATTCTATCACAAGGGATGCATGCATTCCTTGTGATAGGAATAAAAAGGGATTTAAAAGAAATAAATACATTTAAAAGGTACAGTGTAAAAATAAATAAATAAAACAAATTAAATAAATAAAAAGTTTAAAGTGCCCCGTCCTCCTGGGTAGTGGTGAATGCATACGTAGGCCACGTCCACATATGTAAACGGCGTTCAAACCACAAAGATGAGGTATCGCCACGAACGTCAGAGCAAGAGCAATTATTCTAGCACTAGATTTCCTCTAACTTTAAACTGGTAAGCTGTAGAAATTTTTAAGCACCGTAGTTTGACGCCATTCCATGAGCGTGCGCAATTTTAAAGCATGACATGTTGGGTATCTATTTACTTGGCATAACATAATCCTTCCAAAAAAATGGGGTATATATTGTGTTTGTTTTTTGTAAATTAATGTGTATTTTCCAAAAAAGTTGCATTTTTAAAAATTAACATTTTTCAAACTGTCCATTTCCAGCCAAGTGCATCCTGAATTTTCGGTTTCTGCACCAGAATTTTAATTTTGGTGCAGCACTTATTTCCACTTAATTCCTGTTGTGTGTCTAGGAAAGGAAGTAAAAAAGAACATTTCCCACAGACAAAAATAAAATAAAAACATCCACACAGCTTGACAGCATAGCAAGAGACAGCTACAGATTTAAATTTACACAAAAAGAACTCGATTTGTTAACACTACTTTACCGATTCCTATAAATTGCAATGACATGGGTCAGCAAGATTCATTAGTAAATATTTCATACATGATCATTTCTGGAAATTTTCCACATCAAAATCATCCGCCATTACTAAAAATGAATTATCTGCACTATAGGATTGGATGTTCAATTATTATAAATGATGCTATAATTAAAGTTCGAAATCATTGATTTATATTGCTGGGATCGGTTTAGAACATCCAGGTTTTTAGTTACCTTCTGTTCGAAGAAACTGGGCTAAAAATGTACGCCCTGTAAATAAAGTAGAAAGTCCATGTCAGTAAAGTTACGGCATTTAAAAAAGAACCCCCCGGCACTTCAACTATCCCATGTTTTACTACGACCCATCCCAGATCACATGCCTAGCTAATGCATATAATGTCTGTGTATGTACACGGAGAACCTGAAACCACAGATGTTATTTTAAACATGAATGTAAGAACTCAACCATCAACGGTATGAAAATAGAGCCTGACTCTGCCTTTTACCAATCTAGTCCACTAGATCAGGAGAGAAGAGAAATCCAGATGAGCACAGAAACAAGCTGTTCAAGACTTCCTAACTGGATGCTCCCATCATCACTGTGCAATAGGAGGCCATCAGCCGGGTCTGGTCACTTGGCAAGATCAGCAGTCGTAGAGGTACAACTCCAAACACCCACCAACACCTTCATATTGGATGCATTGGGAGTTTTACATTAACCTCCCTGCCGGTCTGAATATGTCAGTATTTCTGTGCTCAAAGCGGTACACTGTATTCAATGGAAATGTTTTTGTTTTGTTTTTTTTGTTGCTTGTAATTCTTAGGAATAACTCACTGAGATCTGTCCAAACAAGAGTCTAGTAAACAGCCCGGGTAAGATAAAACTTGAAACACGAAATCATAAATTATAATAAAAAATAATATAATACATTTAATTCAATATAATCAAACCAAAAACACTGAAATGTGAAATAGAGCTCCAAGTTCGCAGATCGCTGAGCAAAGTCGCAGAATCATTTTCAGTGTCTGATGAGGAATTTCCCCCACGAATCATTATCACTCAATTCTGCAAGTGGTTCTGATTTACTATCGCTGTTCTCTAGCCGGTCTAAAACCGATTTTGACCTAAAGGGACGCTTTTTTTCCCTCAGTTTCCAGGCAGAAAGAACAGTACAAATGCAGGCAGGGCGCAGGACAAAGCACTCAGGACAAAAAGTATGTGAAATGGTTTGATACAGAAATGTGATTTTAGTGTATTATGTGTATGTAAAATTTACATTTTTCAATCTCCTGCCGGTTCTGTCTCCCGTACGTCCCGACGTTTGCAGGGAATGGAACCCAGAAGACAGATGCTGGCATCGGCCAGAGGACATGGCCAGGAACGCAGTGGGAGGACAGCGCGGGACAAGGTAAGTGCTGGAGGGATCCCTGAGCAACGCTGCAGTGTGATCCCGAGTGTAGCTCGGGGTTACTGCTTCTGGTACTGAAACTCAACCCCGAGCTACACTCGGGAATACCGCCAGGGGGGTTAACCATTTACACTAGAGGTACTGAATTCAAATTCACGGAGGTCTGGGCAGTAAAAGTTTCATCCAGAAGAGGTCTGAATCTCATGTCGGCACCTGTGATGCATTTTCGTGTGCCAAACCGCATGTAGATGCAGTGCAATTTTGGAAGAAAAAAAAAAAAAGTGTTGGGGACCTAATGTTTTTTGATTTGGATCAGCCCTTTAAAATTAATGGCGTGAGCTACCCACGTCGTGTGCACCAAATGCACATGTACAGATCTGAACCTGTTCTTACATCAGTGTCCTCAATCCCCATTGCACATCAGTCCCCAACCCTTCCACAGCAAGATTCCCTCTAGATAAGTGTCCTCAGCTCCCCCTTTAGATCAAAAAAAAAAAAAAAAAAAAAAAAAGGTACCAGGGGCATCTCATGGGGCCCCCTACTGACCCCGGGCGGTACCCGAGTTTCCAAATCGTCAGTCCGCCCCTGTATATTACCCATTCTCAAAATAAAATACTGCACTATCAAGTACCTTCTTGGCTTGTCATTCCACGAGCCTTCCAGGGTGGATACCACTACATGCTTTGTGGGTCCCTGTCCATTGGTCATGTACATGTGAGGAGATGTCCTTGGAGAGTGTGTGTAGGATCTGCTAATCTACTCGTGTGCCAGATGATTGCCTTGGTCCTGTCCGCATCCAGATGACCATGACGGGTTACACCATTTACACAAATGCGCAAAAAGATTGCACTTCTGGTTAGTGCATTCACATTACCATTCTGTAAGCACTCAAGTCACGGAATTGGATTATCACTTCAGTGGACTTCCTACTCACCACCATAGTCACATGACTATAGTATATTATTATTGGATAGTGTTTACATTATTTACGTCATATTTGGACAATTCACGTGATTTCACCTTTACACCAGTTGACGCCTGCACATGTTTTCACTTGTATCATTTTAGTGCTGCATCCCTATTTTATCAGATTTTTTAGAGGGTAGGTTTACCATTTATATACTATGTTTACATTTCCCTATACCTGACTACACTCAACATGCAGAATCTTGATCTTTCTAGTTGTCTGTTCACACACTTACATGAACTTTTTTTTTTCTGGTGGGAGGGGGTTTGGCCCCACAGATTTCAACAGGAACACCTGTGAACAAGTGATATTCATATTTTTGAACCTGAAGAATGCCTCCCCTTCTCTTGCCCAGCCTACAAAAACAAACACCTTACAGAAGAAAAAAAAATAAAATAAATGCCCTCTGCTTAGGTGTGACTGCAGACTCACAATGAAGTGTATTGACAGAGTTCCTTCTACCGTCCCGTTCTAGGCCTCATTTACTAGGGTGGCCAGGAGGTAGTAAAAGAAGGAAGCTGAGCTGCAGTTTTACCAGCCCCCCGACCACCTACTGAACACAGAAATACAGGCTGGCTTAGGACTGGGCACATGCCGAGACCATGGCAATAATGAAACGGCACGTCACATTCAGAGGGTGGATAATGCTGCCAGATGTGACCCATTTCCTTTAGTGTGGGTCCTCTCAGGGTGCAGAAGATATCAGTCAATGAGGACAGCAAGGATCCTGGATTGGGGGGGGGGGGGGGGGGGTAGGCTGCTGCTGCTATTATGTTTATACCCTTTTGCAGGTAAAAAGAATTGTGCATTACTTCTTTTTTTTCCCTTTTAGGAACCTGCAAAGTAATGCACATGCAATCAGCAGACTGCAGGTGAAATGCAGGGCTCCTGCAGACTGTCTTTGTAGATGGTCTGCTTGCACGGGCAGGCAGTTACACAATGACAGGAAGAAACAATGGACTACTTGGAGTGCTCAACAACACCGTGGTAGTCCACTGAGAATTACAAGCTGACAGCTGCAAAGGCTGTCAGTACTTGTAGTTCCCCCATTCTCAGAACCCTGTGAATGAATGAGGCAGCCAGGTGGGCGGAGCCCCGCACAGCCCTGTTTTCTTTAAAATTGTGATGGCGAAAGTTCAGGGAGAAGATCCTCATCGTGCGGTCACTAGAGGCGGTGGGTTGGGGAGAGGCTGCAACACCCTAAAAATGTCTGGAAAACAACATGTTCCCAAAAGTAAACTTATCCTTTAAGAGTCAGCAGTTTTTAGTATCCTCAGGCAAAGCTTCAACACTTTCATGTCCTAAATTGTGTTAGAACTTGCAGCTAAACCCCATTTCATGTTTCTACTCGCCCATTATTATGATGGATGGCCTCACTGACCAAAAGGAATGTGTCTAAGGCTGAAGTGGATGGACGAGCTTCAGCAGTGCAAAAAATGCCAAAACTTTATCCAATCAGAATGGCTCGACATACAAAGCGTATACGGCTATACCTCTGGGTGCCTGCACATCAAATCTGACACCTTCAACGTTGGGGCGACAGTCTCTTGAAGGAATTGCTCACCACGTCAGCTACACTAATGGCAGAACTCCAGGCAAAAAAAAAAAAAACCACAAACAACCCCACAACTTCAGTCCAGCTATTTATTCACAAAAAACCTTTCCTATGCATATACTGTCAGTGTACATTCACACTTGCAAATGCACACCGCTTCTGATTATATATAGTAACCCCAGAGGGGTTTTCAGCGATTAGCTGCATGAGGCAGCACCATTTAAAGCAATGGAAGGTTGTTGGCACCCGCAGCTAATCATGCCCACCCGCAGCTAATCATGCCCACCCGCAGCTAATCTCTCATGCAGAAATCACATGCTCCCTGGACGCAGACACACCTGTGATCGCTAAACAAGAGATTGCATGAGAACGATTAGACGGCAACCTCCCATTACTTCCAATGGGGATGCTTCTCCTTGCTAAATCGCAAGAACCCCTGCCGGTAAGCAACTGCCAGTTGGGTGCATTCAGAAGTTTAAATGCACCCCAATACATACTCCTAGCAATCTAATATGCTTTCAGGCACTTGAAGCTAGGGGGAAATAAAGTAGAACAGCCATCCAGGCTATACAGCAGGGGTCAATTATTCTGACAAGTAAGAGATGTATTTCAACTGTAGACTATTCTCCACCTGACGCCAACGACGGGGCACTCTGCCTCCCACCTGGCGCCAACGACGGGGCACTAGTCCTCCCACCTGGCGCCAACGACGGGCCACTAGTCCTCCCACCTGGCGCCAACGACGGGCCACTAGTCCTCCCACTGATGCCAATGACGGGGCACTATTCCCCCCACTGACGCCAATGACGGGGCACCATTCCTCCCACTGACGCCAATGACGGGGCACTATTCCCCCCACTGACACCAATGACGGGGCACTATTCCTCCCACTGACACCAATGATGGGGCACTATTCCTCCCACTGATACCAATGATGGGGCACTATTCCTCCCACTGATACCAATGATGGGGCACTATTCCTCCCACTGATACCAATGATGGGGCACTATTCCTCCCACTGATACCAATGATGGGGCACTATTCCTCCCACTGACACCAATGATGGGGCACTATTCCTCCCACTGATACCAATGATGGGGCACTATTCCTCCCACTGATACCAATGATGAGGCACTATTCCTCCCACTGATACCAACGACGGGGCACTAGTCCTCCCACCGACGCCAACGACGGGGCACTAGTCCTCCCACCGACGCCAATGATGGGGCACTAGTCCTCCCACCGACGCCAATGATGGGGCACTAGTCCTCCCACCGACGCCAATGATGGGGCACTAGTCCTCCCACCGACGCCAATGATGGGGCACTAGTCCTCCCACCGACGCCAATGATGGGGCACTAGTCCTCCCACCGACGCCAATGATGGGGCACTAGTCCTCCCACCGACGCCAATGATGGGGCACTAGTCCTCCCACCGACGCCAATGATGGGGCACTAGTCCTCCCACCGACGCCAATGATGGGGCACTAGTCCTCCCACCGACGCCAATGATGGGGCACTAGTCCTCCCACCGACGCCAATGATGGGGCACTAGTCCTCCCACTGACGCCAATGATGGGGCACTAGTCCTCCCACCGACGCCAATGATGGGGCACTAGTCCTCCCACCGACGCCAATGATGGGGCACTAGTCCTCCCACCGACGCCAATGATGGGGCACTAGTCCTCCCACTGACGCCAATGATGGGGCACTAGTCCTCCCACTGACGCCAATTCATTTTTTTTCTCCCACTGACTAGCAAGTCTATGGCATGGTTTACTCCCACAAATGCCAATGATGATTTTCTATTCCCACTGGCCACAGTCCAGCCCCACTAAAGTTCAAAGGACAGTAACCTGGCCCTTTTGTGTTGAACGTTTGGAGACCCCATAGTTGACTGATCAATACAAACAAAAAGGTAGTCAATATTATATTATGTTAACAATTGTCATCAATGTCTAGGATACATGTATAAAACATTTGCACATCAATTCTGATTATGCTGAAGACGGAGTATGGACATAAACAGAGGCAAGGTTTTGCAAAGTTCAGCCAGTGTTAGTCATGTACATCGGAGAACCTTCTACTTGCCAGCTCATTAGCTAAAATGTTTGCTTGGAAGAGGCATCAAAGCAATTTGGTAAGATGCCATATTCAGTTTCACACGAACAGAAAATGAATCACGTGCTGCCAGTGTTGCAATGCGCACAGAACAAGTACGCCTTTAAACATTTATATTTTTCATAAAAAAACGAGGAGGCATTTCATGCTCTATCCTGAATGCGCCTGGCTGCCATAAAAAACAAAAAAAAGTGCACAAATCGCTGAAGAATTCCAAATAGCTAAATCTGAACGCCATTGGTCCCTGTAAACAAAAGACTTGGATTCCACCAATCGACTTCTGTTCAACCACCCGCTGCTCGATCAGTGGCTGTGGTGCAGATCTGTGACTTCTGACAGTGAGGGGAGTCTCCCTGCTGTTAGAATACAATAATGCAGCAGGGAGGATTCCCCCGTCCAACTCAATTGTGAGGATGGGGAATCTTAATTTTTTTTTTTTTTGCCCCCTTCAGCCTGCGGGCTTAAAAAAAACAAAAACTGAACAGTGCATGGCCAGCTTTAAGCCGAACCCTCCTCTCCTTTACAGCCAAGGAAGCTGCTACCATAGTCTCTCTTCTACAGTTGCCATGGTGTTGCACATGTGATCAGTTGTGTCACCAGCCATTTGGTAGCTTGACGGTTTGGTTGAGAGCATAAGCAACTGTGACAGTTATTTATAGCATGCCTTGAATGTAAATGCTTTGTGAAATTGATAACTTGATGGATTTGGTTCTGCATTAAAATTAAAAATGGATTTGTATGCATTTTTATTCACTTTCTACTGGTTTCTGGACTTGTATTTATAAAAATAAATAAATAAATAAAAAAAAAAAAAAGCTAATTAGGCAAAACCTCCCTCCCACCTCCCATCTGGGATAGAGTAATTGAGGGTCATCATCCCTGACAAGTTTATTTTTTGCCTTGTGTTCTATTGGGGAAATTTCCCTTTGCTTCCTGTCTGATAGCCAGAAAAGGAAGGAAGAAAATCCCTGCAAATTAAGGGAATTCCTTGGGGACCCCCAAACTGCATCGTACCCAAGTCTGTCTTTCAAAAGAAGTTCAGGAGTTTCTTTTGGGTGACACGGTTTGCCGCAATTAAAATGAATGGTACCGAATACGCTGTTGTGCAATGTATTAATTTAGCAAAGCCTTTTGAAATTGTGGGCAGAATCTGTTTCAAACCGCCATACTGTGAATGGGGCCTTACTGTTTAATAGCTAGCATTGTCAAGCAAGTGCTGATAGCAAGTTGTCCTTGGTGAAGCCAGTCAGCAGGCCACAAACAGGCCTGACTGTATATTGACAGCTGGTGAGGTTAGGTTTACCATGTTAGACAATGATAGGCACGATATATTGCACAACAGTTCTGCTTGAAGTCCTCCCTCCCCCACCACGATATTAGGCATATCATTTTGATAGGTACCAGCTCCCACTTCCGATCGGATCACCACCTCTACACAGTCTTTTAGGACATGGCACAGGTCCCATAAGATTGCGGGACCAATCACAAAGCTCAGCGAGTCTTGCGCATGCGCAGTGAGCAGCCGGCTGTAAAGCAGCAAAGCCAGCTGCCCAGTTAGGATGCCGGTGCCGAGAACCTGAAGGCTAATGAAGAACTAGCAGCACAGTAGCTAAGTGGTTAGCACTTATGCCTGGCAGCACTAGCGTAATCAATTCGAATCCCAACCAGAAATGTATATTTGGAGATGGCATCTCTTTAGAGCAGGGGTCTCCAAACTTTCTAAACATCTTTGGTGTCAGTGAGAGGTGTGAATGGGCCCCATTGTTGGTGTCATATGTAGGAATGGGCCCCATTGTTGGTGTCATATGTAGGAATAGCATCCCATCGTTGGTGTCATTGGGAGGCATCCTGCCCCATCGTTGGTGTCATTGGGAGGCATCCTGCCCCATCGTTGGTGTCATTGGGAGGCATCCTGCCCCATCGTTGGTGTCAGTGGATGAAATAGTGCCCCAAGGGCCAGATAAAAGCAAGCAAAGGGCAGCATCTGGCCCTTGGGCTGCAGTTTGGAGACCACTGCTTTAGAGGAACAAAAATAATAGGGGGGGGGGGGGGGCTGCCATCGCTTAACTAAATTTTAGATTACTAGTTGCCTGGCTGTCATGTTGATGTTTTGTTTTGACTTCAATGCTGTCTCGAGTCACCGGCAAATATAGAGCTATTCCAAACACCATCTTCAGCATACTAGTTCCAGGACTGACTCAAATGTACTAGCCAGGCAACTAGCATTTTTTCAAAATGAGCAATTACTTGCGAATGGCTGGAAATCGCTTTGGGTGCTATGAGGCCCCCCCCATTGTATTTTAAGGAAGCTTCCCACCCCCACCTATTCACTTGGATCCCTGCTGAGCCTCCCCCAGGTAATTGCAAACAGCCTCATTTGCAAATGTGAATGGGCCCTTAACCAACAACATCTGCAGATGTATCTCATCCATTTGGTCTTCAGACTAAGGCAGACAGTCTCCAAGTGTCGTTTGGCTGCAACGTGAGTGAATCAGCGATTTTTGTACTTTTACCCGTGGTGGTAGCCACAGACCCTCTTTATTAGGGTGCACAGTTTTGGCATGTTCTTTAGAAAGTGAACCAAAAGTCCTGTATGCTGCATTTTTGGTGCCTTCAGAAAAATAGAAACTATGGTATCGTGGCTAAAATGTGCAAAAACACGCGCACTGCAGCCAAACCACAGCGCAGCTGGTTTCATCAAACAGTAGTTACAAAAGTAGACATAAAACACAAAAAACATGCGCTTGGATGTAACTAAAATCTGAATTCAAGAATGCAAATTAAATAGGGAAAAGCAGGTTGCGCACAATAGGCAAATATAAAGATAACAAAAAAATGCACCACTAATAAAATATCAACATTATTATACAGGATTTATAAAATTCCAAACAATTCTCCACCCAATGGGAGTGTCCCTCCATGCCCTATATATAGACGGCAGTGCATCCTGCTGGCCACACCCCTGATGACAAAGCACGTTGTGGGTGGAGCTTTGGCGTGTGACGTCACCATGTTTTGAAGGGACGGCGGCCATATTTTTGGTTTGAAACATTTCACATTCATTGCTGGTTGTTTTAATGCTTGATGTACATGGATCCTTTATTAGATTGGTCAAAATTTACTGAATTACTACACTATGAGTTGCTTTTGTTATTTTCCCTTATTTGATTATCGGATGGGAGTTTTTCCGGCTTGTGAAGATCTCTAAAGAGGATTATTCATCATCTTAAAAGGAGGATTCCTAGTGAAAATTACTTGCTTCAGTGATTTCTTATTTACTGCGTATATTGACCGGTTACGGTCTGAACGTCCGGTAAGGGGCTTATCTATTCAGGTGTTTAGGACGCCAGAATCTTCTTCTGCAATCTGTCTCATTCACTTGAGAATGATTTGGACTTTTACTTTGGACTTTTATGTTGATATTTTATTAGCGCTCCATTTTTTGTTATTTAACAAAAGTAGCCATGTTGGCATCCAAACGTTTTTGTTTTTTTTTTTTCTAAATAAAGAGCAGCAGCTCCTAGACCTGCTGTATGTTCACAGCAACTCCTAACCTCATTGTAAGAACTGTCAGGGAGTGGGGGACTTGGCAGCAGAGCAGAAGGAATGGACGTACTACACACACCCTTGTACTTTGATTATGTTTTTTGGGCGTGTGACACATGTGTAACACATCCAGTGTCCACTGCTAAGATCTGGATAGAAAGGTGAGGGTTTAGAATCAATGTAGGGGTTTCTTATTGCTGTGTCCCTGTTTGGGGCACCACCAATGTCACTGGGAATGAATCCAAGAGTAAATCCAAAATTCTAAGCTTCCAATGGGGATATCTGCACTTTGTTGAGTCTACAGGGGAGGAAGTGAAGGGAATCTTCTCTGATACAGATAGGGATTTTTTTTTTATTTCATTTGCTGACAGTAGTTTTAATCCCCCCGTACTCTATGTGAGGAACCTTAAAATATACTTTCATGGCAGCATTGTATATTATTGCCCCATAATGTGTGAATGCAATGTTTACCAGCAGTGCTATACACAAGACAAGGATTACACCGTGTACACATGGGGGGGGTGATGTTATTCTGGCTAAATGGTTAGCAGTGCACTTCCACCTGGCAGTACTAGGGTCATTGGTTCGAAACCCAACCACGGCACCACCTGTCTGGAGTTTGCATGTTCTCCCTGTGCCTGCGTGGGTTTCCTCCGGGTACTCCAGTTTCCTCCCACCTCCAAAGACATGCTGGTAGGTTAACTGGATCCGGTCTAAATTGGCCCTTGTATATGAATGTAAGTTAGGGACCTTAGATTGTGCGCCCCTTGAGGAATAGGGACCGATGTGAATGTACAATATATATGTAAAGCGCTGTGTAAATTGATGGCGCTATATAAGTACCTGAAATAAATAAAATAATTCTATTTCCAGATTTAGTCAAAGGTTCCGGTTTGTAAACTGCAAAGGCCACCCTGTCCATGATTCAATACAGACCTCTGCTTCTCTGCAGAATATCGCACACAAAGCCGTAGAGTTGGGAGCTAGGAAAAATAATACGGTCAAGATTGTAAGCTCGAAAGAGCAGGGCCCTCGATCCCCTCATGTTTTGCATTGTATTGGTATTGTTCCGTCACATGTTCTGTCCCCCTTTGTAATGTACAGCGCTGAGCGAACTATTGGAGCTTTATAAATACTGTATAATAATAATAAAAAAGTACACAAGCATAGTGAAGACAGACATGTACTCCACACCCTGCCAGGACCGTGGCTGTGTCTACACTCCTCTATATAGGAAAGCTGCTGGAGAGAACAAACACACAGGAAACAATCAGTGCGGAGAAAAACAAGTCTTCTGCACACAATTCTCATCCCCCGAGCGGCAGACACCTTCCTTCCTGCGTATATGGTATAGCAGTTCAGTGGTTAGCTAGTGCATATGCATTGCAGCACTTGTCTCCTGGGTTCATTTCCACAAGGTCACCGTCTGCATGGAGTTTGTATATCCAGCATGTTTGCATGTGTAATACATATGTGACATGGGTGTATAGAATGTATATGTGAAGGATGATTGACACTCAATTGCCATAATTTTGGTAGGATACGTCAGTGGAGGAGTAACTAGAGTTTAGAATAAAAGACAAGAACATTGTTAAAATCTATCAAGGCTAGATCTATGATTCATAGTTATCAGATGTGCAGTTGCAATCAGTCAAGGACTTATAGTTACAAGATATATAGTCGAACAAGTCAAGGTTAATAGTCACAATAGTTACACAGAGTCTACTGCGCATGGCAGTAGACAAGGACACTGCAAATGATGTATATAAAAGACGGGATTCTAGGGGAATTTTGGGCTCATTGAAGACGCGGCAGACGTGCCTTGCGGTGATTTCCTGGATTTCCCCTTTGCTGATTGCGGAGTCCCCCAATTGTTGGGCAACGGGTGATGCTACAATATCTGGTGATGTATTGATGCTTTATTCTTGCTATAATACGATTGAAATATGATTTGCAATTCTGCCAATTCCTATGTTATTATACTAACAGAACTTATTCAATAAATCACGTTTTGCTTTAATATTTAGTAAGCCTAATCCGTGTATTAGTGAGCGATTGTAGTAGTGTTAAAAACACTTTGTTTTGAGGCAAAACAGCATGGGTTTCATATTACCATCCAAAACACTTGCTGGAAGGTTGGGTGTTGTAGTAATGAGAATGAATTGGAAGCTCTAAGGAGTAAGGAGTGCTGTGAAGGTTTCTAGTTCTAAAGAACGGCAAAAATATAAAAGGTTATATTAATGACATATAAAGGATTCAGCATCCGGCAGGCAATCGCTGGCATTGTGCACCAAGCGATGACCTCACCATACGGCTACCTAATCCTAAACTATGACTCGGGATCCATTGCAAAGTCTACAGCTGATGGCCCTGGCCTGCAAGGACAGTTCAGGTCATTTATTAACCCAGCCATGTCATGGAGGAGAGGGATGCAGAATCCTCTACACACAGGACTAGTCTGAGGGAGATAATGATTAAACCCGGCCGATAGAAGCGATGGGGGAGCCTGACACCAGTCACACCCCCTGCAGCCAAGGCCTTGTCAGCCATGAATCCGGCTTCTCCAAGCAGCTGGCAAACATCAGTCCCCACCCAGACATCCAAATCACTATTATGTACGCTCAATGCATGCTCACTGCCCGCGCTCCACCCATCGCAGGAGCATGACCAGCACAGACCTGCCATCTTCAGGGGAAAAGCAATGCAACATGGTAAGAATGACAGATCCAGGCATTCAACTGTGTGAGTGCCAAGGGATGGGTGTCCTATATATTCTATATACAGTGAAAGGAACTGGCATCCTACATATACAGGGCGAGGGATCCCATATCTCCTACATACAGGGCGAGGGATCCCACATCTCCTACATACAGGGCGAGGGATCCCACATCTCCTACATACAGGGCGAGGGATGGGTGTCCTATCTGCTATATACAATGAAAAGAATTGGCATCCCATATCCCCCCCTGCATACAGGGTGAGGGATCCCATAGCTCCTATACACAGGGCGAGGGATCCCATATCTCCTACACACAGGGCGAGGGATCCCATATCTCCTACATATACAGGGCCAGGGATCCCATATCTCCTACATATACAGGGCCAGGGATCCCATATCTCCTACATACAGGGCGAGGGATCCCATATCTCCTATATACAGGGCGAGGGATCCCATATCTCCTACATACAGGGCGAGGGATCCCATATCTCCTACATACAGGGCGAGGGATCCCATATCTCCTACATACAGGGCGAGGGATCCCATATCTCCTACACACAGGGCGAGGGATCCCATATCTCCTATACACAGGGCGAGGGATGGGTGTCCTATCTGCTATATACAATGAAAAGAATTGGCATCCCATATCCCCCTCTGCATACAGGGTGAGGGATCCCATATCTCCTATACACAGGGCGAGGGATCCCATATCTCCTACATATACAGGGCCAGGGATCCCATATCTCCTACATATACAGGGCGAGGGATCCCATATCTCCTACATATACAGGGCCAGGGATCCCATATCTCCTACATATACAGGGCCAGGGATCCCATATCTCCTACATATACAGGGCCAGGGATCCCATATCTCCTACATATACAGGGCCAGGGATCCCATATCTCCTACATATACAGGGCCAGGGATCCCATATCTCCTACATATACAGGGCCAGGGATCCCATATCTCCTACATATACAGGGCCAGGGATCCCATATCTCCTACATATACAGGGCCAGGGATCCCATATCTCCTACATACAGGGCCAGGGATCCCATATCTCCTATATACAGGGCGAGGGATCCCATATCTCCTATATACAGGGCGAGGGATCCCATATCTCCTATACACAGGGCGAGGGATGGGTTTCCTATCTGCTATATACAATGAAAGGAATCGACATCCCATATCCCCTACATACAGGGCGAGGGATCCCATACCCCCTTCATATAATGAAAGGAATCCAAATCCTATATCTCCTACATACAGGGCGAGATATCCCCCCCACATACAGGGCGAGGGTTCCCATATCCCCCCCCCACATACAGGGCGAGGGTTCCCATATCCCCCCCCCACATACAGGGCGGGGGATCCCATATCCCCCCCCCCACATACAGGGCGGGGGATCCCATATCCCCCCCCCCACATACAGGGCGGGGGATCCCATATCCCCCCCCCCACATACAGGGCGGGGGATCCCATATCCCCCCCCCCCACATACAGGGCGGGGGATCCCATATCCCCCCCCCCCACATACAGGGCGAGGGATCCCATATTTCCCCCCCCCCACATACAGGGCGAGGGATCCCATATTTCCCCCCCCCACATACAGGGCGAGGGATCCCATATTTCCCCCCCCCTTCATACAGGGCGAGGGATCCCATATTTCCCCCCCCCCTACATACAGGGCGAGGGATCCCATATCCCCCCCCCTACATACAGGGCGAGGGATCCCATATCCCCCCCCCTACATACAGGGCGAGGGATCCCATATCCCCCCCCCTACATACAGGGCGAGGGATCCCATATCCCCCCCCCTACATACAGGGCGAGGGATCCCATATCCCCCCCCCCTACATACAGGGCGAGGGATCCCATATCCCCCCCCCTACATACAGGGCGAGGGATCCCATATCCCCCCCCCCTTACATACAGGGCGAGGGATCCCATATCCCCCCCCCCCTTACATACAGGGCGAGGGATCCCATATCCCCCCCCCCCCTACATACAGGGCGAGGGATCCCATATCCCCCCCCCCCCTACATACAGGGCGAGGGATCCCATATCCCCCCCCCCCTTACATACAGGGCGAGGGATCCCATATCCCCCCCCCCTTACATACAGGGCGAGGGATCCCATATCCCCCCCCCCCTTACATACAGGGCGAGGGATCCCATATCCCCCCCCCCCTTACATACAGGGCGAGGGATCCCATATCCCCCCCCCCTACATACAGGGCGAGGGATCCCATATCCCCCCCCCCTACATACAGGGCGAGGGATCCCATATCCCCCCCCCCCCCTACATACGGGGCGAGGGATCCCATATCCCCCCCCCCCTACATACGGGGCGAGGGATCCCATATTCCCCCCCCCCTACATACGGGGCGAGGGATCCCATATTCCCCCCCCCTACATACGGGGCGAGGGATCCCATATTCCCCCCCCCCTACATACGGGGCGAGGGATCCCATATTCCCCCCCCCCCTACATACGGGGCGAGGGATCCCATATTCCCCCCCCCTACATACGGGGCGAGGGATCCCAGATCTCCTATATACAGTGCAAGGAAACACGGCATCCTATATATTGTATATACAGGGCGAGGGATGGCCATCCTCCTATACACAGGACATCAGGAGCAGACACGATGATCAATATCCAACCAGCAGTAAAACATTGTTCCTGCCTCCTGGCCTACATCCTGAGCAGAATCTCCGCACTTCACCACTCAACCTACAGCTGCTGACAAAGAAGATCAGGACTCCTTCATAGTGCGGCACGTGATCTACAAACTGCACAGACAATGACCCAGCACACACGGACACGCCTATGGTATGTACACAGCACTGCATGTTCTATGCACAACACATTTCACTAAAAGTCTGCAATCTCAGCATGGTGACTCAGTGGTTAACACTTGCAGCACCGGGGGCCTTTGATCGAATCCCAGCCAGGACGCTATCTGCATGGAGTTTGCATGGGTTTCCTCCCACACTCCACAGACACGCCGGTAGGTTAACTGGCTCCTGTCTAAACTGGCCCTGGTATGTATGTCAGATCGGAACCTTCGATTGTAAGCTCCTTGAGGGCAGGGATTGATGTGAGCGTACCTTATGTGAAGTGCTGCATTGTCGGCAAAACTAGTTATAAATAATAAATAGATCTCACATGACAGGAGACGATGCGATGAGCGAGTACTTACAGCACCAAATCCTGGAGAGCAGAGGACCACACAATGGGGGTAGATTTAATAAAGACAAATAGGCTGTTCACATTGAAAGGGACCTTTCCTCAGAGCTTAGCGAATAAGGTGAAGCTCTACTGACCTTCATCCAATCAGGTGCAAGCAAACAATGTTTTGTTATTTTCCTTACACTTGATTGGATATTCTTTACAAAAAGTGAAATTTCACCACATTCACCAAGCCCACGGGGTAGACGCCCTCACCAAGCCCACGGGGTAGACGCCCTCACCAAGCCCAGGGGGTAGACGCCCTCACCAAGCCCAGGGGGTAGACGCCCTCACCAAGCCCAGGGGGTAGACGCCCTCACCAAGCCCAGGGGGTAGACGCCCTCACCAAGCCCAGGGGGTAGACGCCCTCACCAAGCCCAGGGGGTAGACGCCCTCACCAAGCCCAGGGGGTAGACGCCCTCACCAAGCCCACGGGTAGACGCCCTCACCAAGCCCACGGGTAGACGCCCTCACCAAGCCCAGGGGGTAGACGCCCTCACCAAGCCCACGGCTAGACGCCCTCACCAAGCCCACGGCTAGACGCCCTCACCAAGCCCACGGCTAGACGCCCTCACCAAGCCCACGGGTAGATTCCCTTGCAAAGTGAACAGCCTATTCACCTTTAGTACATGAACCCCAGCGGGTTTGATGAACTAAAGCTGGAGTGCGCAAAATCTGGTGCAGCTCTGCATAGAAACCAATCAGCTTCCACGTATTAAGGTCAAAGCTAAATTGAACAAGCTGACGTTAGAAGTGGATTGGCTGCCAGCTGCACCAGATTTTCCACTCTCCTTTTAGTAAATCAATTCCATTGTGTAGTCAGAGGGGTTCCCCTTTAACTCAGGAGATCCACCTTACAGCCATGTGAGTAAACAACTTCCCCATTCAGCAGGGAGTGACTGAGGGTGACTAATGAACAGCAGAGGCCTGAGCACAAGCCAACCCTGCATTCCAGATCTATGTCAGAGGTGATTCTGGTAAACCTGTGCTGAGAGGAACAAACAGGAAACCTGAATGTGCTCATTGCCGGCTGTCATGCTGATCCGTTGGGTACAATACTTCCAGAGACAAGGATGAGGAGCTCTGATCTCGTTCTGGCAGCCAGGTGACCAGCAATGACAGCCCATTCATTTCCTTTAACTACATCTGGACTATGGAACGGGTCGGCACTAGCCCCACAGTACTCATCCACCTGGACTGTGGAACGGGTCGGCACTAGCCCCACAGCACTCATCCATCTGGACTGTGGAACGGGTCGGCACTAGCCCCACAGTACTCATCCATCTGCACTATGGAACGGGTCGGCACTAGCCCCACAGTACTCATCCATCTGGACTATGGAACGGGTCGGCACTAGCCCCACGGTACTCATCCATCTGGACTGTGGAAAGGGTCGGCACTAGCCCTACAGTACCTATCCAAGCAATGTAAACATCTGCTTTAGCAGAGAACACGGAGGGCACATTTCTGACGTGTCACAGAAGAACCCACCCAACAGACACACGGCATAAAACTGAACCTACATAAGATCACCCGGACAGCCTGCTCCATAGTACACACCCCACTGATAGTCTCCTGGTGGCACATTCAAGAACATCCAACCAACCATCCCCCCAAGAGGTCTTCTGAAGTCCAGCATCACAGTGAAGTCTCTGCTACTTTTACAAGGCAATATCTGGGTTTGCGAAGGCATTTGGTGCACAAATTGTATTAATATCCTATGAAGGATTATACTTAAAGTGTTACTAAACCCCCAACAGTACAATCAGTCTGTAGATGCACTAAAGCGTGCTTGTTGTACTCACTGTGGAACCTAAGGGGTTAATCCTCCGCATTGTGTAAAAAGGCTGTTTGATCCTGTCTTCTCTGATCCTCCCCTTCTACTGTTCCCAATCCATCTACTGATAGTACAGAGCTCTAGGAGTCACTCTGCACATGCTCAGTTTAGTGTGTTTTGCTAGTTTTTTTTTTTTGGTGTGTTTTTTTTCTTGGGAGGGTGTATGTGATCAGCACAGGGCCAATCAGCGCTGTCCAGAGAGGTTAGGGGGTCATGCAGCCTTATAGGACAGAGGAGAATGAAAACTCCAACAAGATTAACTAGTGCTCTGCTGGACACTGATAGAAGTCACAAGACTGCTCTAACTGCTGCAGAGAAAAGATATTTAGCAGTTTATATTTACTAAAATAATTGCATTTCTATGTTGTGTGTACTGTGGGGGACCAGATAATAGTGAATGCAGGGTGCAGGGAGAGCGGATACAGTGAGTGCGGGGTGCGGGGAGAGCGGATACAGTGAGTGCCGGGTGCGGGGAGAGCGGATACAGTGAGTGCGGGGTGCGGGGAGAGCGGATATAGTGAGTGCGGGGAGAGTGCAGGGTCCGGGGAGACCAGATACAGTGAATGCAGGGTGCGGGGAGAGCGGATACCGCGAGTGCGGGGAGAGCGGATACCGCGAGTGCGGGGAGAGCGGATACCGCGAGTGCGGGGAGAGCGGATACCGCGAGTGCGGGGAGAGCGGATACCGCGAGTGCGGGGAGAGCGGATACCGCGAGTGCGGGGAGAGCGGATACCGCGAGTGCGGGGAGAGCGGATACAGCGAGTGCGGGGAGAGCGGATACAGCGAGTGCGGGGAGAGCGGATACAGCGAGTGCGGGGAGAGCGGATACAGCGAGTGCGGGGAGAGCGGATACAGCGAGTGCGGGGAGAGCGGATACAGCGAGTGCGGGGAGAGCGGATACAGCGAGTGCGGGGTCCGGGGAGACCAGATATATTGAATGCTGGGTCCGGGGTTTAGTAACACTTTAGAATTAAAGTTTTTGTTCGCAGACTACAGCTTTAAGGGCTCGTTCACACTAGAAGCTAGGTCTGCTGCTCCTCTGAAAAGCCATTCTCAGGCTGCTTTTCAGAAGCATTTGACCAGGCAAAGAGAAGGCGCCATTTCACCACCTGTTTTAACCCACGAATGCCACACCACAACAGTATGCAACGTCATTTGACTGTGAAGCAAAACATCACGACATCTGAGCAACCCCCCTTATGAGGGGGGCTCAACTCTGGAGTTGTACCAAGCCCCCCTCCCCAACTGCAAGTGTCAGTGTCCCTTCAGGTTGCTCACTTTCCTCTCCTCCAGCCCTCGGAGCTGAACCAGAAAAAGCGATGGATTCTACGCCATCAGCATGAATGAAGGCACCTCCCCTGACAGCCACTGTATTCCGGCAGCAGCCTAAATACCCGAACAGTGATGCATCTGAGAGAACACAGGCACTGCTCACCCCATCATTTTCCTCCCAACTCCTTCATTTTTAAGACCGACTTTTTGTAGCACTGCCATGGCCGCCCGCAGGTGAAATCGGATGACAACTGATCCGGCGTTAGGAATCGGATGACAC